>NC_029780.3:59886334-59909945 GCF_000817695.3 Arachis duranensis | reverse complement strand
CTGAAGGCTGGGCGTGATGACAAGCGCAAAAGAATCAAGGGATTCTATTCCAACCTGATTGAGAACCGACAGATGATTAGCCGTGCTGTGACAAAGCATAGGAACGTTTTCACTGAGAGGATGGGATGTAGCCATTGACAATGGTGATGCCCTACATACAGCTTGCCATGGAAAGGAGTAAGAAGGATTGGATGAATGTAATAAGAAAGTAGAGATTCAAGAGGAGCACAACATCTCCATACGCCTATCTGAAATTTTCACTATTGATTTACATAAGTATCTCTATCCCTTTTATTTTCTGTTTATTTTTATTAATCATATTTGATTTTATAAATTCCATAATTTTATCCTCCTGACTGGGATTTACAAGATGACCATAGCTTGCTTCATACCAACAATCTCCGTGGGATCGACCCTTACTCGCGTAAGGTATTACTTGGACGACCCAGTGCACTTGCTGGTTAGTTGAGCGAGACTGTGAAGTTAATTTTGGACCATGGTTCTGTGCACCAAGTCTTTGGAGCCATTACCTTGGACTGTTGAAGTGAAAAGAATGAATCACGATTTCGCCCACCATTTTTTAATTTGGTGAAGAATTGAATTATCTTGGATTTTTGGTTGAATTTGGACTATGGGTGCATCTCCCAGGGCAAAGCTCGGCTCTTGGCAAGAGCTTTGGTTCCCTTCCTTGCCAAAGTGTGCGCACGTTCCTTTGTTGTGACAAGAGAACAAGCAAAGAGCTTTAAGCTCTTGGCAAGAGCTTTGCTTGTCCTTGAGGTCCATGGTTCAAGCCTTGGGTGAAGCACTTGCCGGCCATTTTCCTTGGCACATGAGTAGCGCTACTTCCTTGCTTCCCTTAGTATCCCTCTTCGAATCCTGGTGGAAGCACTTTGATTCATTTTTGCTTGTTTTTGGCTCTTAAAGATGCTTTTCACTCATGCCTCAATTCTATGCCAAATTTGGCTCTTAAAGCTCTAAATGTCGGCTTTCCAACGCAACTGAAAGTACATGAATCGGACATCTGTAGCTCAAGTTATAGCCCTTTGAAGAAGTCATGGTCATGCTTTGAGTGCCCAGATTTTAACTTGGCGAAAATTTTGCTTCCAAGCTCATTTTCCTTGATTTTTCATTGAAGAAGCCCGAAAAAGCTCTTGGAGAAAGCTCTTGGCAAGAGCTTTAGGCAAGAGTTTTGCTTTGAGTTTTGCCTTGCTTTTTGAAGTAAAGCTCTTGGCAAGAGCTTTGTGCCTTTGCTCTTTGTTGTGAGACACGCTTTTCTTCCCTTGGTTTGGTCATGGGCCATGCTCTTAAAAGCGTGGCCTAAGGCTCCAAAGTGTGTCCCAAAGCTCTTTTTTTCTCCTTTTTAGCTTATTTTATGCTTCTTTGCCTCTTTTTCTTCTTATTTCCTACAAGATTTATAAAATTAAAAGATCAAGGAAATATACCATTTAAGCACAAAAGCATTCAATATTTAAGCACAAATCATCAATTTCTTGTATGAAAAAGCATAGAAAAACATGACATGGTGACATGTCATCACAACACCAAACTTAAACCTTGCTTGTCCCCAAGCAAGAAAAGAATCATGCAATTAAGATTGACAATCCAAGGAGAGAAGAATAGCAAGTTAATGTTCACGATAAGCTAGTTTTCTAAGCATGCTACAATCACAAAAGAAATGTAAATGATTGATGCTTCTATCTAGCTCAATTTGTGAAATCTTTTTCCTTATAATTCTTCCTTGAAACAAGCTTTTGATTTTCTTATTAGCTTCTCCTTTTGGGTGCTTTTCCCCATGAGTTAATAACAAAGCTACGATTCTAAATGCTTTGTTTTCAAGTGTTACCACTTGATACATAAGCACCACAAGCATTTGAATTAGAGGACTTCATTAAGCTCATTTTTTTTTCTTTGACTCTCTAATCATTGATGCTCAGAACTTTGAGGTTTGAGGGAGTGCTTTTGCACTTGAGCCTAGCCTTGACTTCTAAGTGTTTTGTTTTCAAGCATTTGGCTTGATACATAAACACCACAAGTACTTAACAAATAAATTGCCATTGGTACTCAGAGCCTTCAGCTCTCTCATTCTTTTCCTTTTTCTTTTCTTGCCCTTTTTTTTCTTTTTTCAAGGTTTTCATGATTTCAAAAGATTTCACAAAATGTCCTAGATGAAAACTTCAATTAAATAAAATCTAATGCAATTAAGCAACAATCAAACATACTAGCTTTCCAATACTTGTATGCACATGCTAGGTTCTTCTTTAATTCCTTGTTTGTTCATGATCATGATGCTTTATTGCCTTTGAGCTCACAAAATTTAAGTTGATAGTTATAATGTCACAGCACCATGTTACAATCAAGATTTAGGCTATGCTTATTCATACACACATGTAAACAGATAGGATAAAGACAATCATGCAATGTATAGTGCTGGAAATAATTGAGAGGAAAAGGAACTTTACAACATTATAATTCATCTTCTCTATTATTGTAATTCTCCTCCCATTCTTCTCCTTCACATACCAAACTCAGAATGCTTGCTCATCCTCAAGCAACTATTAGAACCGTGGCTATGGGGCTAAGATAGATCATGAGTGTCTTACACAATGAAATGTTAGTGGTATATGTGTTTAAGCAAGCAAAATTAGGAATAACTATCAAGGCACTGCAAGCATAAGTAGGTGTGCATGATACATTGTATAAAAAGATATAAGTGGCATACCAAACTTAGTGTGACACTTTCACTTGGAATTGATGCAAGTATCTAGTAGATATTGGAACCAAATTTTGTTGCATAGCAACACCAAACTTAGAATGCAATCACATGTTCAATTTATTTGAACTAAGACTAAGCAAATGAAACTATTGTCCCTCTCTCAATGAGAGAGAATTTAGCTACTCATAGCTTAGAGAAAACTACAAGAGATGGAAGAGATGATATAAAAGTAAATCTAACTCTACTTTAACAAACTACTACCCAACCCTTTTCTCAAAACTCTCATGGGTTATTTATACTACTCCTAACACAGGAATAAAGAAAATACAAAAGAGGAAAAGAAAATTACAATTGGAGGGAAAGAAAACCCAATAAACGTGACCTTCCAGCTTGGCGTGTGATAGGCGCTTGAGTGGCGTGCCATGCCCAGCCTCCAATTTGGCTTGGCGCGCTACACCCAGCTCTCAAGTGGCACGACCCCATGTGTTGATACCCTTGGCATGCCACGCCTTCGATCCCAAGTGGCACGCCCAAGGTCTTCTCAAGTTTTGGTTAGCCCGGCGTGCCACGCCTTCGAGCCCAAGTGGCACGCTCAGGCTTTTGTTGGGTCTTTGTTAGCCTGGCGTGCCACGCCTTCGATCCCAAGTGGCACGCCAAAGCCTTTGTCTTCCTCTTATCTCTTCTGGAAAGTTGGACTAGCATGGCATGCCCAGGGTCTGGCGTGCCATGCCCCTTGTATGTGTTTCACTCCCTCTTCTGAAAAATAGAGCAGGCGTGCCACGCCCACTGTGTGGCGTGCCATGCCCAGTGTTTTTCATGCTCCAGTGGCTAGCGTGCCCCGTCTAGCATGCAAGTGGCACGCCCAGATGATCAATGAGGGTTGGCGTGCCACGCCTTGGTATTCAAGTGGCATGCCTAAGTGAGGATGGAGAGATTCATCTCAAGGATCCATAGCTCAGTAATAGAGCGTTTGACTACACATCAAGAGAGCATGAGGAATTCTCTCATCAAGAGATCCCTGAGATAGCTCAGGGAATAAATTTTCCTCCACACAATTATTGGGAGCAACTAAGGATAAGAGCACCAAAATCATTAGGGATCATACAACAAAAGGCAAGGAAGAGACATAGAGGAGCTCAAAAAGCACCATTGGTCCTTCAAGAAGGGGCCACCCTCACTAAGGTGGACTCATTCCTTGTTCTTATTTTTCTGTTTTTCGATTTTTATGCTATATGTTTGTTTATGTTTTGTGTCTCTACCTCATAATCATTAGTATTGAGTAACTATGTCTTAAGGCTATAAATAATTCCATAAATCCTTCACCTCTCTTAAACGGAAAATGTTTCTAAATCAAAAGAACAAGAAGTACATGAATTTTGAAATTATCATTGAATTTAGTTAAATTATATTGATCTGGTGATAATACTTTTTGTTTTCTGAATGAATGCTTAAACAGTGCATATTTTTTATATTGTTGTTTATTAATGTTAAAATTGTTGGCTCTTGAAAGAATGATGAACAAAGAAAAATGTTATTGACAATCTGAAAAATCATGAAATTGATTCTTGAAGCAACAAAAAGCAGGGAAAAAGCAAAAGCTTGCGAAAAAAAGAAGAATTTTTGGCAAAAAAAAATAGAAAAAAAAAAGAAAAAGCAAGCAGAAAAAGCCAATAGCCCTTAAAACCAAAAGGCAAGGGTAAAAAGGATCCAAGGGTTTGAGCATCAATGGATAGGAGGGCCCAAGGAAATAAATCCAGGCCTAAGCGGCTAAATCAAGCTGTCCCTAACCATGTGCTTGTGGCATGAAGGTCCAAGTGAAAAGCTTGAGACTGAGTGGTTAAAGTCGTGATCCTAAGGAAAAAGAGTGTGCTTAAGAGCTCTGGACACCTCTAACTGGGGATTCTAGCAAAGCTGAGTCACAATCTGAAAAGGTTCACCCAGTCATGTGTCTGTGGCATTTATGTATCCGGTGGTAATATTGGAAAACAAAATGCTTAGGGCCACGGCCAAGACTCATAAAGGTAGCTGTGTTCAAGAATCAACATACTTAACTAGGAGAATCAATAACACTATCCGAAATTCTAAGTTCCTAGAGAAGCCAATCATTCTAAACTTCAAAGGAAAAAGTGAGATGCCAAAACTGTTCAGAAGCAAAAAGCTACAAGTCCCGCTCATCTAATTAGAATTAATATTCATTGATATTTGGAATTTATAGTATATTCTCTTCTTTTTATCCTAATTGATTTTCAGTTGCTTGGGGACAAGCAACAATTTAAGTTTGGTGTTGTGATGAGCGGATAATTTATACCCTTTTTTGCATTATTTTTAGGCAGTTTTTAGTATGATCTTGTTACTTTTAGGAATGTTTTCATTAGTTTTTATGCTAAATTCACATTCCTGGATTTTACTATGAGTTTGTGTGTTTTTTTGTGATTTCAGGTATTTTCTGGCTGAAATTGAGGAACCTGAGCAAAACTCTGATAGGAGGCTGACAAAGGACTGCTGATGTTGTTGGAATCTGACCTCCCTGCACTCAAAATGGATTTTCTGGAGCTATAGAACTCCAAATGGCGTGCTCTCAACAGCGTTGGAAAGTAGACATCCAGCGCGTTCCAGCAATATATAATAGTCCATACTTTATTCGTGATTAGATGACGTAAACAGGCGCTCCATGCCAGTTCTATGTTGCTGTCTAGAGTCAAACGCCAGAAACACGTCACGAACTGGAGTTGAACGCCCAAAACACATTACAACTTGGCGTTCAACTCCAAGAGAAGCCTCAGCTCGTTGATAGATCAAGCTCAGCCCAAACATACACCAAGTGGGCCCTGGCTTTTCTCTTCTTTTTTTTTTTTTGAGGTTTCTCTGGCTTTAGGTGCCATTAATGGTTATGGAAAAGCAAAAAAGCTATGCTTTTACCACACCAAACTTAAAATGTTGCTCACCCTCGAGCAAAAGAAGAAAGAATAGAAGAAGAAGAAGATATGGAGGAGAGGGAGAGAGGTGTGTCTTCAGCTATGTAGGGTGGGTTTGGGTGGGGAAGAGATGGATGGATGTGAGTGGTGAAGAAGAGAGAAGGTGAGTTGAGGTAGGTGGGATCCTGTGGGGTCCACAGATCCTGAGGTGATCCTGTGGGGTTCACTGATCCTGAGGTGTCAAGGATTTACATCCCTGCACCAATGAGGCATGTAGAATGACTTTCCATACAATTCTGGCATTTAAACGCCGAAGTGATGCTCATTCTAGGTGTTCAACGCCCATGTGCAACATGTTTCTGGTGTAGAACGCCAGGTCCATGCTTGTTTCTGGTGTTCAGCGCCAGCTCCATGCTCTGTTATGGCGTTGAACGCCAGCCAGATGCTCCTTACCGGCGTTTGAACGCCAGTAAGTCCTTCCTCTAGGGTGTGATTTTTCTTCTGTTGTTTTTGATTCTGTTTTTAATTTTAATATTTTTTTCGTGACTCCACATGATCATGAACCTAATAAAACATAAAAGAACAATAAAATAAAAAATAAAATTAGAAAAATAAAAATTGGGTTGCCTCCCAATAAGCACTTCTTTAATGTCAATAGCTTGACAGTGAGCCCTCATGGAGCTTCATAGATGTTCAGAGCATTGTTGGAACCTCCCAACACCAAACTTAGAGTTTGAATGTGGGGGTTCAACACCAAACTTAGAGTTTGATTGTGGCCTCCCAACACCAAACTTAGAATTTGACTGTGGGGGCTCTGTTTGACTCTGCATTGAGAGAAGTTGTTCATGCTTCCTCTCATCACCAAATAACTTGGCATTTAGCTTTATGATGGCTGCTAGATATTGAGCAACTTGATCTCCAGTTACATCTTCATCCTCTTCAGAGGAAGAATAGTCTTCAAAGCTCATGAATGGTAGAAGGAGGTTTAATGGAATCTCTGTGGTCTCTATATGAGCCTCAGATTCCTTTGGGTCCTCAATAGGGAACTCCTTCTTGGTTGGGAGACGTCCCATGAGGTCTTCCTCATTGGGATTCACGTCCTCACCTTCCTCCTTGCATTCGGCCATATTGACTATATCAATGGCCTTGCACTCTCTTTTTGGATTTTCTTCAGTATTGCTTGGGAGAGTACTAGGAGGGGTTTCAGTGATTTTCTTACTCAGCTGGCCCACTTGTGCCTCCAAATTTCTGATGGAGGACCTTGTTTCATTCATGAAATTTAAAGTGGCCTTCGACAGATCAGAGACTAAATTTGCTAAGTTAGAGGTATTATGTTCATAATTCTCTGTCTGTTGCTGAGAAGATGATGGATAAGGCTTGATATTGCTGAGCCTATTTCTTCCACCGTTATTAAAGCCTTGTTGAGGCTTTTGTTGATCCTTCCATGAGAAATTCTGATGATTTCTCCATGATGAATTATAGGTGTTTCCATAAGGTTCACCTATGTAATTTACCTCTGCCATTGCAGGGTTCTCAGGATCATAAGCTTCTTCTTCAGAAGATGCCTCTTTAGTACTGTTGGATGCATTTTGCCATCCATTCAGACTTTGAGAAAAAATGTTGACTTGCTGAGTCAACACTTTGTTCTGAGCCAATATGGCTTTTAGAGCATCAATTTCAAGAACTCCCTTCCTTGGAGGCATCCCATTATTCACAGAATTCCTCTCAGAAGTGTACATAAACTGGTTATTTGCAACCATGTCAATAAGTTCTTGAGCTTCTGCAGGCATTTTCTTTAGGTGAATGGATCCACCTGCAGAATGGTCCAATGACGTCTTAGAGAACTCAGATAGACCATAATAGAATATATATATCATGGTCCATTCTGAAAACATGTCAGAAGGACATCTTTTGGTCATCTGTTTGTATCTTTCCCAAGCTTCATAGAGGGATTCACCATCTTTCTGTTTGAAGGTCTGAACATCCACTCTAAGCTTGCTCAGCTTTTGAGGAGGAAAGAACTTAGCCAAGAAGGCAGTGACCAGCTTATCCCAGGAGTCCAGGGTATCTTTAGGTTGTGAATCCAACCATGTTCTAGCTTTGTCTCTTACAGCAAAAGTGAAAAGCATGAGCCTGTAGACTTCACGATCTACTCCATTCGTCTTTACAATCTCACAGATCTGCAAGAACTCAGTTAAAAACTGATAGGGATCTTCTAATGGAAGTCCATGAAACTTGCAGTTTTGTTGCATTAGAGCAACTAGTTGAGGTTTCAGCTCAAAATTGTTTGCCCCAATGGTAGGGATTGAGATGCTTCTTCCATCAAACTTGGAAGTAGGTGTAGTATAATCACCAAGCATCCTCCTTGCATTATTGTTGTTAGGTTCGGCTGCCATGTCTTTTTCCTGTTTGAAAATTTTAGTAAGGTTGTCTCTAGATTGTTGTAATTTAGCTTATCTTAATTTTCTCTTCAGAGTTCTTTCAAGTTCAAGGTCAGCTTCAACAAGAATGCCTTTTTCCTTGTTCCTGCTCATATAGGGAAGAAGAGAACAAGAAAAGAAAGAGGAATCCTCTATGTCATAGTAAAGAGGTTCCTTATTGTTAGTAGAAGAAGAAAGAGAATAAAGAAAGGAGAATCCAAACAGAAAGGTAAGGATAGGGGTAGTGAATTGAGATGAAGAGAGGTGAAGAGAAGTGTTAGTGAATGAATAAATAAATAGAATAATATGAGAGAAGGAGAAATTTTCGAAAATAAATTTTAAAAAAGAGTTAAATGATTTTCGAAAAATAAAGATAAGAAATAAAATTAAGATTATAAAGATATTTTGAAAAAAGAAAAAAAATTAATTTTTAAAATTAAAATTGATTACTTGACTAACAAGAAACTTAAAAGATAAGATTCTAGAATTTAAAGATTGAACCTTTCTTAACAAGAAAGTAACAAACTTCAAATTTTTGAATCAATCATATTAATTGTTAGTGTAATTTTGAAAACTATGAAATAAAGATAAAAAAAGGTTTTAAAAATTAATTTAAAAGTAATTTTCGAAAATATATAAAAAAATGAAAAAGATTTGATTTTTGAAAAAGTTTTGAAAAGATAAGATTTTTAAAATTTAAATTTTGACTTGACTAACAAGAAAACAACTTATTTTAAAATTTTTTGACCAAGTCAACCCAAAATTTCAAATTTTTGAGATAAATAAGGAAAAGATATTTTTTTGATTTTTGAATTTTTAATTATGAGAGAGAAAAACAGTTATGACCCAAAACATGAAAATTTTGGATGAAAACATATGATGCATGCAAGAACACTATGAATGTCAAGATGAACACCAAGAATACTTTGGAGATCATGATGAACATCAAGAACATATTTTTAAAAAATTTTTGATGCAAAGAAAATATGCAAGACACCAAACTTAGAAATCTTTAATGCATTGACATTATGAATGCAAAAATGCATATAAAAAACAACAAAAGACACAAAACAAAAAAGCATCAAGATCAAACAAGAAGACTTACCAAGAACAACTTGAAGATCATGAAGAACACTATGAATGTATGAATTTTCGAAAAATGCAAGAAAATTTTTTAAAGCATGCAATTGACACCAAACTTAAAAATTGACTCAAGACTCAAACAAGAAACATAAGATATTTTTGGTTTTTATGATTTTATGAATTTTTTTGTATTTTTATTATTTTTTTGAAAATTATATTTTTGAAAAACGAAAATAAAGCAAAAAATTTTTGAAAAATTTTTGAAAAGAAAATTACCTAATCTGAGAAACAAGATGAACCGTCAGTTGTCCATACTCGAACAATCCCCGGCAACGGCGCCAAAAACTTGGTGCACGAAATTGTGATCATCAACAATGGCTCCAAAGATTTGGTGCTCTCAAACGTGAATCTCACTTTGTCATAACTCCGCACAACTAACCAGCAAGTGTACTGGGTCATCCAAGTAATACCTTACGTGAGTAAGGGTCGATCCCACGGAGATTGTTGGTATGAAGCAAGCTATGGTCATCTTGTAAATCTCAGTCAGGCGGATAATAATTGTTTATGGGAAATATAAAGAGATACTTGCTTAAATAATAAAGGATAGAAATACTTATGTAAATTAATGGTGGGAATTTCAGATAGGTGCATGGAGATACTGTGTTCCTTCTGAATCTCTGCTTTCCTACTGCTTTTATCCAATTTTATCACTCCCTTCTATGGCAAGCTGTATGTAGGGCATCATCGTTGTCAATGGATACATCCCATCCTCTCAGTGAAAATGGTCCAAATGCTCTGTCACAGCACGGCTAATCATCTGTCGGTTCTCAATCAGCTTGGAATAGAATCCAGTGATTCTTTTGCGTCTGTCACTAACGCGCAGCCTTCAGGAGTTTGAAGCTCGTCACAGTCATTCAATCCCAGAATCCTACTCGGAATACCACAGACAAGGTTAGACTTTCCGGATTCCCATGAATGCCGCCATCAATTCTAGCTTATACCACGAAGATTCTGATTAAGGAATCCAAGAGATATGCGCCCGGTCTAAGGTAGAACGGAAGTGGTTGTCAGTCACATGCGTTCATAGGTGAGAATGATGATGAGTGTCATGGATCATCACATTCATCAAGTTGAAGTGTAGTAATTGCATTAAAACTTGAGGTACAGCAGAGCTCCACACCCTTAATCTATGGTGTGTAGAAACTCCACCGTTGAAAATACATAAGTGATAGAGGTTCAGGCATGTCCGAGAGGCCAGCCCCCAAGGTCTAAGGACTAGGCGTCCCGAGATGTCTAATACAATAGTAAACTATCCTATTTATACTAGACTAGCTACTAGGGTTTACAGGAGTAAGTAATTGATGCATAAATCCACTTCCAGGGCCCACTTGGTGTATGTGTGGGCTGAGCTTGATCTATCCACGAGCTGAGGCTTCTCTTGGAGTTGAACGCCAAGTTGTAACGTGTTTTGGGCGTTCAACTCCGGTTCATGACGTGTTTCTGGCGTTTGACTCCAGACAGCAACATAGAACCGGCGTGGAGCGCCAGTTTATGTCGTCTAATCACGAATAAACTATAGACTATTATATATTGCTAGAACGCGCTGGATGTCTACTTTCCAACGCCGTTGAGAGCGCGCCATTGAAAAGAAGAAAATATACTATAAATTCCAAAATATCAATGAATATTAATTCTAATTAGATGAGCGGGACTTGTAGCTTTTTGCTTCTAAACAGTTTTGGCATCTCACTTTTTCCTTTGAAGTTTAGAATGATTGGCTTCTCTTGGAACTTAGAATTTCGGATAGTGTTATTGATTCTCCTAGTTAAGTATGTTGATTCTTGAAAACAGCTACTTTTATGAGTCTTGGCCGTGGCCCTAAGCATTTTGTTTTCCAGTATTACGATCAGATACATAAATGCCACAGACACATGACTAGGTGAACCTTTTCAGATTGTGACTCAGCTTTGCTAGAGTCCCCAGTTAGAGGTGTCCAGAGCTCTTAAGCACACTCTTTTTGCTTAGGATCACGACTTTAACCACTCAGTCTCAAGCTTTTCACTTGGACCTTCATGCCATAAGCACATGGTTAAGGACATCTTGATTTAGCCGCTTAGGCATGGATTTATTTCCTTGGGCCCTCCTATCCATTGATGCTCAAAGCCTTGGATCCTTTTTACCCTTGCCTTTTGGTTTTAAGGGCTATTGGCTTTTTCTGCTTGCTTTTTCTTTTTCTTTCTATTTTTTTTTGCCAAAATTCTTCTTTTTTTTTGCAAGCTTTTGCTTTTTCCCTGCTTTTTCTTGCTTCAAGAATCAATTTCATGATTTTTAAGATTATCAATAACATTTTTCTTTGTTCATCATTCTTTCAAGAGCCAACAATTTTAACATTCATAAACAACAAGATAAAAAATATGCACTGTTTAAGCATTCATTCAAAAAATAAAAAGTATTGTCACCACATCAATATAATTTAACTAAATTCAATGATAATTTCGAAATTCATGTACTTCTTGTTCTTTTGATTTAGAAACATTTTTCATTTAAGAGAGATGAAGGATTTATGAAATTATTTATAGCCTTAAGACATAGTTACTCAATACTAATGATCATGAGGTAGAGACACAAAACATAAACAAACATATAGCATAAAAATCGAAAAACAGAAAAATAAGAACAAGGAATGAGTCTACCTTAGTGAGGGTGGCGCCTTCTTGAAGGACCAATGGTGCTTTTTGAGCTCCTCTATGTCTCTTCCCTGCCTTTTGTTGCATGATCCCTAATGATTTTGGTGCTCTTATCCTTAGTTGCTCCCAATAATTGTGTGGAGAAAAATGTATTCCCTGAGGTATCTCAGGGATCTCTTGATGAGGGAATTCCTCATGCTCTCTTGATGTGTAGTCAAATGCTCTATTACTGAGCTATGGATCCTTGAGATGAATCTCTCCATCTCCCATGACTCAGAGGTGGAAGCTTTTGTCTTCCCTTTTGTCTTCTTTTTTTTTGAGGTTTCTCTGGCTTTAGGTGCCATTAATGGTTATGGAAAAGCAAAAAAGCTATGCTTTTACCACACCAAACTTAGAATGTTGCTCGCCCTCGAGCAAAAGAAGAAAGAATAGAAGAAGAAGAAGAAGATATGGAGGAGAGGGAGAGAGGTGTGTATTCAGCTATGTAGGGTGGGTATGGGTCGGGAAGAGATGGATGGATGTGAGTGGTGAAGAAGAGAGAAGGTGAGTTGAGGTAGGTGGGATCCTGTGGGGTCCACAGATCCTGAGGTGATCCTGTGGGGTTCACTGATCCTGAGGTGTCAAGGATTTACATCCCTGCACCAATGAGGCATGTAGAATGCCTTTGCATACAATTCTGGCGTTTAAACGCCGAAGTGATGCTCATTCTAGGCGTTCAACGCCCATGTGTAGCATGTTTCTGGCGTTGAATGCCAGGTCCATGCTTGTTTCTGGCATTCAGCGCCAGCTCCATGCTCTGTTCTTGCATTGAACGCCAGCCAGATGCTCCTTACTGGCGTTTGAACGCCAGTAAGTCCTTCCTCTAGGGTGTGATTTTTCTTCTGCTGTTTTTGATTCTATATTAATTTTAATATTTTTTTTTGTGACTCCACATGATCATGAACCTAATAAAACATAAAAGAATAATAAAATAAAAAATAAAATTAGAAAAATAAAAATTGGGTTGCCTCCCAATAAGCGCTTCTTTAATGTCAATAGCTTGACAGTGGGCCCTCATGGAGCTTCACAGATGTTCAGAGCATTGTTGGAACCTCCCAACACCAAACTTAGAGTTTGAATGTGGGGGTTCAACACCAAACTTAGAGTTTGATTGTGGCCTCCCAACACCAAACTTAGAATTTGACTGTGGGGGCTCTGTTTGACTCTGCATTGAGAGAAGCTGTTCATGCTTCCTCTATTCACCAAATAACTTGGCATTTAGCTTTATGATGGCTGCTAGATATTGAGAAACTTGCTCTCCAGTTACATCTTCATCCTCTTCAGAGGAAGAATTGTCTTCAAAGCTCATGAATGGTAGAAGGAGGTTTAATGGAATCTCTGTGGTCTCTATATGAGCCTCAGATTCCTTTGGGTCCTCAATAGGGAACTCCTTCTTGGTTGGGAGACGTCCCATAAGGTCTTCCTCATTGGGATTCACGTCCTCACCTTCCTCCTTGCATTCGGCCATATTGACTATATCAATGGCCTTGCAATCTCGTTTTGGATTTTCTTCAATATTGCTTGGGAGAGTACTAGGCGGGGTTTCAGTGATTTCTTACTCAGCTGGCCCACTTGTGCCTCCAAATTTCTAATGGAGGACCTTGTTTCATTCATGAAATTTAAAGTGGCCTTCGATAGATCAAAGACTAAATTTGCTAAGTTAGAGGTATTCCGTTCATAATTCTCTGTCTGTTGCTGAGAAGATGATGGATAAGGCTTGATATTGCTGAGCCTATTTCTTCCACCATTATTAAAGCCTTGTTGCGGCTTTTGTTGATCCTTCCATGAGAAATTCTGATGATTTCTCCATGATGAATTATAGGTGTTTCCATAAGGTTCACCTATGTAATTTACTTCTGCCATTGCAGGGTTCTCAGGATCACAAGCTTCTTCTTCAGAAGATGCCTCTTTAGTACTGTTGGATGCATTTTGCCATCCATTCAGACTTTGAGAAATTATGTTGACTTGCTGAGTCAACACTTTGTTCTGAGCCAATATGGCTTTCAAAGCATCAATTTCAAGAACTCCCTTCCTTTAAGGCGTCCCATTATTCACTGAATTCCTCTCAGAAGTGTACATGAACTGGTTATTTGCAACCATATCAATAAGTTCTTGAGCTTCTGCAGGCATTTTCTTTAGGTGAATGGATCCACTTGCAGAATGGTCCAATGACATCTTAGAGAACTCAGATAGACCATAATAGAATATATCTATCATGGTCCATTCTAAAAACATATTAGAAGGACATCTTTTGGTCATCTATTTGTATCTTTCCCAAGCTTCATAGAGGGATTCACCATCTTTTTGGTTGAAGGTCTGAACATTCACTCTAAGCTTGCTCAGCTTTTGAGGAGGAAAGAACTTAGCCAAGAAGGCCGTGACCAGCTTATCCCAGGAGTCCAGGCTATCTTTAGGTTGTGAATCCAACCATGTTCTAGCTCTGTCTCTTACCGCAAAAGGGAAAAGCATGAGTCTGTAGACTTCAGGATCTACTCCATTTGTCTTTGCAGTCTCACAGATCTGTAAGAACTCAGTTAAAAACTGATAGGGATCTTCTAATGGAACTCCATGAAACTTGCAGTTTTGTTGCATTAGAGCAACTAGTTGAGGTTTCAGCTCAAAATTGTTTGCCCCAATGGTAGGTGATGAGCGGATAATTTATACGCTTTTTGGCATTGTTTTTAGGTAGTTTTTAGTAAGTTCAAGCTACTTTTAGGGATGTTTTCATTAGTTTTTATGTTAAATTTACATTTCTGGACTTTACTATGAATTTGTGTGTTTTTCTATGATTTCAGGTAATTTCTGGCTGAAATTGAGGGACTTGAGCAAAACTCTGAAAAAGGCTGACAAATGGACTGCTGATGCTGTTGGAATCTGACCTCCCTGCACTCAAAATGGATTTTCTGGAGCTACCGAATTCTAAATGGCGCGCTCTCAACGGCGTTGGAAAGTGGACATCCAGAGCTTTCCAGCAATATATAACAGTCCATACTTTATTCGGGAATTGACGACGTCAAGTTGCGCTCAACGCCAAGTACATGCTGCTGTCTAGAGTTAAACGCCAGAAACACGTCACAGCCCGGAGTTGAACACCAGAAACACGCTATAACTCGGCGTTCAACTCCAATAAAAGCCTCAACTCGTGGATAGACCAAGCTCAACCCAAGCATGCACCAAGTGGGCCCCGGAAGTGGATTTATGCATCAATTACTTACTCATGTAAACCCTAGTAGATACTTTAGTATAAATAGAACATTTTACTATTGTATTCAGTATCTTTTGACCATTCGGTCTTTTGATCACCTTCATGGGGCTGGCCATTCGGCCATGCCTGAACCTTTCACTTATGTATTTTTAACGGTGGAGTTTCTACACACCATAGATTAAGGGTGTGGAGCTCTGCTGTACCTCAAGTTTCAATACAATTACTATTACTCTCTATTCAATTCTCTTTTATTCTTATTCCAAGATATATGTTGCACTTCAACTTGATGAATGTGATGATCCGTGACACTCATCATCATTCTCACCTATGAACGCGTGTGACTGACAACCACTTCCGTTCTACTCTAGACCGGGCGCATATCTCTTAGATTCCCCAACAGAATCTTCGTGGTATAAGCTAGATAGATGGCGGCATTCATGGGAATCCGGAAAGTCTAACCTTGTCTGTGGTATTCCGAGTAAGATTCCAGTATTGAATGACTGTGACGAGCTTCAAACTCTTGAAGGCTGGGCGTTAGTGACAAACGCAAAAGAATCAATGGATTCTATTCCAACCTGATTGAGAACCGACAGATGATTAGCGTGCTGTGACAGAGCATTTGGACCATTTTCACTGAGAGGATGGGATGTAGCCATTGGCAAGGGTGATGCCTCCAGACGATTAGCCGTGCAGTGACAGCGCATAGGACCATTTTCCCGAGAGGATGAAAAGTAGCCATTGACGACGGTGATGCCCTACATACAGCTTGCCATGGAAAGGAGTAAGAAGGATTGGATGAAAACAATAGAAAAACAGAGATTCGAGAGGATTCTAGCATCTCCACACGCCTATCTTAAATCCCCACCATTAATTTACATAAGTATTTCTATCCTATTTTATTTTCTGTTTATTATTAATTTTCGAACTCATCATAAACTATTTAATCTGCCTAACTGAGATTTACAAGGTGACCATAGCTTGCTTCATACCAACAATCTCTGTGGGATCGACCCTTACTCACGTAAGGTATTACTTGGATGACCCAGTACACTTGCTGGTTAAGTTGAACGGAGTTGTGTCCACACATGGCAAAGAGCCACAATAATGATTCCATACAATAACAAAGAGTACTACATTGATGTGATCACAATTTCGTCCACCAGTAGGGATTGAGATGCTTCTTCCATCAAACTTGGAAGTAGATGTAGTATAATCACCAAGCATCCTCCTTGCATTATTGTTGTTAGGTTCGGTTGCCATGTCTTTTTCCTGTTCGAAAATTTCAGTAAGGTTGTCTCTGGATTGTTGTAATTTAGCTTATCTTAATTTCCTCTTCAGAGTCCTTTCAGGTTCAAGGTCAGCTTCAACAAGAATGCCTGTTTCCTTGTTCCTGCTCATATAGGGAAGAAGTGAACAAGAAAAGAAAGAGGAATCCTCTATGTCATAGTAAAGAGGTTCCTTATTGTTAGTAGAAGAAAAAAGGAATAAAGAAAGAAGAATCCAAACAGAAGGGTAAGGATAGGGGCAGTGAATTGAGATGAAGAGAGGTGAAGAGAAGTGTTAGTGAATGAATAAATAAATAGAATAATATGAGAGAAGGAGAAATTTTCGAAAATAAATTTTAAAAAAGAGTTAAATGATTTCGAAAAATAAAGATAAGAAATAAAATTAAAATTAAAATTTAGAACAATTAATTAATTAAATAAAGAATTTTTGAAAAAGAGGGAGGTATTTTCGAAAATTAGAGAGAAAAGTTGTTAGGTGGTTTTGAAAAAGATAAAAAACAAACAAAAAGTCAAATAGTTAGTTGAAAAAGATATTAAAATCAAATTTGAAAAGATAAGAAGATAAGGAGTTAGATAAGATATTTTAAAATCAAATTTTTGAAAAAGATAAAATTTTGAAAAAGATATGATAAAAAGATAAGACAAAAAGATAAGATTTTTAAGAAAAAGATATTTTGAAAAAAGAAAAAAATAATTTTTAAAATTAAAATCGATTACTTGACTAACAAGAAACTTAAAAGATAAGATTCTAGAATTTAAAGATTGAACGTTTCTTAACAAGAAAGTAACAAACTTCAAATTTTTGAATCAATCATATTAATTGTTAGTGTAATTGCGAAAACTATGAAGTAAAGATAAAAAATATTTTAAAAATTAATTTAAAAGTAATTTTCGAAAATATATAAAAAAATGAAAAAGATTTTATTTTTGAAAAAGTTTTGAAAAGATAAGATTTTTAAAATTGAAATTTTGACTTGACTAACAAGAAAACAACTTATTTTAAAATTTTTTGACCAAGTCAACCCAAAATTTCAAATTTTTGAGATAAATAAGGAAAAGATATTTTCTTGATTTTTGAATTTTTAATTATGAGAGAGAAAAACACAATTATGACCCAAAACATGAAAATTTTGGATCAAAACATATGATGCATGCAAGAACACTATGAATGTCAAGATGAACACCAAGAACACTTTGGAGATCATGATGAACAACAAGAAGATATTTTTAAAAAATTTTTGATGCAAAGAAAATATGCAAGACACCAAACTTAGAAATCTTTAATGCATGGACATTATGAATGCAAAAACGCATATGAAAAACAACAAAAGACACAAAACAAAAAAGCATCAAGATCAAACAAGAAGACTTACCAAGAACAACTTGAAGATCATGAAGAACACTATGAATGTGTGAATTTTCAAAAAATGCAAGAAAAAATTTTAAAGCATGCAATTGACACCAAACTTAAAAATTAACTAAAGACTCAAACAAGAAACACAAGATATTTTTTGTTTTTATGATTTTATGAATTTTTTTTGTATTTTTATTATTTTTTTGAAAATTATATTTTTGAAAAATGAAAATAAAGAAAAAAATTTTTGAAAAATTTTTGAAAAGAAAATTACCTAATCTGAGCAACAAGATGAACCGTCAGTTGTCCATACTCGAACAATGCCCGGCAACGGTGCCAAAAACTTGGTGCACGAAATTATGATCATCAACAATGGCTCCAAAGATTTGGTGCTCTCAAACGTGAATCTCACTTTGTCACAACTCCGCACAACTAACCAGCAAGTGCACTGGGTCGTCCAAGTAATACCTTACATGAGTAAGGGTCGATCCCACGGAGATTGCATTAATAAGGTGTGGAGCTCTGCTGTACCTCGAGTATTAATGCAATTACTATTGTTCTTCTATTCAATTCAGCTTATTCTTGTTCTAAGATATCACTTGTTCCTCAACTTGATGAATGTGATGATCCGTGACACTCATCATCATTCTCACCTATGAACGTGTGCCTGACAAACACCTCCGTTCTACCTTAGATTGAGTGGATATCTCTTGGGTTCCTTAATCAGAATCTTCGTGGTATAAGCTAGAATCCATTGGAGGCATTCTTGAGAATCCGGAAGGTCTAAACCTTGTCTGTGGTATTTTGAGTAGGATTCAGGGATTGAATGACTGTGACGAACATCAAACTCACGATTGTGGGGCGTTAGTGACAGATGCAAAAGAATCACTGGATTCTATTTCGACATGATCGAGAACCGACAGATGAATACCCGTGCTGTGACAGAGCGTGTTGAACATTTTCACTGAGAGGACGGGACTGTAGCCATTGACAACGGTGATGCCTAACATACAGCTTGCCATGGAAAGAAATAAGAAGGATTGGATGAAGACAGTAGGAAAGCAGAGAGACGGAAGGGACAAAGCATCTCCATACGCTTATCTGAAATTCTCACCAATGAATTACATAAGTATCTCTATCTTTATTTTATGTTTTATTCATCTTTTAATCATCAATCCTCCATAACCATTTGAATCTGCCTGACTGAGATTTACAAGATGACCATAGCTTGCTTCATACCAACAATCTCCGTGGGATCGACCCTTACTCGCGTAAGGTTTATTACTTGGACGACCCAGTGCACTTGCTGGTTAGTTGTGCAAAGTTGTGATAAAGAGTTGAGATTGCAATTGAGCGTACCATGTTGATGGCGCCATTGATGATCACAATTTCGTGCACCAATACTCCAAAAATTACAACTGTGGATGGAGAAATCACCCCAACTTTGGATGGGAAATCAACAAGATCAAGGCCAAGATCAAAGACGTCCAAATCCCAGCAATATATCTCACCAACATGCCACACCTAGACCATATCAACACTCACATAACAACCCCTCTCAACATCTATACCAAAGCCAACCTAACCATTCTCTTCCCTCCAATCTCAACTCACCATCACCTTCTGATGACAGACTTTCAAGGATTGAGAACTTACTTGAGGGTATATACAAAGAGATTCAAGACAACAAGGTGTTCAAGGAGGAAGTGCGAGCTAACTTCAAGAACCAGGGAGACACCATCAAGAGGTTGGAATCTCAAGTAGGTTATCTCTCTTAGCACATTCCCAAACCTACAGATGGATTCCCAAGTGATACGGAAAAAATCCGAGAGGAGAACAAAGAAAGTAAGATGGGAAGATTGCAAAATGGTCACTACAAGTGATCAGGAGACCAAGGATGAGCCAAACAAGCTGTCAGAACAGCCTGAAGATACCTCAACAGAGAAGCAGGAAAAAGATCACTAAGAACCCAAAATCTCACAACAGAAGTTGCTGAGACTCTATGCACCCTTTCCCCAATTACTCAATGGTGCTGTGGAGAAGAGAATATACTCAAGGTTTCTTGATTTGTTTTCATCCCTCCATGTAAACATACCATTCATCAAGACCCTCCAACAAATGCCGGCATACATCAAGTATATGAAGGAGCTGCTTCCCAGGAAAAGTTCACTCAAGGGAGGGCAAACTATAGTGATGAATAAGGAGTGTAGTGCTCTCATTCAACCAGAGTTGCCTACAAAAAGAAAGGACCCAGGGATTTTCTACATTCCCTGTGCCATAGGAGAAACCATGTTTGATAAAGGACTCTGCAATTTGGGAGCAAGCATCAACTTAATGCCCTTATCCCTTATGAAGAGGCTGCAAATCAATGAGATAATGCCCACAGATGTAGTCATCAGGCTGGCCAACAAAACTCAAAAACAAGCAATAGGAGTGGTGGAAAATATGTTGGTAAAGGTTGGGAAATACTTCCTCCCAACAGACTTTGTCATATTGGACATGGAAGAGAGTCGCACTCACCCAATCATATTGGGAAGACCATTCCTAGCTATAGCCAGAGCTCTCATAAATGTGGAGCGATGGGAGCTAATTCTGAGGATCCATGATGAACAGCTCACCTTCAATGTTTTCAAATGCTCACAAGAAACAGATCAAGAGAACAATGAACCAAGGAAAGATCAATGTGAGATACTAAAGGAAGAAACAAGAACTGAAGCATAACCAGCACATCTGGGAATCTCATTGATTGAGGAACAAGGCAAACAACAATTGCCACAGCTCAAAGAAAATCAGGAGGAACCTAAACCAAGAGAATCATATGAGACCAGCAACAACATTTCTTTAGAGGAGGAGGTCACGAAGAGCAAGACAACATCACAAAGAACAAAGAAGAAGGTTCCAAGGAGGTGGAGGAACAGGAAGATCCCTACAGAGGACTTATCTCCAGGGGATAAAGTAATCTCAGCTTACTTCCCAAACATCCCCCCTGATCTCCCCACTGTACCATCATAATTACCTAAAGTTTTCACCATCAACAGAGTTCTCTCCTTGGAATATGTAGAGATCATTGATACAACCAATGGATATAGGTCTACTGTCAGAAGAGAAGACTTGAAGCACTATTAACCACCCTGATAAAGGAAAAATGTCAAGCTAGTGACGCTAAAGAAGCGCTTCATGGGAGGCAACCCATGTTTTATATGCTTTTAGAATAGTGAATAATTCAATATTCATGAGTTCCAGACCAACCTTGACAAACACTTAGTGAAATCCTTATTATGCAGTATATAGTGAAGAACAAGTTTGGTGTTCAAGGCATACCAAGAAAGCATGAATGCAATTTAGATCATGCTATCCTTGGAGCCTTGAACAGAACCTTTTTCATCACATTGCTACAAACTAAGTTTGGTGTCACCCATGGTGCTACCAAGGTGCATATAAGGATACACAGTAGTTGGTTAGTTGGTATTCATGAATAAGCAATCTAATTTTTTTCCTTCCTTATTACTCTGGCCGAAAAGTTTAGCTCTTTCAATGATATTAATTTTTCTTTATTTTATTTTATAGGAAAAAGGAAAGGAGCATTGAAGGGGATTGATTAGACAATTAAATAAGGAAGGTTTGGACACTACAAAAGGAGGGTACTACACACGTGCCTCAAGGGGGGATGCATTGGAAAATGTTGCCATGCAACATTGAAAAGGATGAGACCATTGAAGACCGGACAAAATTCTTCATAAAGTTGATGATCCTTGTCCTTTCTCCATGCTAAACCCCGTCCGTCCATTTTCCACTCACAACATCCATCCAAACCCTTCATTTACCCACCACTTCCCTATATAAGTAGTTCTCCCCCCATACCCCTTTCACATTCCAAATTCCCTTCTT
This sequence comes from Arachis duranensis, assembly GCF_000817695.3. Classification (NCBI taxonomy): domain Eukaryota; kingdom Viridiplantae; phylum Streptophyta; class Magnoliopsida; order Fabales; family Fabaceae; genus Arachis; species Arachis duranensis. The sequence continues at coordinate 59,888,355 of NC_029780.3, read as the reverse complement.
TTGTGCTTCTCCTTTTCGGAACTCAGCATCAAAAATACCCTCTACCACTCTATTTCAACCTCGCCAATAATCATTATCTGTCCACAAACTTCACCACCATCACACATTAACTCCCAATCATGGCATCTCCAAGCTCTAAAAGAAGAAAGGGAAAGGAAACCATGGAGCAACGTCAGTTCGATGCAAGGAGATTCAAAAGTGCATTCCATGAGCTCGAATTTGAATGAATAAAGCTTAGGAAGATACTGCCTGAGTTAACATTCCAAATCAATGAGGATGAGTGCCCACAGATTTGGGAGAAGATTGAACAAAGGGGCTAGGAAAAGCTCACAAACCCAGAAGGGAGGATAAATGCAAACCTCATAAAGGAGTTCTATGCAAACGTGGTCAGAGAGGATAAAACCAAGGCCCCCAACTTCAAAAGCTATGTAAGAGGAAAAGAGGTGGACTTTAGCCCAAATGCTATAACAAGACTTCTTCAACTGAAATCACCATATTTTGATGTGCCTAGTTATCATGCATGGATAAGTAAGAGCCCTAACAAGGATGAACTCGAAGAAATAGTGAATGACATATGTGTTATAGGAACTGACTGGGAAAGATATGCGGATGGGAGGCCAAGGTTCATCAAGAGAGGAGACCTCAGGCCAGAAGCCAAGGGATGGTTTGAACTCGTGAGGAGATCCATCCTCCCAGCCGCAAATAATTCTGAGGTAAACATTACTCGAGCTACTATGGTACATTGCCTAGTACAAGGGGGAGATATCAATGTGCATGAACTTATAGCTGAAGGGATTCAAGAGTCAGCTGAGAAGATGGATTCGGGTGCCAGGCTTTGGTATCCCAGCACCATTCTCAGATTGTGTACAAAGGCCAAAGTAGTCTTTGAGGATAGTAATCCAGATTGGGTAAATCCTGGGAGGCTAAAGTAGTCTTTCAGTGTCTGACATATGTGACACCTGCCCAACAACAAAGAAGACCTCATCTAAGGAAGAGGACATCAGAAGAAGCACAAGGGGAAGAGCCTTTCCAAGGAGAACCTCAACCCATGGAGTATCATCAAGAAGGATATCATGACCCAACTAACATCAACTTGGGTCACATTAGAGGAGCCATCGATGATTTATCAAGGATATACATGGAAGGACAAGAACAACAACTACAATTTCAATCTCAGAGAATGGATCAGCAAGAGGAAATGCTAACAAATTGGATGAATCAACAAAGAGAATGGCAGAAACAGCTAGTGGAGTAGCAACAAGAGCACTATTCCCAGCTTACTCAAGCCATCAACCAAGTGAGTGAGAGACAAGAGCGTCAAGATAAGTGCTTGCAGGAACTCAACCAGCGGCAGCAAGCTCAAATGAAAGCATTCAACGAGTTTAGTGTACTTAATGAAGGACGGCAACTACATAGGGAGGAGCTCAACGTAAACACTCAAGCCAAGTTGAATTACATGTCTAGTCATATGCATCATCTACACTATGCCATCCCTACATATGATGAGGTCCAAAAAGACTTTGTAGAACAAGTAGAAAGGAAGGTGAAACAGCAGAAGGAAACATTAAAGAAGAAGATGGAAGATACTGGCTTTTGGAAGAAGTTGATTGGAAAAAGCAAAGTGAGTGGAAGTTCAAGCACTCAAGAGGGACAAAAAGAAGACAAACAAGGAGGGGAGCATGGGCATCCACATGAGTAAAAGGTGGTGGAGTTCCTTCTTTGGTCCATTTTTTTCTATGCTTTAAATAAGGAAGATCTTGTATGAAATAGAACATGCTTCCATGATAGTTGGAATTTTTTTAATCTGTCTTTAAAACTTTTCGTTGATTAGGTCTATGTTTGCTAGCCTGAATGTCACTGCATCTTTTCTTTACTTAATTGTATGCTTGTCCTTTTTAACCAAATGAAAAGAGAATGAGTGTTTTATAAAGGACCAGAGTGGAGTTCATATTATGGAGTAAGTTCCTAAGTTTGTGGTGTAATCATAAGTTAGCTAAGTTGGTTCACCAACAAGGTGGGAA
>NC_029780.3:59884519-59886230 GCF_000817695.3 Arachis duranensis | reverse complement strand
CTAACCCGGGATTATCAGCTGAAAGTCCACTATCAAGAGCAATCTTTGCTACAGAACATTTAGTAGCCCAAAGAGGTGCTGGACACCAAGACCTCAAGGAAAGAAAATAAACAAACCATGTGCCTGTGGTGTGTATGTATGGGGGAGAGACTTGAGGAAGTAAGTCCTTAGGGGTATTTCAACACCTAGCACCTTGAACCAACTGGTTCGGGAGTGTTGGCTGAAAGCTTATTCTAAAGAGTTGCCCCCTTACAGAGCACTTAGCCTAAGAACACAAATAAGCCCTGAAATGACAACAAAAGGATCAATGAATAAAAGTCTCATGGGGTACAATCAAGTGAGTAGTTTAGGACATGATAAAGGTCTAAAAGCCAGTGAAGGAATGAACCTAAGTTGCTATGCATGAAACCACCATAAAACCAGGGACATGACTTCCACAAGAATGACTCATTTCTCTTGGAATTCCATTCATCATTCTCTTGTTCCAATACTTGCTTTGGGACAAGTAAGCTTTAAGTTTGGTGTTGTGATGCCAGGGCATTTTGGCCAGTTTCACTGACCTTTCTTTCCTGTTTTTAAGATAGTTTCATGCATTTTCTTAAGAAATAAGCTAGTTTTGGGTAGATATTCACTTACATCTTGTTTCAAGTATACATTATGCATTTTACATGATTTCATGAGAATTTTGCATGAATTATATGACATAGTGGATGATGCATGTCTCATGACTTGGCTTAGAACTTTTAATATTTGTTTTGAATTTATATAATATAAATGTCTTATACATAATTTTTTTTTTGAAGTGTGGGGGAAAATAAATTATTATAATGGGACAATTCTCTATATACATATATAATTATTATTAGTTTTTCAAAAATTTAATGGGGGCAATTGCCCCCACAGTGCCACACATAGATCCGTCCCTGATCACAGCCCACGTTAAGAGTCACGTTAACTAAGTTAACGTGAACTCTAACGTGGACGAATACAACAAGGCCAACGTTAGTGACACTCTCCTTTGTCACTAACGTTGGACCAAGCTCATAATTGGCCACGTTAGTTGCCACTTTAACTTAGTTAACATGGACTCTAACGTTGGAAAGAAAAAGAGAAGCCAACGTTAGTGACATTCACCTTTGTCACTAATGTTGGCCAAGCCTCCATGAGCCACGTTAACTCCCACGTTAACTTAGTTAACGTGGAAGCTAACGTAGAGAGAGCAATTGATCGCCAACGTTAGTGACACTTACCTTTGTCACTAACGTTGGGTTGAACCACCAAGAGCCACATGAGCAACGTTAACTCCCACGTTAACTTAGTTAACATGGAAGTTAACGTGGATAAAGAGATAATGAGCCAACGTTAGTGACACTCACCTTTGTCACTAACGTTGGAGATGGCTAGCATTACTACGTTAGAAGCCACGTTAACCTAGTTAACGTGGACTCTAACGTGGGAAGTAGGGGTACATTGGAACGTTAGTGACAAAGTGATGAGCGGATAATTTATACGTTTTTTGGCATTGTTTTTAGTATGTTTTTGGTATGATCGAGTTAGTTTTTAGTATATTTTTATTAGTTTTTAGTTAAAATTCACTTTTCTGGACTTTACTATGAGTTTGTGTGTTTTTCTGTGATTTCAAGTATTTTCTGGCTGAAATTGAGGGTCCTGAGCAAAAATCTGATTCAGAGACTGAAAAGGACTGCAGATG
>NC_029780.3:59882677-59883723 GCF_000817695.3 Arachis duranensis | reverse complement strand
AATGGTGAAACCCTTGCATACAGCTTGCCATGGAAGGAGCCTTGCGTGCTTGAAGAAGAAGACAGTAGGAAAGCAGAGATTCAGAAGATGGAGCATCTCCAAAATCTCAACCTGTTCTCCATTACTGCAAAACAAGTACTTATTTCATGTTCTTTTACTTTTCACAATCAATCCTGATAATTTCTTATATCCTGACTAAGATTTACAAGATAACCATAGCTTGCTTCAAGCCGACAATCTCCATGGGATCGACCCTTACTCACGTAAGGTATTACTTGGACGACCCAGTGCACTTGCTGGTTAGTTGTGCGGAATTGCAAAAGTGTGATTGCAATTTCGTGCACCAAGTTTTTGGCGCCGTTGCCGGGGATTGTTCGAGTTTGGACAATTGATGGCTTATCTTGTTGCTTAGATTAGGACTGTTTTATTTTTGTTGATTTAGAGTCTTTTAGTTGAGTCTAGTTTCATATTTTAAGTTTGGTGTCAATTGCATGCTTTTGTTTTTCCTTTAATCTTCGAATTTGCATGTCCTTAGTCCCTTTTTGATCCATAAAAATTCTAAGTTTGGTGTCCTCTTTGTGTTCTTCCCTTAAGATTTTCGAAAAATTAGTGTTTGATTTTCTAAAAAATTCTAAGTTTGGTGTCATTTTGTTGTTTTTCTCTTTCCTCTTTTCAAAAATCAAATCTGTTTCATAAAAACTTTTCAATCATATCTTTCTAATTGCTAATCTCAAAATCTTTTTAATTAACTAATTGATTCAGTTTTCAATTTGCTTTGATATTTTTCTCTTTTAATTTTTGATTTTTGATTTTATTTTCCTTTTGTTTTTTTTATTTCATTTTTTCGGTCATTTAAAAAAAAAAACAAAAGAAAATTTATCTATTTGCAATCCATATCATTTCCCTTTATCCATTATGGACATAAGTGGGATTGATCAGTCCAAAAGGACTCTGGGGTCATATGCTAACCCCATTACAGCTGCATATGGGAGTAGCATCTGTACACCTCCCATCAAAGCAAGCAGCTTTGAGCTAAATCCTCAACT
>NC_029780.3:59877257-59878315 GCF_000817695.3 Arachis duranensis | reverse complement strand
AGAATAGCATTCAAGACTCCTATAGGAACCTCTCCATACCAACTGGTGTATGGGAAGGCCTGTCATCTGCCCGTGGAACTGAAACATAAAGCCTGCTGGGCAACCAGATTCCTAAACATGGATGCTCAGTTAGCTGGTGAAAAAAGATTGCTCCAACTAAATGAGCTAGAAGAGTTCAGACTCAATGCCTTTGAAAATGCAAAAATTTATAAGGAAAAGGCAAAGAAGTGGCATGACAAGAAGTTGTCATCCAGAGTCTTTGAGCCGGGACAAAAAGTCCTGCTCTTCAACTCAAGGCTCAAATTGTTCCCAGGAAAACTCAAATCCCGGTGGAGGGGTCCGTATATGATTACAGGAGTGTCACCATATGGATAGTGGAGGGGTCCGTATGTGATTACAGGAGTGTCACCATATGGATATGTTGAGCTTCAGGATATTGATTCTGACAAAAAGTTCATTGTTAATGGACAGAGAATCAAGCATTATCTTGAAGGCAATTTTAAGCAGGAATGCTCAAAATTGAGACTTGAGTGATTCTCAGTAAAGGTCCAGCTAAAGACAGTAAAGAAGCGCTTGCTGGGAGGCAGCCCAGTCATTAGCGGGTTATATGTTTTGTTTTTACAAAGGCAAGTATCAAAAATAAAGGAATTCACAGTTACAGAAGGATTCAGCGCAAAAAGCAGAGAAAAAGAGCTTACTGGCGAAAAAACGCCAGTAAGGGGCATTTTGGGCGTTAAACGCCAGAATGGGCACCATTCTGGGCGTTTAACGCCAGTAAAGGTACCATTTTGGGCGTTAAACACCAGAATGGGCACCATTCTGGGCGTTTAACACCAGTAAAGGTACCATTTTGGGCGTTAAACACCAGAATGGGCACCATTCTGGGCGTTTAACGCCAGGTGTGCAACATTCTGGGCGTTCAGAAAAATGCCCAGTGCTAAAGGATTTCTGGCGTTTAACGCCAGCCAGGGTACCTGGCTGGGCGTTAAACGCCCAAAAGGGGTACCAAATGGGCGTTAAACGCCAGAATGGGTGCCATTCTGGGCGTTTAACGCCAG
>NC_029780.3:59864894-59874243 GCF_000817695.3 Arachis duranensis | reverse complement strand
TCTGGCCTGATTGAGAACCGACAGATGGATAGCCGTGCCGTGACAGGGTGCGTTGAACATTTCCACTGAGAGGATGGGAGGTAGCCACTGACAACGGTGAAACCCTTGCATACAGCTTGCCATGGAAGGAGCCTTGCGTGCTTGAAGAAGAAGACAGTAGGAAAGCAGAGATTCAGAAGATGGAGCATCTCCAAAACCTCAACCTATTCTCTATCACTGCAAAACAAGTATTCATTTCATGTTCTTTTACTTTTCACAATCAATCCTGATAATTTCTTATATCCTGACTAAGATTTACAAGATAACCATAGCTTGCTTCAAGCCGACAATCTCCGTGGGATCGACCCTTACTCACGTAAGGTATTACTTGGACGACCCAGTGCACTTGCTGGTTAGTTGTGCAGATTTGCAAAAGTGTGATTGCAATTTCGTGCACCACAAAGGTAAGTGTCACTAACGTTCTCGAAGGATTGGCATTACTATGTTAGAAGCCACGTTAACCTAGTTAACGTGGACTCTAACGTAAGGAGAAAGGGTAACTCATCACGTTATAGGGAAAGGTAAGTCCCAATAACGTATGCGAAGGACCAAGAGGCAACGTTAGTGGTCACGTTAGTGCCACTAACGTTGAAGTCAACGTGATCATATTTGGGTGAGAAACGTTAGTGAAAATGGTGATTGTCACTAACGTTCTCGAACCCACACTTTCACTTAACGTTGACACCACTAACGTCCTAAGCCAAAGTTCCTGCCTACTTCACATTTTCTCTCTGCAAGCAAAGCTAAGCCCAATAAAGAGGATAACTGCTTCAAACTCAAGATCCAGAGGCCCATACCCAAGATTTGAAGAGCCAACTAGAAGACCAGAAGAGTAGTATATATAGGAGTAGATTTGAATTAAAAAGGGGATGGAAACTTTAGGAGCCTGGGGGGCATAGAACTACTCTCTGTATTTTTACTTTCTCTGCAACTTATAGTTTTACCTTCATGATGTATTCTCCATCTTTGTTTTTATTTTCCAAAGCTATGAACAACTAAACCCCTTTCATTGGGTTAGGGAGCTCTGCTACAATTTGATGGATCAATATTAGTTTTCATTCTTCTTCTTCTATCTTTTCTCTTGATTTTTACTAGAAAGCTTTCAATTTTCATCCAATTGGGTAGTTATCTTGGAAAAGAAACTATTCATACTTGGATCTCTTCGGAACCTTGGAAAAGGAATGAAGAAATCATGCTAGAAATGCTTTCTCATGCTGGATCAAATTGGGTTTGGATGGATATGTGACTATAATCCTACCAATACTTGATTTGGGAATGCATGTGGTATAATCAGTGCCCATACTTCATCTCTTCTCATGAGCAATTGACCAAGGAATTGGCTATTGATCAAGATTTGAGAGATTGGATTACCAAGGAATTGGAATTCGATCACTTAAGATTGCCAAGGAGATCAATGAATGCATTGATTAAGGAAAAGATGAAAATGAATTTGATCCGGAGAATCCAACATCTCCTAAGCCCAATGAACTCCCATTTATGATCTTACCCATTCTCTTTAATTTCTGCCATTTACTTTTAATGAGCATTTCCCCCATTCCCATTTAAGATTCTATAATTTACTTTGTGCCATTTACATTCAGCTCTTTATTTCTAGCATTTAGTTTTTTCTGCTATTTACTTTCCTGCTATTTAATTTTCTGCAAATCTCAAATCAAATTCTGATTCGTTCAACTAGAACATTCCTCTAATTAAAGTTTCTTGATCAATCAATCTCTGTGGGATTCGACCTCACTCTATAGTGAGTTTTTACTTGATGACAATTCGGTACACTTGCCGAAGGAAATTTGTTGAGAGACAAGTTTTCCGTGCATCATGTTTCAACACCTAATACCCTAAACCAACTGGTTTGGGAGTGCTAATTGAAAGCTTAACTTAAAGGGTCATCTTGACACAAAACACCTAGAGTCGTGGTCTAGAAATAAAAGAAAAATGAAGGAAAGAAAACATTCAAAAGAAAAATGCAAAATCTTATTATTTCAAGGTGACAATCAATAGAAGGGGCTCTAAGAGCAGACACTTGAAATAATCCTCAAAGGTTGAAAATTCATTATGAGATGGAAGCAATAACAAATTTCATACATGATTTGATGCTTACTCTCTATCTTTAATTATGAATACAGTTTCTTAAGGGTCAAGTTTCAATAATTTAGAACAATTTATATTGAGTTGCTTGGGGACAAGCAAAATTTAAGGTTAGTGTTGTGATGACTTACGTCATTTACCTCTTTCTCTTATTTAAAAGGACCATAGAATTGGTGAAATCTCATTCAAAGATGCAATTATACGAGCTATATGATTAATTTATGAACATTGCCTTGAAATGAGTTTTGGCTGAAATTTTAGGTGAAAAAGAACAAAAAAAGGATGAAACAGGGAACACAAGTGATGCTACATTATTGCATGGTGAAAAGATGAAGAAAGAAATACAAGAATCAGATGAACGCTGCGTTTATTTGGTGAACGCCACGTTCACAAGCGACAAGCACGCGTACAAGCCGCTTACGCGTGGGGAAGCAATTTTGGATATCCACGCGTACGCACGCAGGGCGCGCACGCGTGGATGGAGGATCATCATTCTCAAGCCTAGAATGCAACGTTCTCTCTGAATGAACGCTAACGATACTTTCAGAGTTGGGATTTGAATTTGGTCATCGATGCGCACGCGTGCATGACGCGCACACGTCGACGTGATACTATTAGTGATTGGTGCAGACGCGTACATGACGCTGGAACACAGAAGTGACATTTTTCTATCCACGCGGATGCACACAGAATGCGCTTGCGTCAGGAGCGTTAATGGCGCGAACGTAGCGTTCATTCAATGAACGCTACTAAGGGCGCGCACGCACGCATGGTATGCGCAAGCATGGTTGAAGCTGAAGATCGTATCGATGCGCACGCATGCAGTACGTGCACGCGTCGATGGTATAAAACGCAAGGGATGCACAAGCGTATAGCACGGTATGCATGGTTGCCCGAACTCTCCGATCTCAAAACGAACGCTACGTTCTCCTAGAAGCACTCTGTTCAGCCAAAATGGGTCATACTGATTGCAAATGAGAAAGGCCCACTTTTAGATCATGCAAGTACACCTGAAGACTCACAGAACACTTGTATAAATAGGTGGTGACTTGAATTGAAAAGGGACTTTTTGGACTTTTGAGCTTTTGCACACTTTTGACTTCTGGAGACTTTGGAGTCTTTATTTTTGTAGTTAGCTTTATTTTCCAGTTTTGAACTTCCATTCTGTATTGAGCTATGAGTAGCTAACTTCCTTCTCATTGGGGGAGGGAGCTCTATTGTACTTGATGGATTAATTGATATTGAATTTCTTCTTCTCTTCATCTTCTCTTTGATTGGATAGAAGGAATTTCATTTTTCATTCTTAAAAGAGGCTGAATACAAATTGGGTTTTATGTGAACCTTGGAAGAGGGATCATAAAACCATGCTTGAAATTCCCTCTCACATTGAGTAGATCTGGGTTTTTGGAATTGGGTATAGTGACATAAAATCTGCCCAATTAAATGGATCTATGATGATGTTTGGTAAAATCAAGGACCAAGCCTATCTCTCTTCATGAGCAATTAGACCAAGGAATTGGCTGATTATTAAGATTCGAGAGATTGAATCACCAAGAAATTGGGGTTTAATCAATCATGATTTTCAAGATGTTAATGAGTTGCATGATTGAAGATGAGATGATATGATTTTAATCCAGAGAGAACAATATCTCCCAACTCCAATGAATTTTTCCTATTCTTATCTTACCCATTCTTTATTGCTTACTTTAATTATATTATCATTCCACTTCCCATTTACATTCAGTCATTTATGTTTATGCCATTTATTTTCTTGCTCTTTATGTTTTTGCACTTTATAACTTTCTTTTGTTTTTTAGTCAGTTATCGCTCTGCTTTTAGAATTCTGTACTCACAATCACTCTCAATTAGCATGGCTAATTGATCCATCAATTAAAGTTGCTCAAATCTATCATTCTCTGTGGATTCGACTCCACTCGTAGTGGGTTATTACTTGACGATACTTGGTGCACTTGCCAAAGAACGAATTCATTTATTAGTGAGTGAATTTCGGCCATCAATGACTAAAATTGGGACGGCTTCGACCACACTATCAGGACCATTCAACATCACCATATCAGGGTCGGCCTCAGGATGGGATGTCTCAATAGAAGAGGCCTCGGCGAGAGGATCAGGGGCTGGAGTTTTATCATCATCTGGGGCAGGCACGATCTTACCATCTTCAACAATGTTATCCATACTGAATAAGGTAAGGTCGGCGTCTGGAGCAAGAACCCAAACTTGAGCCTTCAAATTCTTGTACAGAGCAGTCATGCCATTCACTATATGGCCTTGCAACTCGGCGTAATCGTCATAAGAAAACTGGAGTCTTTCTTTAACCTTCAGGAGCTCACCATAAGTCCGAGTGTAACTCTCCTTAGGCTTCTTCGCCATATCTTCTGCCAAGTTGGTAGCCGCCTCTGCGGCAGTAGCCCGGGCTTTCTCCTTCTCCAAAGACAACTCCAGCCCAATGTTCTTCACTTCTAGCTCAAGCCTTAATCCCTCCACCCTATCATACTCAGACTTAGCTTTCCCAAGAAAGGCATTAGTAGCATGGATAGGATATTTCTTGAACTCCCTCATCAGAGCAGCACTAAGGTTAGCCATCCGAATACTATTGCAGGATATAAAGTCATGGTGGTGGAGAATGGACACGTCATCAATCGGAACGAACCCATGAGGGGCGATATGCTCCGTAACAAAGGCCATGCCGTTAAAGTCCTTGTTATTGAGATCATAAACCACGGCAGTCCTCGGCCTCTTGGTAGAAGGCCCGGAGGAAGAAGAGAAAGAGGCAGCACCAGAAGTTGTCAGAGGCAGATTAGTAGAGGCCGCCTAGTGCACAAAATTGTGATCATCAATGGCGCCATCAACATGATACGCTCAATTGCAATCTCAACTCTTTATCACAACTTCGCACAACTAACCAGCAAGTGCACTGGGTCGTCCAAGTAATAAACCTTACGCGAGTAAGGGTCGATCCCATGGAGATTGTTGGTATGAAGCAAGCTATGGTCATCTTGTAAATCTCAGTCAGGCAGATTCAAATGGTAATGGAGGATTAATGATTAAAAGATGAATAAAACATAAAATAAAGATAAAGATACTTATGCAATTCATTGGTGAGAATTTCAAATAAGCGTTTGGAGATGCTTTGTCCCTTCCGTCGCTCTACTTTCCTACTATCTTCATCCAATCCTTCTTACTCCTTTCCATGGCAAGCTGTATGTTGGGCATCACCGTTGTCAATGGCTACAGTCCCGCCCTCTCAGTGAAAATGTTCAACGCGCTCTATCATAGCACGGCTAATCATCTGTCGGCTCTCAATCAGGTTGGAATAGAATCTAGTGATTCTTTTGCGTCTGTCACTAACGCCCAGCCTTCAGGAGTTTGAAGCTCGTCACAGTCATTCAATCCTCGAATCCTACTCAGAATACCATAGGCAAGGTTTAGACCTTCCGGATTCTCTTGAATGGCGCCATCATTTCTAGCTTATACCACGAAGATTCTGATGAAGGAATCTAAGAGATAAACATTCAAGCCTTGTTTGCTTGTAGAACGGAAGTGGTTGTCAGGCACGCGTTCATAAGTGAGAATGATGATGAGCGTCACATAATCATCACATTCATCATGTTCTTGGGTGTGAATGAATATCTTAGAACAAGAATGAGCTGAATTGAATAGAAGAACAATAGTAATTGCATTAACACTCGAGGTACAGCAGAGCTCCACACCTTAATCTATGGTGTGTAGAAACTCCACCGTTGAAAATACATAAGAACAAGGTCTAGGCATGGCCGAATGGGTGAACCTTTTCAGAATGTGACTCAGCTTTGCTGGAGTCCCCAATTAGAGGTGTACAGGGTTCTTAAGCACACTCTTTTTGCCTTGGATCATGACTTTATTTTTACCCTTGCCTTTTGGCTTTTTTTTTCTGCTTGTTTTCTCTCTCTTTTTTTTTCTCGCACATAATCTCTCTTTCTTTTTTTTTTGTATTCACTGCTTTTTCTTGCTTCAAGAATCATTTTTATGATTTTTCAAATCCTCAGTAACATGTCTCCTTTTTTCATCATTCTTTCAAGAGCCAACATTAATGAACAACAAATTCAAAAGACATATGCACTGTTCAAGCATACATTCAGAAGTCAAAGTATTGCCACCACATCAAAATAATTAATATATTATAAAATTCAAAATTCATGCAATTCTTCTCTTTTTCAATTAAGAACATTTTTCATTTAAGAAAGGTGATGGATTCATAGGACATTCATAACTTTAAGGCATAGACACTAAGACACTAATGATCATAAGACACAAACATATATAAACATAAGCATGAAAATTCGAAAAACCAAAAAATAAAGAACAAGGAGATTAAAGAATGGGTCCACCTTACTGATGGCGGCTTGTTCTTCCTCTTGAAGATCTTATGGAGTGCTTGAGCTCCTCAATGTCTCTTCCTTGCCTTTGTTGCTCCTCTCTCATAATTCTTTGATATTCTATAATTTCATGGAGGAGGATGGAATGTTCTTGGTGCTCCACCCTTAGTTGTCCCATGTTGGAACTCAATTCTCCTAGGGAGGTGTTGATTTGATCCCAATAGTTTTGTGGAGGAAAGTGCATTCCTTGAGGCATCTCAGGGATTTCATGATGAGTGGGATCTCTTTTTTGCTCTATCCTTTTCTTAGTGATGGGCTTGTCCTCATCAATGAGGATGTCTCCCTCTATGTTAACTCCAACTGAATTACAGAAGTGACAAATGAGATGAGGGAAGGTTAACCTTGCCAAGGTAGAGGACTTGTCTGCCACCTTATAAAGTTCTTGGGAAATAACCTCATGAACTTCTACTTCCTCTCCAATCATGATGCTATGAATTATGATAGCCCGGTCTATAGTGACTTCGGACCGGTTGCTAGTGGGAATGATTGAGCGTTGGATAAACTCCAACCATCCCCTAGCCACGGGCTTGAGGTCATGCCTTCTCAGTTGAACCGGCTTCCCTCTTGAATCTCTCTTCCATTGAGCGCCCTCTTCACAAATGTCTATGAGGACTTACTCCAACCTTTGATCAAAGTTGACCCTTCTAGTGTAAGGGTGTTCATCTCCTTGCATCATGGGCAAGTTGAATGCCAACCTTACATTTTCCGGACTAAAATCTAAGCATTTCCCCCGAACCATTGTAAGCCAATTCTTTGGGTCCGGGTTCACACTTTGATTATGGTTCTTGGTGATCCATGCATTGGCATAGAACTCTTGAACCATTAAGATTCTGACTTGTTGAATGGGGTTGGTAAGAACTTCCCAACCTCTTCTTCGGATCTCATGTCGGATCTCCGGATATTCACTCTTTTTGAGTTTGAAAGGGACCTCGGGGATCACCTTCTTCATGGCCACAACTTCATAGAAGTGGTCTTAATGCACCTTTGAGATGAATCTCTCCATCTCCCATGACTCGGAGGTGGAAGCTTTTGCCTTCCCTTTCCTCTTTCTAGAGGTTTCTCCGGCCTTAGATGCCATAAATGGTTATGGAAAAACAAAAAGCAATGCTTTTACCACACCAAACTTAGAAGGTTTGCTCGTCCTCGAGCAAAAGAAGAAAGAAGAGAGTAGAAGAAGAAGAAATAGAGGAGATGGAGGTGGCTTTGTTTTTCGGCCAAGGGGGAGAAGTAGTGTGTAGGTTGTGTGAAAATGAAGGAGTGAAGATGGGTTTGGGAGGGAAAGTGGTTTGAATTTGAATGATGAGGTAGGTGGGGATTTATGAAGGATGGATGTGAGTGGTGAAGAGAATGGTGGGATTTGATAGGTGAGGGGTTTTTGGGGAAGAGGTGTTGAGGTGATTGGCGAATGGGTGAAGAAGAGAAAGAGTGGTGGGGCAGGTGGGGATCCTGTGGGGTCCACAGATCTTGAGGTGTCAAGGATAATTCATCCCTGTACCAAGTGGCGAGCAAAAATGCTCCTTCTGCCAATCCTGGCATTAAACGCCGGGCTGGTGCCCATTTCTGGCGTTTAACGCCATCTTCTTGCCCATTCCTGGCGTTAAACGCCAGTCTAGTGCCCCTTTCTGGCGTTAAACGCCCAGAATGGTACCAGACTGGGCGTTAAACGCCCATTTGCTGTCTTCAATGGCGTTTAAACGCCAGCAAGTTTTCCTCCAGGGTATGCTATTTTTCTTTTTGTTTTTCATTCTGTTTTTTCTTTTTTCAATTGATTTTGTGACTTCCCATGATCATCAACCTATAGAAAACATAAAATAACAAAAGGAAAATAGATAAATATAATATTGGGTTGCCTCCCACCAAGCACTTCTTTAATGTCATTAGCTTGACAGTGGGCCCTCATGGAGCCTCACAGATACTCAGAGCAATGTTGAAACCTCCCAACACCAAACTTAGAGTTTGAATGTGGGGGTTCAACACCAAACTTAGAATTTGGTTGTGGCCTCCCAACACCAAACTTAGAGTTTGACTGTGGGGGCTCTGTTTGACTCTGTTTTGAGAGAAGCTCTTCATGCTTCCTCTCCATGGTTACAGAGGGATATCCTTGAGCCTTAAACACAAGGGATTCTTCATTCACTTGAATGATCAATTCTCCTCTGTCAACATCAATCACAGCCTTTGCTGTGGCTAGGAAGGGTCTGCCAAGGATGATGGATTCATCCATGCACTTCCCAGTCTCTAGGACTATGAAATCAGCAGGGATGTAATGGTCTTTAATTTTTACCAGAACATCCTCTACAAGTCCATAAGCTTGTTTTCTTGAATTGTCTGCCATCTCTAGTTAGATTCTTGCAGCTTGTACCTCAAAGATCCCTAGCTTCTCCATTACAAAGAGAGGCATGAGGTTTATGCTTGACCCTTGGTCACACAGAGCCTTCTTGAAGGTCATGGTGCTTACTATACAAGGTATTGAGAACTTCCCAGGGTCCTGTCTCTTTTGAGGTAATCTCTGCCGAGTCAAGTCATCCAGTTCTTTGGTGAGCAAAGGGGGTTCATCCTCCCAAGTCTCATTACTAAATAACTTGTCATTTAGCTTCATGATTGCTCCAAGGTACTTAGCAACTTGCTCTTCAGTGACATCTTCGTCCTCTTCAGAAGAAGAAGACTCATCAGAGCTCATGAATGGCAGAAGTAAATCCAATGGAATCTCTATGGTCTCAGTGTGAGCCTCAGATTCCCATGGTTCCTCATTAGGGAACTCATTGGAGGCCAGT
>NC_029780.3:59864011-59864739 GCF_000817695.3 Arachis duranensis | reverse complement strand
CTAGGAGGGAGTTCAGTAATTTTCTTACTCAGCTGACCCACTTGTTCCTCCAAGTTTCTAATGGAGGATCTTGTTTCAGTCATGAAACTTTGAGTGGTTTTGATTAGATCAGAGACCATGGTTGCTAAGTCAGAGTGGCTCTGCTTAAAATTCTCTGTCTGTTGCTGAGAAGATGATGGAAAAGGCTTGCTATTGTTAAACCTGTTTCTTCCACCATTATTGTTGTTGAAATCTTGTTGGTGTCTCTGTTGATCCTTCCATGAGAGATTTGCAATTGGATGATTTCTCGATGAAGGATTATAGATGTTTTCATACAGTTCTCCCATGTAATTCACCTCTTCCATTGATGGGTTCTCAGGATCATAAGCTTCTTCTTCAGATGAAGCGTCCTTAGTACTGCCTGGTGCAGCTTGCATTCCAGATAGACTTTGAGAAATCATATTGACTTGCTAAGTCAATATTTTGTTCTGAGCCAATATGGCAGAGTATCCATCTCAAGAACTCCTTTCTTCTGATTCGTCCCATTGTTCACAGGATTCCTTTCAGAAGTGTACATGAATTGGTTATTTGTAACCATTTCAATGAGTTATTGAGCTTCTGCAGGCGTATTCTTCAGATGAAGAGATCTTCCAGCAGATGACATCTTGGATAGTTCAGACAGACCATCATAGAAGATACCTATGATGCAGAAAGCATGTCAGAAGGACACTTTCTGATCAATTGTTTGT
>NC_029780.3:59796059-59863862 GCF_000817695.3 Arachis duranensis | reverse complement strand
AAGTCACCCAGCACCTTCCTTGCATTGTTGGCATTGTTGTTGTTTTTGGCTGCCATGTCTTTTTCTTGTTTGGAGATTTCTGTTAGGTCCTCTACAGAGAGTATTGCTTTAGCTTCTCTTAGCTTTCGCTTCAAGGTCCTTTCAGGTTCAGCGTCATCCTCAACAAGAATGCTTTTGTCTTTGCTCCTGCTCATATGAAAGAGAAGAGAACAAGAAAATATGGAATCCTCTATGTCACAGGATAGAGATTCCTTGAGGTGTCAGAGGAAAAGAAGAATAGAAGGAGGAGGTAGAAGAATTCAAACTTATCAAGAGGGATAGAGTTCGAATTATTCATTGAGGAGGAGTGTTAGTCCATAAATAGAAGGATGTGAGAAGAGGGGAAGAATTTTCGAAAATAAATTAAAAGATTTTAAAATGATTAAAAGAAATTTTGAAAAATTGAAGAATGATTTTCAAAAATTAAAGTTGGGAAAGAAATAAAGTGATTTTTGAAAAAGATTTTTGAAAGAAGAAATCACAAAGATATGATTGAAAAGTTATGGTTTCAAAAAGATATTATTGAAAAGATATGATTGAAAAACAATTTAAAAAGATTTGATTTTTAAAACTAATGACTTGGCTAACAAGAAATTTAAAAGATATGATTCAGACATTAAACCTTTCTCAACAGAAAAGGCAACATACTTGAAATGTTTGAATCAAATCATTAATTGTTAGCAAGTATTTTTGAAAATGGAAAGAAATTGATTTTGAAAATATATGATTGAAAAGATATGATTTGAAAAAGATTTGATTTTGAAAAATTATGGAAACTTGAAAAAAAAATCTGAATTAAAAACAAAATCTTCCCTCTTGTGCCGTCCTGGCGTTAAACGCCCAGAATGGTATCCATTCTGGCGTTTAACGCCCAAAACTCTACCTTTTTAGGCGTTAAATGCCCAGCCAGGCACCTTGGCTGGCGTTTAAACACCAGTTTTCCTTCCTCACTGGGCGTTTTGAACGCCCAGCTTTTTCTGTGTAATTCCTCTGCTATATGTTCTGAATCTTCAATTTTCTGTATTATTGACTTGAAAAGACACAAATAATTTTCTTTTTTTGAATTTTTATTGATTGGGAATAATCAAAATGCCACTAAGATCAAATAAACAATGCATGCAAGATACCAAACTTAGAAGTTTGTATATTATTGACACTAACAAATTGAGAATGCATATGAGAAACAACAAAACACACAAAACAAGAGAATTTAAAGATCAGAGCAAGTAAATCATCAAGAATAACTTGAAGATCAATGAAGACACATGAATGAATTCGAAAAATGAAAGAAGAATAGAAACATGCAATTGACACCAAACTTAAAATGAGACACTAGAGAAAATTGAGTGGAAAAGAAAATAAAGAGTTTCAAAATTTTTATGCAATGTTAGTCTAAAGGAATTAGACATGGCTAGCCAAGCTTCAGCTGGACATTGCATTCAAGAGCTAAATTGATGAGAATCAATCAGCATTGGTGATGATGAAAACATCACCTTGAAAGTCTAGAATTCATTCTTAAAAATTCTGAAGAAAAATACCTAATCTAAGCAACAAGATGAACCGTCAGTTGTCCAAACTCAAACAATCCCTAGCAACGGCGCCAATAACTTGGTGCACAAAATTGTGATCATCAATGGCGCCATCAACATGTACGCTCAATTGCAATCTTAACTCTTTATCACAACTTTGCACAACTTACCAGCAAGTGCACTGGGTCGTCCAAGTAATAAACCTTACGCGAGTAAGGGTCGATCCCACGGAGAATGTTGGTATGAAGCAAGCTATGGTCATCTTATAAATATCAGTCATGCGGATTCAAATGGTAATGGAGGATTAATGATTAAAAGATGAATAAAACATAAAATAAAGATAGAGATACTTATGCAATTCATTGGTGAGAATTTCAGATAAGCGTATGGAGATGCTTTGGCCCTTCCGTCTCTCTGCTTTCCTACTGTCTTCATCCAATCCTTCTTACTCCTTTCCATGGCAAGCTATATGTTGGGCATCACCATTGTCAATGGCTACAGTTCCATCCTCTCAGTGAAAATGTTCAACGCGCTCTGTCACATAACGGCTAATCATCTGTTGGTTCACAGAACGGCTAATCATCTCTGTCTGTCACTAACGCCCAGCCTTCAGGAGTTTGAAGCTCGTCACAGTCATTCAATCCTCGAATCCTACTCAGAATACCACAGACACGGTTTAGACCTTCCTGATTCTCTTGAATGGTGCCATCAATTTTAGCTTATACCACGAAGATTCTGATTAAGGAATCCAAGAGATAAACATTCAAGCCTTGTTTGCTTGTAGAACGGAAGTGGTTGTCAGGCATGCGTTCATAAGTGAGAATGATGATGAGCGTCACATAATCATCACATTCATCATGTTCTTGGGTGCGAATGAATATCCTAGAACAAGAATGAGCTGAATTGAATAGAAGAACAATAGTAATTGCATTAACACTCGAGGTACAGCAGAGCTCCACACCTTAATCTATGGTGTGTAGAAACTCCACCGTTAAAAATACATAAGAACAAGTTCTAGGCATGGCCGAATGGCCAGCCTCCCATAATCTAAGAACTAGACGTCCAAAGATGATCCTCGGATCTAAAGTGATCAAAAGATTCCAGGATGTAAAATACAATAGCAAAAGGTCCTATTTGTAGATAACTAGTAGCTTAGGGTTCACAAAAATGAGTAAATGACATAAAAATCCACTTTCGGGCCCACTTGGTGTGTGCTTGGGCTGAGCATTGAAGCTTTCATGTTTAGAGACTTTTCTTGGAGTCAAACGCCAGCTTTTGTGCCAGTTTGGGCGTTTAACTCCCATTCTTGTGCCAGTTCCGGCGTTTAACGCTGGGCAGTCTTGAGCCGATTTGGAACGCCGGTTTGGGCCATCAAATCGCGAGCAAAGTATGGACTATTATATATTGCTGGAAAGCCCAGAATGTCTAGTTTCCAACGGAATTGAGAGCGCGCCAATTGGGCTTCTGTAGCTCCAGAAAATTCACTTCGAGTGCAGGGAGGTCAGAATCCAACAACATCTGCAGTCCTTTTCAGCCTCTGAATCAGATTTTTGCTTAGGTCCCTCAATTTCAGCCAGAAAATACCTGAAATCACAGAAAAACACACAAACTCATAGTAAAGTCCATAAAAGTGAATTTTAACTAAAAACTAATAAAAATATAATAAAAACTAACTAAAACATACTAAAAACAATGCCAAAAAGCGTATAAATTATCCGCTCATCACCGCCAGAACATGAGGGGTTGGGATGATCTTCCTCAGACCCTGAGGACCAGAGTTCGGTTTCTTCGGCGGGACCTAGGAAGAGCCCTCCCACAACGTCTTCCTTTGGATGTTTTGAGCGGCTACTATTTTCATGGTCTTACGAAGGACCTTTATCAAATAAGAGCTGGCAACCATCTCTGAAAAAGAAAGGGAGCACAAAAACAGTCATATAACGGACAAATGACAAGCAAATAACAATAAAAAATAATTCTTTATAGGAAGTCAGGCGCTACCTAGCTCGAAACAGAGAAGAGCAGGATCCCCTAAAAACTTATTGGTATCTAAATGAGGAGGCTCCCCCCAGTTCTCCTCCAAAATACCTACAAAGGCCCTCTCTACCTCATCTAAACTCTCCCACGAATACTTCTGAACTACAGGCTCCTCTTGCCACCAAAAGGGAAAGGTGGACTCCTTATTTTCATCAAGAAAAAAGGGATGAACATCATCCACTACCCAAACCTTAAAGTAGAAATTCTTAAAATCATGAAAGGAGTCATAAAAAATAAAAAACACCTTTCTTCCTTGGGTAGCACGGAAGGAGATCCAAGAGGCCTTCTTCTTGGCCGCCCCCGGCTTGGTTAGCACGAACAGATAAAGAAAAACACTAAGGGAAGGTCGGACACCCAACTCCTGGCACAGTGATGACATCTCACTATGTCATGTTTTTCTATGCTTTTTCATACAAGAAATTGATGATTTTGTGCTTAAATATTGAATGCTTTTGTGCTTAAATAGTATATTTCTTTGATCTTTTAATTTTATAAATCTTATAGGAAATAAGAATAAAAAGAAGCAAAGAAGCACAAAATAAGCTAAAAAGGAGGAAAAAAGAGCTTTGGGACACACTTTGAAGTTGGAGCACACTTTGGAGCCTTAGACCACGCTTTTAAAAGCATGGCCCATGACCAAACCAAGGGAAGAAAAGCGTGTCTCACAACAAGGAGCAAAGGCACAAAGCTCTTGCCAAGAGCCTAAAGCTCTTGCCAAGAGCTTTACTTAAAAAAGCAAGGCAAAACTCAAAGCAAAGCTCTTGCCTAAAGCTCTTGCCAAGAGCTTTCTCCAAGAGCTTTTTCGGGCTTCTTCAAGGAAAATCAAGGAAAATGAGCTTGGAAGTAAAATTTTCACGAAGTTAAAATCTGGGCACTCATAGCATGACCATGCCTTCTTCAAAGGGCTATAACTTGAGCTACAAATGTTTGATTGATGTGATTTCAGCTGCATTGGAAAGCTGACATTCAGAGCTTTCCAACGATATATGGAAATCCATAATTGGCATAGAATTGAGGCACGGGTGAAAAGCATCTTTAAGGGCCAAAAACAAGAAAAAATGAATCAAAGTGCTTCCACCAGGATTCGAAGAGGGATACCAAGGGAAGCAAGGAAGTAGCGCTACTCATGTGCCAAGGAAAATGGCCAGCAAGTGCTTGACCCAAGGCTTGAACCATGGACCTCAAGGACAAGAAAAGCTCTTGCCAAGAGCTTTTGCAAGAGCTTTGTTCTCTTGTCACAAGGAAGGAACGTGCGCACACTTTGGCAAGGAAGGGAACCAAAGCTCTTGGCCAAAGCTCTTGCCAAGAGCCGAGCTTTGCCCTGGGAGATGCACCCATGGTCCAAATTTAACCAAAAATCCAAGTTAATTCAATTCTTCACCAAATTAAAAAGCCAACTGGATCCACTCTTCAAATAAAAAAGCAAGCAAAGCCCAATCAACATGAATCAAAGGCAGAAGAAATAATGAGCTTAGGAATTTATTTTAATTGTAATTTTGTTTAGAAATTCATTTTCATTTTCATGTTCATTTTGTGAAAAGCCGATAAAAAGGCATCGGCTTCATTTTATTAGTAGGCTGGCTCCACTAGGGAGCATTAGGATTAGAGAGCTCTCTCTTCTAGTTTTTCTTTCTTTGAATTTGAATCTTGGATTGAGAAGTGAAGGAATTATGTTTCCTTCTTGGTCTAAGATTTCTCTTGGTTGTTCTTCTGCATAATTTCAGAGAATTGAGAATTGAATCTGAGTTTTCATTTATTGCTTTCATCTTTAATTTTCCTGTATCTTGTTCTCTGTTGGATCAAGGAAGGGAGTGAGATCTAGACTTGTTTTCTAGTCTCATTGAGCTCCTGAGATCTTCAACCTCTCATTTTGATTTTGCAATTGAGTTGAATTTAATTTCTGTTTGCTTCTTCAAGAAATTTTGTTTAAAATCTGCTGCATTTGATTTCATATTCTGGTTCTCAGATTGATTGCCCTCTGTTCTCATTGTTCCCAATTTACTTTCCTGCACTTTTGTTCCTCTGCAGTTTACATTTGAGTTGTTGTGATATTGATTTATTTTCCTGCAATTTACAATTTCTGTAATTGTTTTAATTCTTGAATTACTGCTTCCTTTAATTTCCCTGCACCCAACTCCCTCTACTTTTCATGCAACTTACTTTTCTTGCAATTTAAGTTTCAGCTCTTTTACTTTCTTACTCTTTAAGTTTCAGTAATTTAATTCTTTTGCACCTTTAATTCACAGTAATTTTACTTTCCGTTGATCAACTTCACACAATTCACTCAATGTTAGCTTGACTAAACTAATCACCCACTAAAGTTGCTTGATCCATCAATCCATGTGGGATCGACCTCACTCTTGTGAGTTATTACTACTTGATGCGATCCGGTGCACTTGCCGGTGAATTGTGTGTTTGGAATTTCTTTTTCCGCAAAAACCATCAAGTTTTTGGCGCCATTGCCGGGGATTGATTAGATCAACAATGATTAAGTGGGTGAGAAGTCTAGATCAAGCATTTTTTTGTTTTTATTCTCTGTTCTAAGTTGAAACCAAGGTGTTTGTGTTTTTGCCTCACTAAGAAATTCTTTCTCTGTGACATGAATTTCAATTTCCATTGATGTTGCATTTTACAAAATACAAATGAAGTTCAACTCATCTTATGGTCAAACAAAATTTTATGAGATATTACCCACTATCACCAATCTCTAATGGTGGTTGGGAATATCACCAAGAAAATACAAACTCTAAGCACGCCAATCCATGGAGAATTGCTTCAGAACCACAAGATGAGCAAGAGAATCATATGGGATATTTTTCACCACCATAAAATGATTCAAGTCATTATTCTAATGGTGGTTGGGAGTGTTACCAAGAAACTACAAATTCTGAGCAGTCAATTCACATGAGAGATTGTCCAACCTCACCTCCCACTTCTACATTTGAAAATTCTTCATCACCTAAATATGCCTCAACACAAACTTCCACAAGCCAAAGACTCTGAAAGCTTGAGTCCATGTTCAACAGAATTATGGAGGAACAACAACAATCCTGGAGAGAACTAGAAATCTTTTTCCAAAAGATGGATGAGGATTTGGAGAACATAAGGAGGAACTTAGAACCATCAAACAGAGAGGATGAAGACCAATTTGTGGGAGAGGAAGTGGAAAAACAAGAAAGTGAGGAGGACAATCAAGGATGTCCAAACTCAAGTGAAGCAGAAAATCACATGAAGGAAGGGCTCATGGAACCACAAATTCAAGAGGCTCCTAATGAAGAAAACACTCCAATAATCACACAACAACCATGTCTTGACATCCAAGAAGTGAAGGCAATTAACAAAAGCACCAAGAAGAGGATTGTGACCAAGATACCAAGGACAACATTCAAGAGAAGGTCAACTACAAACAATCCTTCCCCTAATCCAGCAAGCAAGCTCAATCAAGCTATGTACAAAAGGAAGCTTGCTGAGAGGAAACCAAAAAAGGGGACAATAGCTGAAATTTCTCCCCCTTAAAGTCATTCCTCTTAACAAATTGGAAGAAGAGGAAGAAAGTAAATAACATGTCAAGCTAATGACACTAAAAGAGCACTTGTTGGGAGGCAACCCAACCTTGGGTAACATTTTACTTCTTTGTCTAGTTCATTTTCTCTGTCTGTTTAGCTTAAATCTCAATAAATTGGCATATGGTTACATTTTAAGTTTGGTGTTGCCCTGCAACAATTTGTTTTCAATTCCTTTGGATGATTGCATCAATTCTACATGGAAGTGACACACTAAGATTCTAAGTTTGGTATGCCACTAATTTTCTATGCAATTTATTCAAGCAACGCTACTTGTCTACATAATCATAATGCCTCTGCAGTTTTATTTTTCTCTTTTGATTTGACACTTTTTTCATTCTACTTGCTTTAGTCAGTTTTTTGTTTTTAAATGCTTTCATTTAGTTTGCTGCTTAACTATTTTTGTTAATACATCATCAAGAGATCCTTATTCATGACAGATTCTTGGCTTGGTGATTGTATTTAACATGAATTACTTATTCATCCTTAGGAAAAATCAAATAATCACATGGTTAAGGTGTTTGTTACAAAAAGTGATGAGTCTTGATAGAATCAAGACAAGTCAACTCAAACAAATGCAAAGCATTAAGAAACAAGGACCTTGTGACGTGATTATATTAATTTAAAATCCATAGTGAACAAGTAATTCAATTGAATTCGCTAAATTCCATGTGCACTCGTAAAAAGTTCACCTAATATGCAACTAAATGCATATGGGCGAATCCAATTAGGTGATAGTAATTGAAGGTAAAGTACAAGTGTATCGATGAAATTCAATCAACAAGCAACCCAATCAATATCAAATAAACACTTGCAACTTATTCAATTAACGATCAAGTAGACCAAAAATAATATAACTACTAGAATGAGAATGAGATGCAATGAAAACGAAGTAAAAAAGTAGAAAATAAGGTAAAAGAAAGAGAAGAGAGGGCTGGAGTGGGCGGAAGCGCTTAGGGCTTAATTGAAAGTGCATTAAAAATTTTGCCCAAAACAGCACTTGTGCGTACGCACAAGTACGTGTGTGTACGCACAAAAAGGTCAAACAGGGGGTGTGTGCGCTCGCACAAGCTGTGCGAGTGCTCCGAACTGGACGATGATATAGAAATGTGCGCACGCACCAAGGTGTGTGTTCGCACAGGGCAATTTTTTTTTTCAAGGATCATGTGTGCGTGCGCACACAGGTCCGTGCGCTCACACAAGAGCAAAAAGAGAAGGGCTTCACGCGCATAGACCGTGCTGGCACTGTGAACAGAGGGCAATACAAAGAGTGTGCGGGTGCATAGATGTGTGCACGTGCACAGGTCGCAAAACTCATAGTTGTGTGCGCACAGCAGCGTGCGTACACACAGATGTCCTGTTTTGCAAAAATTTTTCCTTCATTTCTAAGGTGCTATGCCTTAGCCCAATCAACATTTCAACCCCAAAATTTTCAAAACATCACAAAATCATGATCTATATGCAAATCAAACTACTAAGCTCAAAACTAAACTAATCTTAAGCTAATCAAGACAAACTTAAAATGCAATAAGACAAGACTATAAACAAAGAGAAATGATAAGAAAGATGTTACCTTGGTGGGGTTTCTCCCACCTAGCACTTTGGTTTATAGTCCTTAAGTTGGACTTGTTGAGCAGACTCTTGTTAAGGTGGCTTATATTTCCACTCCTCCTTAAATCTCCATCCAAGCTTGCACTTTAAAGCTCCTCCGGGATCCCATATCCGAGTTTCCCGTTCTCCTTCTTGTGGATTTTTATGCTCAAAGCCGGATGAACAAGCTCTCAATTGACCCATGTAGTACCCCAACACTCTCTGAAAATCACCCAATTATGCTTCACACCATGCTTGAACTCCAAGTCTTGAATTGTTCTTCTTGAAGGGCCTTGAATTCTCTTGGCAACTTGTGCACGAAATTGTGATTAAACTTTTCACAACTCCGCACAACTAACCAGCAAGTGCACTGGGTTATCCAAGTAATACCTTACGTGAGTAAGGGTCGATCCCACAGAGATTGCTGATGAGCGGATAATTTATACGCTTTTTGGCATTATTTTTAGGTAGCTTTTAGTAGGATCTAGCTACTTTTTAGTATGTTTTTATTAGTTTTTATGAAAAATTCAAATTTCTGAACTTTACTATGAGTTTGTGTGTTTTTCTGTGATTTCAGGTATTTTCTGGCTGAAATTGAGGGACCTGAGCAAAAATCTGATACGAAGCTGAAAAAGGACTACAGATGCTGTTGGATTCTGACCTCCCTGCACTCGAAATAGATTTTCTGGAGCTACAGAACTCCAACTGGTGCGCTCTTAATTGCGTTAGAAAGTAGACATCCAGGGCTTTCCAGCAATAGATAATAGTCCATACTTTATTCGAGTTTAGATGACGCAAACTGGCGTTCAACGCCAGCTCCAAGCTGCATTCTGGAGTAAAACGCCAGAAACATGTTACAAACCAGAGTTAAACGCCAAAAACACGTTACAACTTGGCGTTTAACTCCAAGAGAAGCCTCTACACGTGTAAAGCTCAAGCTCATCCCAAGCACACATCAAAGTGGGCCCCAAAAGTGGATTTCTGCACTTAGACTTATTTCTATAAACCCTAGTAACTAGTTTAGTATAAATAGAGCTTTTTACTATTGTACTAGGGGTCTTTTTCCCTATTTTTCGAATTCATATGTCAATTGGGGAGGCTGGCCATTCAGCCATGCCTAGACCTTGTTCTTATGTATTTTCAATGGTGGAGTTTCTACACACCATAGATTAAGGGTGTGGAGCTCTACTGTTCCTCGAGTATTAATGCAATTGCTACTGGTTTCTATTCAATTCATGCTTATTCTTATTCTAAGATATTCATTCGCACTTCAACCTGATGAATGTGATGATCCGTGACACTCATCACTATTCTCACTTATGAACGCGTGCCTGACAAACACTCCCGTCCTACTTGTGAAAGCTAGAGTGTGTATCTCTTAGATTCCTTAATCAGAATCTTCGTGGTATAAGCTAGAATCCATTCGCAGCATTCTTGAGAATCTGAAAAGTCTAAACCTTGTCTGTGGTATTCCAAGTAGGATTTAGGGATTGAATGACTGTGTCGAGCTTCAAACTCACGAGTGTTGGGCGTAGTGACAGACGCAAAAGGATCAATGAATCTTATTCCGACATGATCGAGAACCGACAGATGATTAGTCGTGCTGTGATAGCGCATTTGGACCATTTTCACTGAGAGGATGGGAAGTAGCCATTGACAACGGTGACGCCCTACATAGAGCTTGCCATGGAAAGGAGTAAGAATGATTGGATGAAAGCAGTAGGAAAGCAGAGATTCAGAAGGAACACAGTATCTTCATGCGCTTATCTAAAATTCCCACCAATGAATTACATAAGTATCTCTATCTTTATTTTATACTTTATTTATCTTTATATTCGAAAACCATTATAACAATTAGAATCCGCCTGACTGAGATTTACAAGATGACCATAGCTCGCTTCATACCAACAATCTCCGTGGGATCGACCCTTACTCACGTAAGGTTTATTACTTGGACAACCCAGTGCACTTGATGGTTAGTTGTGCGAGGTTGTGAGGAAAGTGCTGAGATTATAAATGTGCATACCAAGTTGAGCGCCATTGTTTGAGATCACAATTTCATGCACTAAGTTTTTGGCGCCGTTGCCGGGGATTGTTCGAGTTTGGACAACTGACGGTTCATCTTGTTGCTCAGATTAGGTAATTTTCTTTTTGTTTTACCCATTATTTTATTTTCAAAAAGTTTTCAAAAATCCTTTCAAAATTTTTCTTCTTTTTCGTTTTTCTAAAAATAGTTTTCAAAAAAACCCAAAAAAAATTAATAAAATCATAAAAACCAAAAATATTTTGTGTTTCTTGTTTGAGTCTAGAGTCAATTTTTAAGCTTGGTGTCAACTGCATCTTTTTAATTTTTCTAAAAAATTTTTGAAAATTCATGCATGGTGTTCTTCATGATCTTCAAGTTGTTCTTGGTAAGTCTTCTTGTTTGATCTTCATATTTTCTTGTTTTGTGTCTTTTGTTGTTTCATATTCATTCTTGCATTCATAGTGTCTAAACATGAAAAATCTTTAAGTTTGGTGTCTTGCATATTTTTCTTTTCTTGAAAATTTTTCAAAAATAAGTTCTTGATGTTCATCATGATCTTCAAAGTGTTCTTAGTGTTCATCTTGACATTCATAGTGTTCTTGCATGCATCATTGGTTTTGATCCAAAATTTTCATATTTTGGGTCATATTTGTGTTTTTCTCTCTCCTCACTAAAAAATCAAAAATCAAAAAAATATATTTCCCTTATTTCTCTCATATATTTCGAAATCTTTGGGTTGACTTAGTCAAAAATTTTTAAAATTAGTTGTTTCTTGTTAGTCAAGTCAAGATTTCAATTTTAAAAATCTTATCTTTTCAAAATCTTTTTCAAAAATAAAATCTTTTTCATTTTTTTCATTATTTTCAAAAACTCTTTAAAATTGATTTTCAAGACAAAAATTTTTAAGTTTGGTGTCTTGCATGTCTTTGTTTTCTAAAAATTTTTGAAAAATATGTTCTTGATGTTCATCATGATCTTCAAAGTGTTCTTAGTGTTCATCTTGACATTCAAAGTGTTCTTGCATGTTTTCTTTTGTTTGATCTAAAATTTTTATGTTATGTGTCATTTTGTTGTTTTTCTCTTTTTTCATTAATTCAAAAAAATCAAAAATAATATCTTTTCCTTATTTTACTCATAAATTTCGAAATTTTGGGTTGACTTAGTCAAAAAATTTTTAAAAAATAGTTGTTTCTTATTAGTCAAGTCAAAATTTCAATTTAAAAATTCTATCTTTTCAAATCTTGTTCAAAATCAAATCTTTTTCATTCTTCTTTCATGTTTTTCGAAAATTCTTCAAAATAAATTTTTTCAAAAATCTTTTTCATTTTTTTATGTTTTCGAAAATCCTTAAACAAATTTTCAAAATCTTTTTCCTAATTTTATTTCATATTTTCGAAATTATTACTAACAATTAATGTTTTGATTCAAAAATTTTAAGTTTGTTACTTTCTTGTTAAGAAAGGTTCAATCTTTAAATTCTGGAATCATATCTTTTAGTTTCTTGTTAGTCAAGTCATCAACTTTAATTTTCAAAATCAAATCATTTTAAATTTCTTTTTCAAATCTTTTTCAAAATAAATTTCAATCATATCTTTTTCAAAACCTAATTTCAAAACTCTCATTCATCTCCTTTCCCTTTTTCGGAGACACACATTTCATCCTCCTCCAAAAAGTTTCACACACTCTCCTAGCCACGACTAGTGAACCACAACCACCCATCAACCATCTTGCATGGCATCACCATGTTCCAAGAGGCGAAAAGGAAAGGAACCCATGAAGCAGCCTCCTTTTGATGAAAAGCAATTTAGAACCTTTTACCATGCACTACAATTTGGGTGGATGGCTGAAAAAGAAATCTTCTATGAATTAGGCTTTCAAGTCACGCAAACTAAGTGCCCAGAAATCACAGAAAAGGTGGAAAAACGTCGATGGAAACTCCTTATTGATCCGATTACAAGGGTGAACGCAACTCTAGTGAGAGAGTTCTATGCAAATGCAGTCAGACAGGATAAGGCGGATGAATCCTTATAAGTTTTTTGAGAGGGGTCATGGTAGATTTTAGTCCCATGAGCATTATGAGAGTGCTGAAGTTGCGAAGCTTACCCTTTGCAGAGGAGAGCTACCACTCAAGAATGGACAACAAACCTAACCACGACCAGATTTACAGGATATCTGTGTGCAAGGAGCTGATTTATAAAAAGAGGAGATCTCCTCCCTGAGGCTAAAGGTTGGTTTGAAATCGTGAGGAGATCCATCCTCCCAGCAGGAAACAACTCAGAGGTAAACCTTAAGAGAGCAACAATGGTGCAATGCCTAATGAAGGGAGGAGAAATCAAGGTTCATGAACTCAGAGCCCAAGGTATTCGGAAGCTTGCTGAGAAGAGCGATTCTGAAGGAAGGTTGGGTTATCCCAGCACTATTCTTCGTCTTTGCAACCATGCTAGGGTGATATTCGAGGATGAAAACCCCGAGTGGATAAAGGTTGGCCTTCTAATCACTTATCGTCGGATGCATGGTGATGCAACTCCACTACCTCAGCGAAGGGTAAGAAAGAGGCCAGCCCATCAAGTTGAAGAAGGACAGCATCCACAGGAGCAAGCCCCAGCCACCTTCAGCATGCACCAATTACAAGAGGCTATTGATACCTTATCTAGGCAATGCATGGAAAATTAGGGGGCACAGAAGGAGTTCCAAATGCAATTAATGGACCGCTAAGAAGAATCACTTTCTAGATGGATGAATCAGCAAGGGGAATGGCAAAAATAATTGATGGACCAGCAATTGGAACACGAGAGGCATTGGGGTGAATCGTTTCATAACCTGAACCAGAAGCAAGATCAACAACAAGAAGCCATCCAAAGGCTAATCAACATCCAAGCATATCAAGGTGCACACATTCATGAGATGCATAGGAAACAAAGAGAACAAGCAGATCTTTTCGATGAATACAAAGCATTCTCGGATGGAGTCTACATGAGTGAGACTGGATATCATGTGAATACCCAGGCCAGGCTTGGGTACCTAGTTGGACAGCTACCTGTATTACATCCTGGAATCACAAGATATGAAGATGTAAAGGATGAATTAGCATGAGTGGAGCGCGAAAGGGCTGAACAAAGTCATGAGTCAGTAAAGAAGGCACTGGACGATTGGAAAATTGCTATAATGAATCGGAGGAGAGGAAGCACAAGCGGACAAAGTGAACATAAAGAGGGCAAGGAAGCAGAAGAACATGAGCATGCCAATAAGTGAAAGGTGGTGAAGTTCCTTCTTAGTTTTATCTAATTCACAGCTTTAAATAAGGAAAATCATGTATGAAATAGAACATGCTTCCATGGTAGCTTAGGATTTTTAATTTTGCATTTAAATTTTCATTGCTTAGGTTTATGTTTATTGAGCCTAATGTCTCTAGTGTTCACTTCCATCTTTCTTATTTGTATGCTTGTCTTTTAAGTTAATAAAAAAAAAGATGTTATGAAAAGAACAAGAGTGGAGTTATATTGTGAAGTAAGTTCTGAATGTTTGTGGTAGGATGATTTGTAAGCTAAGTTGGTTCACCTAAACAAGGAAAGAAGGCAACTATCTATCCTGAATCCTAAGCTTGAAACACATTCTATGAGACTAACCAAATAATAGGATCCCAATGAAAAAGTGAAAAGGAAAGAAACACAATAAGAAACAATGCTGGGCACCAAGGGTTTAAAGATTGAGGCATGTGTCTGTGGTGTTCATGTGCAAAGGATATGCTTGGATGAATAAGCTCTTAGGGGTGCCTCATCACTTGGTAACTTGGATTAACTAATTCGGGATTACTAGCTGAAAGTCCACTATCAAGAAAGAGACTTGGGGGAGTAAGTCCGTAGGGGTGTCTTAACACCTAGCACCTTTAGCCAACTGGTTCGGGAGTGTTGACTGAAAGCTTCTCATAAAAAGTCACCCTCTTACAGAGTACTTAGCCAAAAGAAGAATGTAATAAACCTTGGAAAAGAAGGAAGGATCAACAATTAATAAATCTCAAAGGGTGTAATCAACAGAGTGACCAAGGATTTGATAAAGGCCTGAAACCTAGTAAAGGAAAGAACCTAAGTTGCTATGCATGAAACCCCACAAACTAGGAATTCTACTTCTATATTATCTTCTTGCTCTTTCATTCATTCTTCTTATGCTTCAGTACTTGCTTAGGGACAAGCAAGCTTTAAATTTGGTGTTGTGATGCCAGGGCATCTAGGCCAGTTTCACTGACCTTTTCTTTACTGTTTTAAGGTAGTTTCATGCATTTTCTTAGTGAATAAGGCAAGTTTTGGATGAAAATACACTTACACCCTGATTCAAGCAACTATTGTGAATTTCACATGATTTCATGAGGATTTGCTAGAATTGAATGATAAATGGATGATGCATAATCTCATGATTTTGGTTAGAGCTTTGATGCACTTTATTTGCTTGATTTCAGGACAAAGGAAGCAAGGAAGAACCACGTTAGTACTCATGTTAATCTAGTTAACGTGACCACTAACGTGGAATGGTAAATAGCTTTCAACGTTAAGGAGAAAAGTGATCACCAATAACGCCCGCGAAGCCATCATAAGCCCACGTTAACTAAGTTAACATGGTAGTTAACGTGCAGATAAAAGAAAGCTCCAACATTAGTGGTAAATGTGAACACCACTAACGTTCCAAGATTTGGCAATAAGCCACGTTAAGAGTCACGTTAACTTAGTTAACGTGAACTCTAACGTGGAAGAGAAGAACAATGCCAACGTTAGTGACACTCACCTTTGTCACTAACGTTGGATCAACTAGCATTGCCCATGTTAGTGGTCACATTAAGACCACTAACGTAAAAGTTAGCGTAGAGCTGAGATTGATGAGCCAATGTTAGTGACACTCACCTTTGTCACTAACGTTGGAAGATGGCATTACTACCACGTTAGTGGCCACGTTAACTTAGTTAACGTGAGCTCTAACGTGGAGAGTAGGGGCACTTCGAGCGTTAGTGACAAAGGTAAGTGTCACTAACGCTATCGAAGGTGAGGCATAGCCACGTTAAGAGTCACGTTAGTTACACTAACGTGAACTCTAACGTAGGGACAAAGGGCATAAGGCAACGTTAATGGGAAAAGTGAGTCCCAATAACGCTTGCGAAGGATTATAAGCTAACGTTATTGGGAAAGGTGAGTCCCAATAACGCTAGCGAAGATTTACAAGGCAACGTTAGTGGTCACGTTAGTGCCACTGGACTTAACGTAGGCTATATGGGGGTTGGAACGTTAGTGAAAATTATGATTGCCACAAACATTCTCGAACCCACAAAGTCACTTAACGTTAACTTCACTAACGCCCATGCCTAATTCATACTTCTCTGCAAGCTGGGCCTACTAAAGATTGGAACTGCTTTAACTTAAGATCCAAAGCCCACATTCAAGACTTGAAGAACTCACTAGAAGATTAAGAGGAGTAGTATATATAGGGGTAGTTTTGAACTATAGAAAGCTTGGCACTTTGGAGAACTACTCTCTGTATATTTACTTTTCTGCACTTTTAGCTTGGATGGATTCTTTTTTGCCATTTTCCATTTATAGAGCTATGAACAACTAAACCCCTTTCATTGGGTTAGGGAGCTCTGTTGTAATTGGATGGATCAATTATAGTTTTCATTCTCTTCTTCTTTCTTCTCTTTTGATTTACTAGAAAGCTTTCGATCTAAATTCAATTGGTTAGTTCTCTTGGAAAAGAAACTCTCCATAGTTGGATCTCCTCTGACCCTTGGAAAAGGGATGAGGAGATCATGCTAGAAATTCTTTCTCATGTTGGACCAAATTGGGGTCTGAGTGGATATAGTGACATGTAATCCTCCCAACACTTTGATTTGGAAATACATGTGGTATAATCAGTGACCAAACTTCATCTTTTCCCATGAGCAATTAAATTAAGGAATTGGGCAATTGTTCAAGCTTAGAGAGATTAGATTACCAAGGAATTGGAATCCAATCACCTAAGATTGCTAAGGAGATCAATAGATGCATTGATTGAGGAAGAGATGAAAATAAACTTGATCCGGAGAATACAATATCTCCTGAGCCCAATGAATTCCCCATTTCTGATCTTACCCATTCTCTTTAATTTCTATCATTTATCTTCATGCTCATTACCCCAAATCCCCATTTAAGATTCTGCACTTTAATTTCTGCTATTTACTTTTCCGTCAGTTAATTTTCTGCAACTCTCAAACTACAATCTGTTTAGCTCAACTAGCATACTCTTCCAACTAAAGTTGCTTGACCAATCAATCCTTGTGGGATTCGACCTCACTCTATTGTGAGTTTTTGCTTGACGACAAATTTGGTATACTTGTCGGAGGGAAATTTGTTGAGAGACAAGTTTTCATGCATCAATTCACTGCATTCTTTTTGTGCTTCGATTCGTGAAAGTATACAATCATCAAATCATAGAGGCAATTATCAATAGATTTTTTCTTTTTCAAGACATGCTCATTTATTCCCTTGATGAGGAAGTCGAGGATATGGCCACCCCAGTTCCACTCCATTATGGTGTCCACATGAAAACTCAGAGGCATGTGGATGGGAGAAAACTTGTTTATTGTTGACGGCAACGAGAACACCATTTGAATGTAGAGGATGAACACTCTCTTGAACGTAAGCCGATCTTCGTCATTCTCGACACTAATCTCTATCATCATGTCCGTTAGTTGCTACAATGTTTTTTCTTGGAAGCTTTTATAAACTTTCTTGTCCTCCTTAGTAAACTCTTTAAAATTAACTTTGTTTGGAAATAGGTCCCCTACAAAAGTAGCAAAACAAGATCAACATTTACACTCTATTTCACTTGAAATATACCGAAATATCAGCCACATACACCTCTATTATTTTTATTACGTGAGATAATATGAGTTCAAAAGAATAGATTACAAATTATGCAAGTATAACAGTTTTGTGTAATCGTTACCAGATGCATGATAAACCCCATTTGTAGGATTTATCTTATGCTTGATTTAGGGGATTTTATAACCTTTTATCCACATTTATCCATTGAAATAGCATGGTTTTGTAACTTCTCCTTTAATTGTACTTAAGGGTAAAAACATGCTTTTTAGGTCTTAAAATAGGTCAATTTAATTCATCTTGATTCCATTAGATGCCTTGATATGTTTGTTAAGTGATTTCAGATTTAGGAGGCAAAGATTGGATCAAGGGAATCAAGGAAAAGCACGTAAAAATGGAGAACTCATGAAGAAATGACGGAATCACAAAAGCTGTCAAGCCGACCTCTTCGCACTTAATCAACCATAACTTGAGCTACAGAGGTCCAAATGATGCAGTTCTAGTTGCGTTGGAAAGCTAACATCCGGGGCTTCGAAATGAAATAAGATTTGTCATAGTTGCATTGTGCATAAGGGCACACACGCTCGCGGTACGCATGATCCACTTAATACAACTCGTGGCCAGCGATTTTAGAAGCCTTGTGGGCCCAATCCAACTCATTTCTGATGCTATTTAAGCCAAGGATTGAAGGGGAATCAACATATTTTGACATCTAGTTACCATTAGTTTAGTTTAGCTTAGTTTAGTAGTTAGAGTTAGTTTCTAGAAAGAGAAGCTCTCACTTCTCTCTAGAATTAGGATTAGGATTAGTTCTTAGATCTAGGTTTTCATTCATCTTCTTCTCCTTCTACCTTTCAATTCCTTGTAGTTACAATCATTCCTCTTCTATTCTTTCGTTGTAATTTCCTTTATGTTGTTCTATTGTTTTGTTGTAGATCTACAATTGTTCCTTCCATTTTCTTTCAATTCAATAAGAGGTAATTCATAATAATTGTGTTTCTTTTAATTGTTGTTGTTAATTCTTTGTAATTAGTTGTTGTTAGATGTTGTTCTTGTTGTCAATTTACTATGCTTTCCTTTTGTGCCTTCCAAGTGTTTGATAAAATGCTTGGTTGGATTTTAGAGTAGAGTTTTATGTTCTTAGCTTGGAAAGGTAACTTAGGAACTCTTGAGTTACTAATGTCCAAGTGATTGATTATTGGGATCCATTGACTCTAGTTCTCACTAATTGAATTAGTGGAGAGTTAGGACTATGAACTAGGATTGATATATCTTATTTGACTTTCCTTTACTAGTTAGAGGATGACTCAATCGGATTAATCCTTGCCAATTCTCATATTGTGGTGGTAATTAGGATAGAGATTCTTGACCACCAACCCTTGCCAAGATCTTTTTAGTCATTAGTTT
The DNA here is from genome assembly GCF_000817695.3 of Arachis duranensis. Lineage (NCBI taxonomy): Eukaryota > Viridiplantae > Streptophyta > Magnoliopsida > Fabales > Fabaceae > Arachis > Arachis duranensis. The sequence goes on along the minus strand of NC_029780.3, from coordinate 59,844,832 downwards.
ACTTTTTGCTATTTATCTTTCATGTTTCTTATCAAAACCCCAAAAATAACTCATAACCAATAACAAGACACTTCATTACAATTCATAGGGAGAACGACCTGAGGTTCAATACTTTGGTTTATGAATTTTAGGGGTTTGTTTTAGTGACAAACAACTTTTTGTATGAAATGATTATTGCTTGGTTTAGAAACTATACTTTACAACGAGACTTCATTGGTGAAATTCTAAACTGTCAAAAATCCAATCATCAATGCATTCCAGCCAAGGATAGCTCCTATACTTTTAGGGTTGATGATCAATACACCATATCAGGTGTCCAATTTGTTTGTTATCACATTAAAAGAATATGCCAACTCCTTCAAGAGCTTATGCGATACATTCATTGCGGGGATGTTCATCAAACCATCAAATCCCAATTCTTGGACGATGGCCTTCTTTTCTTCGCTCATGTTTTGGAACTTTTCATTCAGAAGTCTTGTTGAGCATCTCAAATAGAAGTCTTGTTGAGCATCTCAAATCATGAGTTCTCTGTAAACAAACAAAACGAGAATCGTTTAAATAAGCTATATTTATTCAAGAAAAAATTGAGTTAGTCTAAGATATATGTGCTTATATTGTATTTTGGTCCAGCAGGGTTCTTGATTTCCATTTTTACTGTAAGGGATAAAAAATACGATTAATAGATCATAACATCACCAGTTACAGTCGAATTCACTTGATATACACCGAAATACAAGCCATATACACCACTAGTATTTTGTTGATTACATGACATAATATGAGTTCTAAATGTTATTCTAGTCAATCAAACATGCATAAAATGACACCAAAAGCAGCTAGGGATAGGACAACAACATCAATTACAATAGAATTCACTTGATATACACTAGAATATCAGCCATATACATCTCTGGTATTTTTTTTATTAAATGACATAATTTGAGTTTAAAGTTATTTTCAAGTCACCCAAACACCCATAAAATGTCACAAGAAGCACAAGGACAATATTCTGTTTCTAGTTACACCAAGGATAGGACAACAACACCAGTTACACACGAATTCGCATGATATACATGATGACTTGCATCATTTACCCTTTTTACCCATGCAAAAGGACCATAAAAAGATCACATATTTATTGTTTTAATGCAATTTCATGAGATAAATGATAAGTATTTCTTTGAAGTAGGTTTGCGTTGAATTTCAGGCGAAAAATGCAATAAAAGGGGAGGAAAACAATAAAACAGAGCTGGGTGTGTGAAACTGGTGTGCCACTTAGAGCAAACGCCCAAAAAGTACATGAGCGTGGCACGCCATAAGCTGGGCATGGCACGCCATAAGCTGGGCATGGCACGCTCATACAGGTTTCGAGATAGCAATGATGAAGGACACAAAAGGGGAGTCGCAAGCCAGGCTGGGCGTGGCACATCAGGACCATCAACCACTATGGGCGTGCCACTTGGTATCGAAGGCGTGGAACGCCAAGATCTCTTCATTACTTAGGCATGCCACTTGAGGAGCCAGGCGTGGCACACCAAGCTTTAAGAGAGTCATCAACACTTGGGTGTGCCACTTGGGCATCATGGCGTTGCACACTAGTACAAATTTCCAGAGGCAATATTGAAGGTCCAAACACATGTGCGTGCCACTTGGTATCGAAGGCGTGCCATGCCAAGCCCTTATCCTCACTTGGGCGTGTCACTTAAAGGCTAAGGCGTAGCACGCCAAGCTCCAAAGAAGGCGAAGTAAAGCCGGGCATGCCACTTGGTATCGAAGGCATGGCACGCCAAGCTCTCATCCTCACTTAGGCGTGCCACTTGAAGGCCAAGGCATGGCACGCCAACCTTCATTGACCATCTGGGCGTGCCACTTGAATGATGGACGTGGCACGCCAGCTCTTAGAACGAAGAAGAACTATGGGCGTGGCACGCTGGAACATGGGCGTGGCATGCTAGTACAACTTTCCAAAGAGGAAAATGGCAGGCCAATCATATGGGCGTGCCACTTGGTGTTGAAGGTATCACAGGCCAGCTATCATCTCTCACTTGGGCATGCCACTTGAGTCTCAGGCGTGGCACGCTAGCATCAACCATCAACAAGAAGAAGACATGGGCGTGCCACTTGAGTTCTGGGCGTGGCACGCCAATGAAGGAACCAACACATGCAAGGGGCGTGGCATGCCAGACCCTGGGCGTGCCACGCTAGTACAACTTTTCAGAATGAGGAAGACGGAGACAAAGGCCTGGGCGTGCAACTTAGGCTCGAAGGCGTGGCACACCAGGCTAACCAAGGCTCAAAAAGGCCTGGGCATGCCACTTGGGATCGAAGGCATGGCATGCTAGGACTAACCAAGGTTCAAGAAGACCCTGGGCGTACCACTTGGGATCAAAGGCTTGGCACACCAAGGACATCAAAACAAAGGGGGTGTGCCACTTGGAGGCTGAGCGTGGCGCGCCATGCCAGTCACACGCCGGCCACTGGAGGTCACGTTTATTGAGTTTTCATTTTCCCTCCAATTATAATTTTTTTTTCGTATTTTCTTAATTCTAGTAGTAGGAATAGTATAAATAACCCCTATAAGTACTAAAAAGGGGTTGTTGTTGTTGGGTGTTAGAGTTATTATTGGGTAGCTTTTGTTTAAAGCATAGTTAGATCTACTTTTTATCTTCTTCCATCTCTTGTACTTTTCCTTGAGCTATGAGTAGCTAACTTCCCTCTCATTGAGAGAGGGAGCTCTGTTATACTTGATGGATTGATGATAGTGAATTTCTTCTTCTCTTCATCTTCTCTTTGATTTGCTAGAATTAATTTCGTTTTAATGCTAGTGTTCAATCATCTTGGGAAAGCGGTTGAATGCAAAATGGGTTTCATGGGAACCTTGGAAATTGAAGCATGAAACCATGCTTGAAATCCCTTATCACACTTGAGTAGAATCTAGGTTTTGGTGATTGGATATCGTGACATGTAATCCACCCTCTACCTGAACCTATGATGACGTGTGGTATAATCAGGGACCAAACATATCTCTCTTCATGAGCAATTAGACCAAGGAATTGGCTAATTATAAAGATTTGAGTGATTGAGTCACCAAGGGATTGGGACTCAGTCAATCATGATTGCCAAGAGGTCAATGAGTTACATGATTGAAGATGAGATAAGCTAGATTTAATCCAAAGAGAACAATATCTCCCAATCTAAATGAATTCCCCTATTCTTATCTTTCACATTCTTTATAGCTTTGTTTACAATTTTTGTCAACCCTAATGAGGGAAAAATGATTCCACACAAACTCACCGGCAAGTGTACCGGGTCGCATCAAGTAGTAAAAACTCACAAGAGTGAGGTCGATCCCACAGGGATTGATGAATTGAGCAACTTTAGTATGGTGATGAATTTAGTTAAGCGAATATTTGATGATTTGAGCGAAACTTGATTAACAGAAGTAGTATTGCAAGAAAATAAAAGGGAGGAGGTAAATTGACAAAATCTTAAAATGCAAAAGAAGTAAATTGCAGAAACTTAAAGTGCAAAAAGTAAAAGAGCTGAAACTTAAATTGCAAGAAAGGTAAATAACTAAAATTTAAAGCGCAAGGTATTTAAATTGCTGAATCTAAATTGACAAGAAACTTAAATTGCATGAAGAATAAAGGGATTTGGGTACTGGGATTCAAAACTGAGCTGGAAAATGTAAAGTGTAGCAAATTAAAGAAGTATGAGATGAAGAGAAATTACAGAAGAACCAAAACAGAAATAAAAAATTTTGTGAGAAAAAAAGTCAAAGAGACAACTAAGATCAGATCCCCAATTCTTAGAACTATAAAAAGCAAAAGCAAAAGATGATTCTCTGATGAAGAATTTCAGACAAATTCCTCAATCTGACTTTAAAACCTAAAACAGAAAATAGAAGTTGCAAAAGAAAGAAAAATGAACACAGAAAGCAAGCTCCGATCCGATCTTCAATTCTAGAATTTTAAAAGGAAAAATTAAAAGAGAGAAAAAGGTAAAAGTTTCGAAAAAAAAGAAAAGGTCCTCTTGAAATCAAATTTGCTCCTATTTATACACTTTCTATTTTCAGTCATCAAAACTTGGAGTGGGCTTTTTGATTTGGAATTGAATGAAAGTGGGTCAGGGATGCTTGTTTCTTGCTTCCAGTGAAGCGCTCAGTTGAAACAATGAGTGCAGCGTCACTCCCTCAGCGTGCATCTCTCGTGCGCATATTTCTTCCTTAGCGCTTTCTTACTGAGAGCTATGTTCCTTTGTTGAGCGCTGCCTATGCGTACGGACAGCACAAGCCTTGCCTCCCATCTTGAGAATTCACAAAAACGCTCACTTAGTGAGCGTGGCGCTCACTTTGGAAATGAGTGCTAGCTATGTTTGCTCTTGAGCGTGGCGTTCTCTTTTTGAACGCAGCACTTCCCTGTTTGCTTCCCCCTCTCTTCATTCATAAAATCAAAGTCTCACTAAAATCACTAAGTCTTTGCATCATTCATGAAATCAATTAATTCTAGCTTAAACCTTATTATTTTATGTAAAATAGATGATGTTTGATTGATTCAAAATAATCATGAAATTCCACTCCAACCACTTACTTATTGTGCAAGAAAGTGCATAAAACCTAATGAAACAAATGAAAAATGCTTGTAAAACTAGCATAAGATGACTTGTCATCACAACACCAAACTTAAATCTTGCTTGTCCCCAAGCAAGCACTAACCATATATGTCCTTATTTAGCAGGTAATAAAATTTTGTTCATGGGATTTTATGCAGACAAAATGCAGCTCAATTATTCTTAGCTGTCAGATATGAAATGTCTCTTTGAGTATTCACTAAAGTTGCTGCTATTATTCCTTGTTCTTTTATTGGTCCCTGTTAGATTTTTCCTTCTTTCTTTTACTTCAGAAGCTTATTTCTTAATGGCAGCTCAGTGTCAAGTGTTGTAGCAGCCTTTTGGCTCAATTTTTCTCAACACCTCTTCACTACAGACACTTGGCTCAGAATTCTTCTTAGGAACATTGATGCCCAACACCTCTTTGGGTTACTAAATGCTTTGTAACTAGGTTGCTCTTAATAATGGACTTTCGGCTGGCAATCCCGGATTAGTTAATCTAAGTTGCCAAGTTTTAAAAGACTCCTCAGAACTTAATTGTCCAAGCAGATCCTAGTACAAAAGCACCACAGGTATATGTCCTAAGGTCCAAGCTATTGGTGTCTAGCCTTATTATTTATTTCGTTCATTTTTATTGCCAATTCTTGACTTTTCTTTATTTTCCAGCGATGTCTATTGATAGAAGGTTTTATAGCAGCAACTGAGTTCACATTACAAGGGAACTTCTATTCTGCAGCCTTTATTATTGAGCTTATCATCTAATCAAGCAATTACCACCACTGAACTTTATTTTTACTCCTACCACATTGGACAATTACTTTCTGTTTCAATCATTTTCTCTTATTATGTAGAGGAAAAAAGACATAAATTTAAGGCAAATGAGTGATAACAAATATTCTGGCTAGATCACTTATGTTGAAAAACACAGGACAGTAAACTAACAGGGTGTATATAAGGGCAAACTTATCAGAAAGGAGAATAATTCGACTTCTAACTAAAGCACATCAGACATAAATAGTTGAGTAACAGTACAACCTTTTTGTATCTTCTTGTTTAGTCCTTCATCTTCCTTCTTAGCTTTTGTGCCTTTCTTGCTCCTGATGCACAATCCTTCCAAAAAGTTGAGTAGTTCTCTGTACTGATAGTGGAAGTTGCTTATCCCCCAAGCACTTATCATGCATGAATGTTTGTAGGCTTTTGAAATTACTTTGGTGTGTGATTCACCCTTAAATTATTTTGGTGTGCAACACCAAACTTAGCTCCTTGCAATACAGCTAAATCTACTTAACCTTTTTATTGAAATAGTTAGGAAAAGAAAACTACCTCTGGTTGGGTTGCCTCCCAACAAGCACTCTTTTAATGTTTCTAGCTTGACATCCTTCATTCTTTCTCAACTTAATTCCTGAACCTCCTTCTCTTTGTCCTAAGGGCCTCCAAAATAATGCTTTGCTCTGTGGCCATTTTCTGTGATTGTGTCCTTTGTAGTTTCATTTAGAAGTTCAAGGCTTCCATAAGGGAGAACCTTTGTGACCAAGAAGGGTCCAGTCCATTTAGACTTGAGTTTGCCTGGGAAATTCTTGAGCTTGGAATTATATAGGAGTACTTGTTGTCCTGGTTTGAACCCTCTTTTCAAGATTTTCTTGTCATGCCACTTTTTAGCTCTCTCCTTGTATATCTTTACATTCTTAAAGGCTTCCAATCTGAATTCATCTAGCTCATTGAGTTACAATAACCTTTTTTCTCTTACTGCTTGAGGGTCAAAATTGAGGAGCTTAGTGGCCCAGTAAGCTTTGTGTTCTAGTTCCACAGGAAGCTGACAGGACTTGCCATATAATAACTGGAAAGGAGACTTTCCAATAGGAGTTTTAAAGGCTGTCATGTATGCCTAGGGAGCATCTTCTAATTTTCTGGCCCAATCCTTTCTTGTGTTCCCGACTATTTTTTTCTAAAATCCTCTTTAACTCCCGATTTGCAAGCTCTGCTTGGCCATTGGTCTGTGGGTGATATGGTGTGGCTACTTTGTACATCACCCTGTATTTGTGAAGTAGTTTCTCCATCACTTTGTTGCAAAAATGACTACCACCATCACTGACAAGACCCTTAGGCACTCCATATCTAGTAAAAATGTGCTTCTTAAGGAATTGAAGGACAATTTGTGCATCACATGTGGTTGTTGCTATGGCTTCCACCCACTTTGAGACATACTCTACTGCCACAAGTATGTATTTGAAAGAATATGAAGGTGGAAAAGGGCCCATAAAATCTATGCCCCAATGATCAAAGAGTTCTACCTCCAGGATGTAGTTTTGAGGCATCTCATTCCTTCTTGTTAATCCTCCTACTCTCTGGCACTCATTGCATAGATGGACGAACTCCCTGGCATCCTTGAATATGGTTGGCCAATAAAATCCACTTTGGACCACCTTCACAGCCGTCCTTTCTGGTCCAAAGTGACCAGCAGAGGCTGAATTATGACAATGCAATAGTATATCTTTCATTTGATTCTCAGGAACACACTTCCTAATCATTCCATCTGGACACCTCCTGAATAAGAATGGTTCATTCCATAAGAATTTCTTGGTTTCATTGAGCAGCTTCTTCACTTATTACTTGGTGAATTCTTGGGGAATCTTTCTTTCAACCTTGTAGTTTGCAATATCTGCAAACCAGGGTGTAACAACCCTAGTTTTCGAGTACGCGAGATCTTTTTTGAAAGTATGGATTTCTCTGGAAGATCAGTAAGGGGAGAACCTCTGCTACATCATCAAGCATTTCAATCCTCATTGTCATTATTTCATCTTTAAGCTATGACTCTTTTGAGGCAAGCTCAATAACGTAGCCACGTAGAACCTAGTTTTTGAACTATATCGGTTAGGAGTTTTGATCCGGTTTTTCGTAAATAGCTTCAGTTTAATGAACCGGACTCGATTCATGAGAGAATAGAGATAATAGGATAATATTATCATTATATTAGTATTAAAAGCATCTTGAATAATATTATAAGGTTACCTGGTCAGTTTTAGTTAAAAATAGAAAATCGGTTTAACCGGGTTCACAGTTTACTGGTGCAGCTTAGCACCAGCACTCTCTGATGACTTTAGCAATGCTAAGGCCTCATTATACATGTTTTATTATCACAATAAATATGTTACTAGTGTCATTTATGCTAGTAGCTCAGAAAATAATTTTTAGAGATGTTTTTGCAAGTGTTCTAATACATCTAGTTTTAGTAGTTATACACCTGAGATATTTTAATATTATTTTAATCCACCTCCAAGCCAACCAATCACAACACACCCTACACTCCCAAGACACTCCAATGCTGTTCATTTACTCCCTTTGGCCGAAAATAACAAGAGAGAAAAGAGAGAAACTTTCATGAACACTTAATCATCAAAGTTTGATTTCTTCTAAACTAAAACTCAAACCAAAATTCCGATTTCACCAAAATGATCCTCTCATCTTCCTCTACATAACCATTAACTTATCAAGGCTGGAAATAAGGTGATATGGCTGTTCCTTTCCCCTTTCAATTCGTTTTTCAAGGAAACATGCTTAAAAATGTGTTTTCTTGATGTTCTTCCTTAGGAATCATGCTTAACTTGACTTGAGGGCCACGAAACGTGACTTTCCAGCAAGTCTAAGGTTATAAATCACTTCCTAACATGCTTTGGGAGAATTGGTTAGTTGAGGGTTTTTGGATTTAAAGTTGTTCTTGATGTGATTTAGGAGGAAAAAGTGCTTTAAGAACACTTCAAAGAGTAACCGGATTTGGGGCAGGAAATCAAGGTAGGGTTTGACGAATTTAATCTTGATTGATTGTGTTTGAGTTGTGTGATTATGATATGGTTTGGCTGTGCTTGAAATTAATTTTTTGTATGAGTAATTCTTGTTGAAATGTTGGTGAAAATTTGATGAAATTTGATGAAATTCAAGCTATGAATGTGTGTTCTTGTGGCTGCTGGATAAATGAACCCTAGAGCTTAAATTGAGGTTCAATTTATGTTTAAAACATGTAGGAAATATGGGGTTATAGTGGCTGGGAATTTATTTTGAATTTTGGTAAAAATCGGTTGCTTAAAAGACTGAAAAACGGGTAAAAACAGAGAAAGAATCTGAAGAATATACGAAGAACATGAAGAACACTATGAGTGTGGTGAAGAACATTGAAGAACACCTTTTAGATCTTAGAAAGGGCAAGGAAGTAAAAATTTTGGTGTTTGGGGGGTTATTTGGTAATTTCTGAAAGTTAGGGTGGTTAAAGTAGAAATATTAAAAGTTACGGGTGGTAAAAAGTAAATTTTAAAGGTTAAAAGTAAAAGGTAAGGTAATTTTCGAAAAAATAATAAAATAATAAATAATAATAAAATATTAAATAATAAAATTTAATTAAAAATAATATTTAAATAAAAATAATAAAATAATACGGAAAAGGCAGTTTTCTGTAAAAGCTTTAGAAAGACAGCTTTAAGCGTAGGATCTCATAATTACCTTCATAAGAAACTTAGGGAGTGGTAAGAACATATTAATGAGGCAAAGATAAATAAAAGATAAAAAGTTGAAGAAAAGATAAAAATCGAAGTAAAAGTCTGTAAAGTATTAATGACAAAAAAACAGACAGAGACTAGCGAACGAACTAGGGCAACATAGTTAGTCCTTGAGTTGCGACTAGGGTTAGGTAATATATGAAAAGTTAAACTATTTCAGTATAGACTTAATGAACCTATACACGGGACAAGCTAACTATTCATACCGAAATTTACATAAGCTTTAAATACATACGTTAAGCAGAGAAAAGAGTAACCAGAGTAGAGTAAAGAGATCAAGAGATATTTGTTTATTTGTTGCATTAAGGCAACTCTAGAGTTATTTATTTATTCATCTACTGCATTGAGGCAGTTAGATAGATGGTGGTGTGACCATTGAGAACGCTTTCCTGCGGTACAGATCCATATTTGAATTCTGTAAGGCAGATGGGTTATTTCCTGCTATAGAAGTACCGTGACCACCTGTTCCATTTCTGTAGTGGCAGAGGGGTTATTTTCTGTATACAAAAGGTATGTCGGCATACATCCCTGCAATGGCAGATATGTTATTTCCTGCGTGCAGTGGACCCTGTGGTGGCAGAGGGGTTATTTCCTGTACACAGGGGTATAGCCAACTGGAAAGCCATACCCATTTCAGCTGCTTCGAGTTACGTCAGGAGCGGGTAGAAACTGACAGATGAGCTCATTACCTGCACTAGGGCTAGACATGCATCATACTTGGTTGTGCATTTCCTCTGTTATGATTGTTGTTTGAATATAAGCTTTCTTTGTTTGTATTCTGTTCACTGTGTCTGTGTTTTACTTTCTTGTATTCTTTTATTTGTATTCTATTTTCTATTTGCTCTATTTTCTATATTTATCTGTTTACTGCTTCTCTGTATTCTGCTAATAGTCTGCTAAGCAATATAGAATTAATGAACCTAACTAAAAACCCAGACCCTACTAAGAACTCCCCATTTCTTACCCCTTCTCTCTCCCTTCTCCCTTCAGATGGAAGATTGGGTACCATTCATAGTTCGCTAATGACCGTTCATAAAGAGGATTCTACTCTAGGTAGTCTTCTGAGTCTAGGGTGAATCTCATTTTCTGTTCACATGTATATACGGTGAGACCAGCCTACGTCTGCACCCCATTTGTACGCGAACTTTAGCCTAAATCCTGTGCACGAGACTCTTGTTGTGTGGCTATTTGATGGAGTACCAGAGAGACATCATATGGCAATGTTTGGTCATGCAGAGGAGTAGTAGTTGATATTCCACCTTTTGATGACGTTTCGCCTGACTTGAGTTTTGAAGACTTAGAATGTATTTTCCCTCACTTTAGTAGTTTAGAGGGACTAGGTGAGTATAGAGTCTAGGCTAGCATGGGTGCCAGCTTAGGGACTTCTTTAACAGGTCAGGGCCTGGGATGTTGTATGTATATATATGTATATAGATATTATTTAGCTATATCTAGGGGTGTTCTAACTAAAAGGCTATACTCTAATAAAGGCTGGATCACGAAATGTTATCGACTGCTTGAGATCTATTTATGTGTGGTTGTTTATAACTATTTTATCTATTATTATTTGTGAATTGATTATAAATGATTCTGTTTATTAATCCAAATGTTGTTTTTTTTTTTAAGTACCTCATAGAATAACTACGTTTTTAACAATGAATCAGGCTCATATAATAAATAGTAGATAATAATTAGGAAGACAAGTTGGTAGCGCTCAGTTTCTAGTATGATCATGACGTACCAGAAATTGGGTCGTTACAATTTGGTATCAGAGCAGTTCGTTCCCAGTAGAGCATGGGTAGTGGACTGACTATGCTTCATTGCATACTCTGCATATGTGTCTCATGCTGTTAGGGTATCTTCAAGATACATTTGGCATGAATGTCTATGAGTGCTCATTTTGGAAATGTTCGTGCCTTACTTGAAATATTAAGACTAATCACCTTAATGTTGATTGTTTGGTGCGGATAGGACCTTAATGACTGCGAATAGGCATAGTTTAATCGAGCTTTGAGCGACGAATCGTTGCGAGGCACAGCTATCCTCATAGCTGTTATGACCTCCATGGCCATGGCTATGTTAGATTTGGATACTGTAAGGAACGAACGCTTGTTTTACTTGTGAGGAATCCGTACACACAGCTGGGATCTACCCAAGAAAGTTTGTTTAGAATCCAGTGCAAACCCAGTAACAAGGCCGAGTGTTTGCCATGACTGATGATGATGTTATGCAATCAAATGCCCTGATCCAAGGTCAGTGTTATGTCAAAAATCGATTTCTAACTGTACTGTATGACTCGGGTGCATCGCATTCCTTTATTTCTTTAACTGTTGCTCGTGAGTTCGGACTAGATTTTTCTGAGTTGAACTTTGATCTAATTGTCCATACACCTGCATCCCAAAATGTTTTGACTAGTTTAGTGTGCCTGCAAGTACCATTCACTATAAGGAACAAAACATTTATACATGATCTAATATGTTTGCCTCTATGTGGTTTAGAAGTTATTCTAGGGTTAGATTGGTTGTCCAAGTATCATGTTTTTCCTCGATTGCTTTGAAAGAACTGTTGTTATTCCGTCTGATAGTTTAGATATTAAACCATTTTTGTCATATACTTTATATATGAACTCTGTAAAACTTACCTTAGACAGTAGTGATTGTGAGGAGTACGTTCTGTTAGCGGCTAGCTCGGATGATAGTGAATTAAGCTTAGAACGAATCCGACTGGTGAAGGAATTTCCTGATGTTTTCCCATATGACATACCTGAGTTTCCTCCTCAACGTGAGTAGAATTCAGCATCGAACTAGTACCTAGAACCGGACCGATTTCCATAGCACCGTACCAGATGTCAGCACTGGAACTTGCGGAATTAAAGAAGCAGTTGGATGAGTTACTTGGAAAGAAATTTATTCGTCCCAGTGCATCACCTTGGGGAGCTCCGGTATTGCTAGTAAAGAAGAATGATGGTGGAATGAGACTTTGCGTAGATTATCGACAGTTAAATAAAGTCACTATCAAGAACAAGTATCCACTTCCACGGATAGATGATTTGATGGATCAGTTGAAAGGTGCAACTGTGTTCTCAAAGATTGATTTGTGATCGGGCTATCACCAGATTCGAGTGGAAGAGTCAGATATACCGAAGACTACATTTAGAACTCGATATGGTCACTATGAGTACATGGTTATGTGTTTTGGACTAACTAATGCTCCTGCAATTTTCATGGATTACATGAATCGTATTTTCCATCCGTACCTTGATCAGTTCGTAGTAGTTTTCATAGACGATATTCTCATCTATTCGAAGACAGAAAGAGAGCATGAAGAGCATCTAAGGACTATATTGCAGATATTGAGGACTCGAAAATTACATGCTAAACTATCAAAATGTGAATTCTGGACAGAGAATGTGGCATTTTTGGGACATGTTATATCATCGGGAGGAATGACAGTGAATCCTTTAAAAATTGAAGCAGTAGTGCAGTGAGAACCACCTACGACCATTACAGAAGTTCGGAGTTTTCTCGGACTTGCTGGCTATTACCGGAGGTTCATCAAAGGATTTTCACAGATAGCCTTACCTTTGACTTACCTTACACAAAAGGAAGTTCCATTTATCTGGACGGCGGAGTGTGATAGAAGCTTTAAGATGCTTAAGGAAAAGCTAACAACTGCACCTGTACTAGTACTACCCGATTCGCAGAAACCTTTTGAAGTATACTGTGACGCCTCTCATAAAGGACTTGGATGTGTGCTGATGCAAGACAAAAATGTGGTGGCTTATGACCTGGAATTGGCTGCAGTGGTGTTTGCTCTGAAGATCTAGAGGCACTATTTGTATGGCGCTCAACTAGAAGTTTTCTCTGATCACAAAAGTTTAAAGTATATCTTTGACCAGAAAGATCTTAATATGCGACAGCGAAGGTGGATGGAGTTCCTGAAGGACTATGATTTTAAGTTTAGTTATCACCCAGGAAAAGTGAACGTGGTGGCAGACGCCTTGAGCAGGAAGAATTTGAGTATCTCTTTGATGATGATAAAGGAAGAGAAGCTACTTTGTGGAATTTGAGGACCTTAAGTTGGCTATGACTGAGACGTCAAGTGGAGTCCATTTGGCGCAGTTGCATATAACACCAGATTTTAAGATTAGGATTCAGCAAGCACAAGCACAGGACCCAGAAATGATGACGATGCTGAAACGGATGAAAGTAGAGGAACCAGAAGCTGTAAGACTAGATCGTAGTAGTCTCTGGAGATACAAGAACAAAATTTGTGTGTCTAGCTCTGGAGATTTGCGACAAGGGATTCTTGCAGAAGCTCATCAAAGTAGATTTTCTATGCATCCTGGAGTAACAAAGATGTATCAAGATTTGAAACAAATGTTCTGGTGGCCGGGCTTAAAAGAAGAGGTAGCTGATTATGTCTCAAAATGTTTAACCTGTCAGAAGGTGAAGGTGGAACACCAGAAACCGTCAGGAACCCTGCAACGCTTAGAAATACCACAATGGAAATGGGAGCAGATCACTATAGATTTTGTCACGGGATTGTCAAGGACCTCAACAGGACACGATGCCATTTGGGTAATTGTGGATAGGTTGACAAAATCAGCGCACTTTCTTCTGATTCGAGTTGACTATACATTAGAAAGGCTGGCACGGATATATATTTAAGAAATCGTACGATTGCACGAAATACCTTCGTCAATTGTTTCAGATCGAGATCCGAGGTTTACTTCCAGATTCTTGGGAGCTTTTCAGAAAGTGTTGGGAACATAATTGCACACGAGTACAGCGTACCATCCTCAGATAGATGGAAAATTAGAGCAGACAATCTAGATGATAGAAGACATGTTACGATCTTGTATGGTAGACACCAAAGTAGCTGGGATAAGTATTTGCTGTTGGTCGAATTCGTCTACAACAACAGTTACCAATAAAGTATCGGGATGACACCATATGAAGTTCTCTACGGAAGGAGATGTCAGACACCATTATGTTGGAATGATGATGGAGAAGCTAGTGTCTTAGGTCCAGACTTAGTGCAAGAAACTACTAAGAAGATAAAGGGGATTCGCCAGAAGATCCAGACAGCATAGAGCCGTCAAAAGAGCTATGCCAATAATAGATGTAGACCCTTAGAGTTTAGTGAGGGAGACCATGTCTTTCTTAAAGTAACCCCGACTACTGGAATAGGTAGAGCCCTTAAGACTAAAAAGCTTAACCCTCGATACATAGGTCCTTTCCAAATCCTTAAAAGAGTCGGTCTAGTAGCTTATCAGGTAGCACTTCCTCCATATTTGTCAAACCTTCATGATGTTTTTCATGTCTAGCAACTTAAGAAATATATTCCCAATGAGAGTCACATTTTACAACCAGAAATAGTACAGTTCTGAAACGATTTGACATATCAAGCATCACCAGTTTAGATCGTAGAAAGAAGTGATAAGCAGCTAAGAGGCAAAACTGTTCGCTTAGTCAAAGTAGCTTGGGGACAAAGAGGAGAAGAAGAGCACACCTGGGAACTGGAAGATAAGATGAAAGCTTATTACCCGTATCTATTCTCAAGTAACTGGAATTTTGAAGGAAAAATTATCTTTTAGGAGGGTAGGATGTAACAACCCTGGTTTTCGAGTATGCGAGATCTTTTTTGAAAGTACAAATTTCTCTATGTCAATATTTCATCTTTAAGCTATGACTCTTTTGAGGCAAGCTCCATAACGTAGCCACGTAGAACTTAGTTTTTGAACCGTATCGGTTAAGAGTTTTGATCCGGTTTTTCGTAAATAGCCTCAGTTTAATGAACCAGACTTGATTCATGAGAGAAGAGATATAATAGGATAATATTATCATTATATTAGTATTAGAAGCTTCTTGGATAATATTATAAGGTTACCTGGTCAGTTTTAATTAAAAACAGAAAATTGGTTTAACCGGGTTCACAGTTTACTGGTGCAGCTTAGCACCATCACTCTCTGATGACTTTAGCAATGCTAAGGCCTCATTATACATGTTTTATTCTTACAATAAATATGTTACTAGTGTCATTTATGCTAGTAGCTCAGAAAATAATTTTTAGAGATGTTTTTGCAAGTGTTCCGATACATCTAGTTTTAGTAGTTATACACCTGAGATATTTTAATATTATTTTAATCCACCTCCAAGACAACCAATCACAACACCCCCTACACCCCAAGACACTCCAAGGCTTTTAATTTACTCGCTTTTGCCAAAAATAACAAGAGAGAAAAGAGAGAAACTTTCAAAAATACTTAATATTCAAAGCTTGATTTCTTCTAAACTAAAACTCAAACCAAAATTCAGATTTCACCAAAATGATCCTCTCTTCTTTCTCTACATAACCATGTAACTTATCAATGCTGGAAATAAGGTGATATGGCTGTTCCTTTCCCCTTTCAATTCGGTTTTCAAGGAAACATGCTTAAAAATGTGTTTTCTTGATGTTCTTCCTTAGGAATCATTCTTAACTTGACTTGAGGGCCAAGAAACGTGACTTTCCAGCAAGTCTAAGGTTAGAAATCACTTCCTAACGTGCTGAGGGAGATTTGGTTAGTTGAGGATTTTTGGATTTAAAGTTGTTCTTGATGTGATTTAGGAGGAAAAAGTGCTTTAAGAACACTTCAAAGAGTAACCGGATTTGGGGCAGCAAATCAAGGTAGGGTTTGACGAATTTAATCTTGATTGATTGTGTTTGAGTTGTGTGATTATGATATGGTTTGGCTGTGCTTGAAATTAATTGTTTGTATGAGTAATTCTTGTTGAAATGTTGGTGAAAATTTGATGAAATTTGATGAAATTCAAGCTATGAATGTGAGTTCTTGTGGCTGCTGGAAAAATGCACCCTATAGCTTAAATTGAGGTTCAATTTATGTTTAAAACATGTAGGAAAGATGGGGTTTTAGTGGCTGGGAATTTATTTTGAATTTTGGTAAAAATCGGTTGCTGAAAAGACTGAAAAACGGGTAAAAACAGAGAAAGAATCTGAAGAATATACGAAGAACACGAAGAACACTTTGAGTGTGGTGAAGAACATTAAAGAACACCTTTATAGATCTTTGAAAGTGCAAGGAAGTAAAAATTTTGGTGTTTGGGGGGTTATTTGGTAATTTCTGAAAGTTAGGGTGGTTAAAGTAGAAATATTAAAAGTTACGAGTGGTAAAAAGTAAATTTTAAAGGTTAAAAGTAAAAGGTAAGGAAATTTTCAAAAAAAAATAAGTGGAGTAATTTTCAAAAATTTAATGATAAAATAATAAATAATAATAAAATATTAAATAATAATATTTAATTAAAAATAATATCTTAATAAAAATAATAAAATAATGCGAAAAAGGTGATGCGTGGAAACTTGTCTCTCAACAAATTTCCCTTCGGCAAGTATACCGAATTGTCGTCAAGTAAAACTCATAGTAGAGTGAGGTCGAATCCCACAGGGATTGATTGGTCAAGCAATTTTAGTTAGAAGAAAGTGCTACTTGAGCTGAGCTGAAATTGGATTTGGAATTTGTAGAAAATTAAATGACTGGAAAGTAAATAGTAGGAATTAAAGTGCAGAATCTTAAATGGGGAGTTGGGGTAATAAGCATGAAATTAAATGACAGAAAGTAAAGAGATGGGTAAGATAAGATATGGGGAAATCATTGGGTTCAGGAGATGTTGCATTCTCCGGATCAAGTTCGTTCTCATCTCTTCCTCAATCAATGCATTCATTGATCTTCTTGGCAATCTTATGTGATTGGATCCCAATTCCTTGGCAATCCAATCTCTCTAAGCTTGAACAATAACCCAATTCCTTGATTTAATTGCTCATGGGAAGAGATGAAGTATGGTCACTGATTATACCACATGTATTCCCAAATCAAAGTGTTGGTAGGATTACATGTCACAATATCCATCCAAACCCTAATTTGGTCCAACATGAGAAAGCATTTCTAGCATGATCTCCTCATCCCTTTTCCAAGGCTCAAAGGAGATCCAATTATGGAGAGTTTCTTTTCACAGACAACTAACCAATTGAATTAAGATTGAAAGCTTTCTAGTAAGATCAAGAGAAAAGAAAGAAGAAGAAGAATGAAAACTAGAATTTATCCATCAAATTACAATAGAGCTCCCTAACCCAATGAAAGGGGTTTAGTTGTTCATAGCTCTAGAAATGAAAAATAGCAGAAAAGAAGAATCCATGCTAAAGTGCAGAAAAAGTAAATCTATAGAGAGTAGAGCCCAGAAGTGCCAAGCTTCTCTCTAGTTCAAAACTACTCCTATATATACTACTCCTCATGATCTTCTAGTGAATTCTGCAAGTCTTGGATGTGGGCTCTGGACCTTGAGTTGAAGCAGATCTCATCTTTAGTGGGCCCAGCTTGCAGAGAAATATGAGTTAGGCTTGGGCATTTAGTGAGATTAACGTTGAGTCAAATTTTTGGGTGCGAGAACGTTAGTGGCATTCACTTTTTCCACTAACGTTCCACCCTTATATACCCAAGTTAACTCCAACGTTAGTAGTCTTAACGTGACTACTAACGTCTCCTATTAAATCCTTGGCTAACGTTAATGGGACTCACTTTTCCCATTAACAATTGCTTGTGCCCCTTTTCGCACACGTTAATGGGACTCACTTTTCCCATTAATATTGGCTTGCCTCTTGCCCCTACGTTAAGTCTCACGTTAGCTTAGCTAACATGGCTCTTAACGTGGGTGTTCTTCACCTTCGAGAGTGTTAGTGACACTCACCTTTGTCACTAACACTCTAATTGCCTAAAGTTCCTACGTTAGGACTCACGTTAACTAAGTTAACTTGGCTCTTAACGTATTAAATGAAGCCATCTCCCAACGTTAGTGACAAAAGTGAATGTCACTAACGTTGGTTCTT
Organism: Arachis duranensis; assembly: GCF_000817695.3. NCBI lineage: Eukaryota > Viridiplantae > Streptophyta > Magnoliopsida > Fabales > Fabaceae > Arachis > Arachis duranensis. Next base: position 59,826,794 of record NC_029780.3, on the reverse strand, counting down.
TGAATTCAACTCCACGTTAACTTTCACGTTAACAATCTTAACGTGAGAATTAACGTAGGCAATGCTAATGATCCAACGTTAGTGACAAAAGTGAGTGTCACTAACGTTGGTGTTGTTGCTCCTCTTCCACGTTAGAGTTCATGTTAACTAAGTTAACGTGACTCTTAACGTGGGGCATTGCCTAGTTTCCCAATGTTAGTGGTGTTCACTTTTCTCGTTAACGTGGCTATTAACGTGAGCTATGGATGGCTTCGCAAGCGTTATTGGTGATCACTTTTCTCATTAACGTTGCAAGCTTCTTGCCATTCCACGTTAGTGTTCTCGTTAACTAAGTTAACGTGAATACTAACGTGGTTCTTCGATGCTTCATTTGTCCTGAAATCAAGCAATTAAAGTGCATCAAAGCTCTAGCCAAAGTCATGAGATTATGCATCATCAAGTTATCATGCAATTCTAGCAAAAATCTCATGAAATCATGCAAAATTCACAATAGTTGCTTGAATCAATGTGTAAGTGTATTTTCACCTAAAACTTGCCTTATTCACTAAGAAAATGCATGAAACTACCCTAAAACAGTAAAGAAAAGGTCAGTGAAACTATCCTAGATGCCCTGGCATCACAACACCCAAACCAGTTGGTTTTAGGGTGCTAGGTGTTAAGACACCCCTAAGGACTTACTCCCTCAAGTCTCTTTTCCTCATACATACACACCACAGGCACATGGTTTGTTATTCTTTCTTTCTTGAGACCTTGGTGTCCAGCACCTCTTTGGGTTACTAAGTGCTCTGTAGCAAAGGTTACTCTTGATAGTGGACTTTCAGCTGATAATCTTAGATTAGTTAACCCAAGTTACCAAGTGATAAGGCACCCCTAAGAGCTTATTCATCCAAGTATATCCCTTGTACATAAACACCACAGACACATGCCTCAATTTTGAAACCCTTGGTGTCTAGCATTTTTTCTTATTGTGTTCCTTTTCTTATTTTCAATTGTATTGCTCTTTTTCTTTTATTGTTGGGATCTTATTGTTTAGTTAGCCTCAAAGAATGTGTCTCAAACATAGGACTTAGGATGTATAGTTGCTTTCTTTCCTTTCTTGGTGAACCAACTTAGCTTACTAATCAACCTACCACAAACATTCAGAATGCACTTCACAAAAATGACTCCACTCTTGTTCTTCCCATAACATTTTCTTTTAGATAAACTTAGAGAGACAAGCATACAAGTAAGGAAGATGAAAGTGAGAATTCAAGACATTAGGCACAATAACGTAGACCTAAGCAATGAAACTTAAATGCATAATTGAAAATTCTAAACTACCATGGAAGCATGTTCTATTTCATACATGATTTTCCTTATTTAAAGCTTTGAAAAAGAAAGTAAACTAAGGAGGAACTTCACCACCTTTCACTTGTTGGTATGCTCATTCTCTTCTGCTCCCTTGGGATTCTCCTTGATTACTTGAGTCTCCATTTCCCTTGTGCTTCCCCATCAACTTTTTGCAGAAACCGGCATCCTCCATCTTCTTCTTTAATGCTTCCTTTTGTTGTTTCACCTTCCCCTCTTCTTGTTCAGTTAAGTTCTTGTGCACTGCCTCATAACTTGGGATGTCAGGGAGCAGGTGATGCATATGCTCAGTCACATAGTTTAATCTTGCCTGAGTGTTGATGCTGAATTCTTCTCGATGCAGTTACCTTTCTTCGTTGAGCATGCTGAATTCATTGAATGCTTTCATTTGATTTATCTGGTGTTGATTGAGTCCTTGGAGGCATTTATCTTGGCTTTCTTGTCTTTCAGACACCTGACTGATGGCTTGAGTGAGCTGAGAGTAGTGCTCTTATTGCTGCTCCATTAGTTGTTGCTGCCATTCCCTTTGTTGGTTCATCCAGTTTGTTAGCATTTCTTCTTGACGATCCATTCTCTGAGATTGAAGTTGTAATTGTTATTCTTGCCCTTCCATGTATATTCTTGATAAATCGTCAATGGCTCCTCGGATGTGACCCAAATTGATGTTGGTTGGGTCATAATACCCTTCTTGATGCTGTTCTGTTTGTTGGGTTTCTTCATGGATAGGTTCTTCCTCTTGTGCTTCTTCTGATGTTCTCTTCCTTAGATGGGGTCTTTTCTGCTGTTGAGCTGGAGTCTTGATCTCCCAAGACCTATCCAAGTTGGATTGCTGTCTTCAAAGACTACCTTGGCCTTCATGCATAATCTAAGGATGGTGCTGGGGTACCAAAGTCTAGCACCTGAATCCTTCTTCTCGGTTGATTCTTGGATTCCTTCAGCTATAATTTTGTGCACATTTATGCTTCCACCTCTTATTAAGCAATGTACCATGGTAGCTCGAGAAAGGTTAACTTCAGAATTGTTTGCAGCTGGAAGGATAGATCGTCTCACAAGCTCAAACCATCCCTTGGCTTCTAGGATGAGGTCTCCTCTCATGATGAAATGAGGTCTCTTATCCGAATACCTTTCCCAGTCAGACCCCACAATGCATATATCACCTACAATTTCCTCCAGTTCATCATTGTCGGGGCCATTGTTTATTCTTTCTTGGTACCCGAGCTCAACAAATTGTGGTGATTTCAGATGAAGAACTCTAGTTATAGCATTTGGGCTAAAATCTACCTCCTTCCCTCTTACATAGCTTGTGAAGGTGGGGGTCATGGTCTTGTCTTCTCTAACCACATTTGCATAAAATTCCCTGATGAGATTTGCATTTACCCTTGCTTCCGGGTTAGTAAGCTTTTGCCAACCCCTTTTTTCGATCTTCTCCCGAATTTGTGGGAACTCATCTTCATCGAACTGGAAGGTTGATTCAAGCAGTATCTTCTTGTTCTTTATTCGCTCGAACTCGAGCTCATGGAAGGCTGCTCCATTGGTTCCTTCCTCCTTTGCCTTTTGGAGCTTGATGATGCCATAAGTGAAAATTGGTCTTCGAAGATAGTGAGGGTTATGAGTTTGAAGATGGAGTTCGGTTGATGTGAGGTAGAATGTGTCTTAGAGGAATGTGTTTTGAGAGAAGGAAGAAAGGTAAGGATATAAGGTGTACGTGAAGTACGTATAGCCGAGAGAAAGAAGTGAAAAAGATGGGGATATAGGGTGTGTTGGAAAGGTTGTGTGAAGGAGTTTATATATAGATATGGCAATTGTTGAAGGGTGTGGATTGATGGTGTTGTTTGATAGTGGACGGTTGGGGTTTTGAGATTGAATGAGCACAAGGATCACCTCTTTTATGAGGGTCTTGGTTCGGTCTCCAAAGCCATCCACTCCCAATGTTGCATGGCAACACTTCCAAAGACATTCCCTATGAGGACAAGTGTAAAATTCCTTGGTGTAGTGGCCGAATCCCTCTTCCTCATTTGTCCTATCAAGTACCATCAATGTCCTTTTTGATTCCCTATACACGAAAAAAAAAGAGAATGTGAAAATTAATTGAAAAATTGGTGGGAAAATTCAAGGGGTGAACTAACTAAACAAAGATCTCTTCTTTTTTTGTGTGGCTAATTTCTTTCCATGAATTCATGCATACACATCAATCAACCATTAAGCTGCCCATGCATGCAACGTTGGTACACCAAACTTGTTTGTGGTCATATGGTGAAACAAGTTTGGGGAATGAATTGCTTTTTTCAAAAAGTGTGTTCAAACCCACTTGGTGTGCTTTGAACACCAAACTTATCATGTACTATACTTTGCATGTAAAGGAGTCTTATATTGGTTGTCAAAATTGATCTGAAAATCCATGAACCTTGCATTATTACTATTATTAGAGGTTTAAGAGAGAGAGAATTATAGAACATGGGTTGCCTCCCATGAAGCACTTCTTTAGCGTCACTAGCTTGACGTTTGGTTCTTGTTAAGGTGGCTGATAGTGCTTGAAGTCCTCCCCTCTTGCAGTGAACCTATGTCTATTAGCTTTGTTGATAAGCTCCATATGCTCTAAGGACATGATTTTGTTGATGGTATACACTAGGGGCAGCTGAGATGGAATAGTGGGAAGGTGAGGTGGTATGGTTGGGAAGTATGTAGAGATCACTTCATCACCTGGAGAGAAATCTTCTATAGGAATCTTCTTGTTTCTCCATCTTCTGGGTACTTTCTTCCTTGTTTCTCTTAGTGCTATCTTGCTTTCTACAGATTCTTCTTCTAAGGGATTTTTGTTGCTAGCTTTGCATGGCTTTGGTGGTTCTGGTTTCTTTTGGATCCCCTTTTGATGTGGTTCTTCCTGAGCACATGGCTTTCCAACCAATGGGGCTTCTATTTGAATTGTTTCTGCTTCACTGCTTGTTTCTTGCATCAATGCTTCCTTGGTTGGCTCCTTCATCAACTCTCTGTTATCATGATCTGATTCTTGTGAGGGTTTAAAGACATTGAAGGTGAGCTGCTCATCAGGTATCCTCAGTACCAGCTCTCCTCGCTCTACATCTATGAGCACTCTGGATGTGGCTAGGAATGGTCTTCCCAGAATGATGGGGTAGATAGGATTCTCATCCATTTCCAAAACAACAAAATTTGTGGGAAGGTAGTAGCTCCCAACCTTTATCAGCACATTTTCAACCACTCCTATTGCTTGTCTTTGAGTTTTGTCAGCCAATCTGATAATTGCATCAGTGGGAGTTAGTTCATTGATTTGGAGCCTCTTCATGAGGGAGAGAGGCATTACATTGATGCTTGCTCCCAAGTCACAAAGCCCTTTGTCAATTATTGTTTCTCTTATGGCACAAGGGATGTGGAAACTCCCTGGATCCTCCTTCTTTGTAGGTGCCCCTGGTTGAATGAGGGCACTGCAGTCCTTGTTTATCTTTATGGTTTATCCACCTTTCAATAGACTCTTTCTGGCTAGTAGCTCCTTTATATACTTGATGTAGAAAGGCATTTGCTGGAGGGCTCTAATGAATGGTATATTTACATCATGAGATACAAACATATCAAAGAACCTTGAGTACTGCTACACCACCTTTAAGCCTGCGGGGAAAAGGTGCACATGGGTTCAACACATCCTTCTTCATTAGCTCTTCTATGGATGTAGGTTGAGTTGTACAACTTCCTTTCTCCTGGCTTTCTTTGTGATTGTTTTGAAGGTGTTCTACTCCATTCATACTCTCTCCATCACTTGTGGTTATCATTTTACATTCTTCCCATCTTACTTTCCTTGTTTCTCCTCTTGGATTCTTCCCTGTGTCACTGGGGAATCCATCAGTGGACTTGGGAAGTTCTTGAGATAGGTACCCCTACTTGGGACTCCAACCACTTGATGTTCTCTCCTTGGTTTTTGATGTTGGCTCGTACTTCTTCCTTAAACACCTTGTTGTCTTGAACTTCTCTGCATAAACTTTCAAGTAGAGCTTCAATCTTTGAGAGTCTATCATCTGTCAATGATGGTGGGTTGAGATTAGAGGGTTGTGAAGATTGGTTGGATGGGTGTTGGTAATGTCTCTGTGTGGTGTTTTGATGAGTTGCATGGTTATTGGAGTTGAGGTTGTGGCGTCTCTGATCTTGCCCTTGATCTTGTTGATTTCCCCATCCAAAGTTGCAGTGATTTCTGCATCCAGAATTGTAAGTTTTGGAGTATGGATCATGGCTTTGTCTAGGTGAGTTTCCAACATAGTTGGCTTGCTCCTAGTCACCTTCTTCTCCTATGTTTGCTCCTTCTGGAGCTGGTGATGAAGTGATGTATGCTGCAATTTGGTTCTCCTCCATCTTCTTGGTAAGATCTACTAGCTGCTTGGTGATCATCTTGTTTTGAGCTAGCAAGGGATCCATGTGGTTCAACTCCATCGACCCACTCATTAAACATCTCTGGTGGGCATCTCCTTGTTAGATCCTTGAACCTTTCCCAAGCTTCATAAAGTGTCTCCCCATCTTGCTGTCTGAACGTCTGCACTTCAGTTCTCAGCCTATTGATCCTTTGAGGGGGGTAAAACCTTGCCAAAAACTTGTTCACTACCTTTTCCCAATTAGTCAAGCTCTCCTTTGGAAAGGATTCAAGCCACTTGGATGCCTTGTCCCTGAGTGAAAAGGGGAACAAGAGCAACCTATAGACATCGGGGTGGACTCCATTGGACTTCACCGTGTCACAAATCCTCAAGAAGGTGGTCAAGTGTTGGTTTAGGTCTTCTTGAGCACCTCTTCCAAATGAGCAATTATTTTGCACCAAAGTGATGAGCTGGGGTTTTAGCTCGAAATTGTTGGCATGTATGGTGGGTTTCTGAATGCTGCTCCCACAGTTTCCAGGATTAGGATTGATAAAGGATCCTAAGACCCTCCTTTCTTGCCCAGCACGGTTGGCATGGCCTTGATTATGAGCCTCCTCTTCATGGTTGTTCTCCAAATTCTCTTCCATGTTGGGTTCAAAATACTCTTCCTCTGCTTCCTCAGCACCAATAATCCTTTTTCCTCTTATTTCCCTTCGTCGTCTGCAAAGGGTTCTTTCAGGTTCTGAATCAAAGGATGTTGAAGCTCCTTCTCTTCTCCCTGTCATACAACAGATTGCACAGCCGGAGATGAAATGCTGAAACTAGTTTTGTTAGAGTAATTGTTATTGTGAGTGATGTAAATTATCAAACAGTTAGTGGGTTAGTGAGCAGAATTATAGTAAACAAAGAAATGAAGAACGAAACAAAACTAAGGGGGTGCAGGGGTGAGGAAGAAATCAAAACAACAAATAGAAATTGACAGAATAAACTAAAAGAAAAGGAAAAATGCTTAATCTAGTGATCTTCAAACTTAATCATTGTTGATTCAAAATCAATCCCCGGCAAGGCGCCATAAACTTGATGCGTGAAAACTTGTCTCTCAACAAATTTCCCTTCGGCAAGTATATAGAATTATCGTCAAGTAAAACTCATAGTAGAGTGAGGTCAAATCCTACAGGGATTGATTGGTCAAGCAATTTTAGTTAGAAGAAAGTGCTAGTTGAGCTGAGCAGAAATTGGATTTGGAATTTGCAGAAAATCAAATGACTGGACAGTAAATAGCAGAAATTAAAGTGCAAAATCTTAAATGGGGAGTTGGGGTAATAAGCATGAAATTAAATGACAGAAAGTAAAGAGAATGGGTAAGATAAGATATGGGGAAATCATTGGGTTCAGGAGATGTTGCATTCTCCGGATCAAGTTCATTCTCATCTCTTCCTCAATCAATGCATTCATTGATCTCCTTGGCAATCTTAAGTGATTGGATCCCAATTCCTTGGCAATCCAATCTCTCTAAGCTTGAACAATTGCCCAATTCCTTGATTTAATTGCTCAGGGGAAGAGATGAAGTGTGGTCACTAATTATACCACATGTATTCCCAAATCAAAGTATTGGTAGGATTATATGTCACAATATCCATACAAAGCCCAATTTGGTCCAACATGAGAAAGCATTTCTAGCATGATCTCCTCATCCCTTTTCCAAGGCTCAAAGGAGATCCAATTATGGAGAGTTTCTTTTCCAAGACAACTAAGCAATTGAATTAAGATTGAAAGCTTTCTAGTAAGATCAAGAGAAAAGAAAGAAGAAGAAGAATGAAAACTATAATTGATCCATCAAATTACAACAGAGCTCCCTAACCCAATGAAAGGGGTTTAGTTGTTCATAGCTCTAGAAATGAAAAATAGCAGAAAAGAAAAATCCATGCTAAAGTGCAGAAAAAGTAAATTTATAGAGAGTAGTGCCCAGAAGTGCCAAGCTTCTCTCTAGTTCAAAACTACTCCCATATATACCACTCCTCATGATCTTCTAGTAAGTTCTGCAAGTCTTGGATGTGGGCTCTGGACCTTGAGTTGAAGCAGTTCTTATCTTTAGTGGGCCCAGCTTGTAGAGAAATATGAGTTAGACTTGGGCATTTAGTAAGATTAATGTTGAGTCACATTTTTGGGTGCGAGAACGTTAGTGGCATTCACTTTTTCCACTAACGTTCCACCCTTATATACCCACGTTAACTCCAACGTTAGTAGTCTTAACGTGACTACTAACGTCTCCTATTCAATCCGTGGCTAACGTTAATGGGACTCACTTTTCCCATTAACGTTGGCTTGTGCCCCTTTTCGCAAACGTTAACGGGACTCACTTTTCCCATTAACGTTGGCTTGCCTCTTGCCTCTTGCCCCTACGTTAAGTCACACGTTAGCTTAGCTAACGTGGCTCTTAACCTGGGTGTTCTTCACCTTCGAGAGCATTAGTGACACTCACCTTTGTCACTAACACCCCAATTTCCTAAAGGTCCTACGTTAGGACTCACGTTAACTAAATTAACGTGGCTCTTAACGTAGTAAATGAAGCCATCTCCCAACGTTAGTGACAAAAGTGAGTGTCACTAACGTTGGTTCTTTGAATTCAACTCCACGTTAACTTTCACGTTAACAATCTTAACGTGAGAATTAACGTAGGCAATGCTAATGATCCAACGTTAGTGACTAAAGTGAGTATCACTAACGTTGGTGTTGTTGCTCCTCTTCCACGTTAGAGTTCACCTTAACTAAGTTAACGTGACTCTTAACGTGGGGCATTGCCTAGTTTCCCAATGTTAGTGGTGTTCACTTTTCTCGTTAACGTGGAGTTCCCCTTTTTCTTCTACGTTAACTACCATGTTAACTTAGTTAATGTGGCTATTAACGTGAGCTATGGATGGCTTCACAGGCATTATTGGTGATCACTTTTCTCATTAACGTTGCAAGCTCCTTGCCATTCCACATTAGTGTTCTCGTTAACTAAGTTAACGTGAATGCTAACGTGGTTCTTCCATGCTTCATTTGTCCTTAAATCAAGAAATTAAAGTGCATAAAGCTCTAGCCAAAGTCATGAGATTATGCATTATCAAGATATCATGCAATTCTAGCAAAAATCTCATGAAATCATGCAAAATTCACAATAGTTGCTTGAATCAATGTGTAAGTGTATTTTCACCCAAAACTTACCTTATTCACTAAGAAAATGCATGAAACTACCCTAAAACAGTAAAGAAAAGGTCAGTGAAACTGGCCTAGATACCCTGGCATCAAAAGGCAGTTTTCTGTAAAAGCTTTAGAAAGACAGCTTTAAGCGTAGGATCTCATAATTTCCTTCATAAGACACTTAGGGAGTGGTAAGAACATATTAGTGAGGCAAAGATAAATAAAAGATAAAAAGTTGAAGAAAAGATAAAAATCGAAGTAAAAGTATGTAAAGTATTAATGACAGAAAAACAGACAGAGGCTAGCGAACGAACTAGGGCAACATAGTTAGTCCTTGAGTTGTGACTAGGCTTAAGTATTATATAAAAAGTTAAACTGTTTCAGTATAGACTTAATGAACCTATACTAGAGACATGCTAACTATTCATACCAAAATTTACATAAGCTTTAAATACATACGTTAAGCAGAGAAAAGAGTAACCAAAGTAGAGTAAAGAGATCAAGAGATATTTGTTAATTTGTTGCATTAAGGAAACCCCATAGTTATTTGTTTGTTCATCTGCTGCATTGAGGCAGTTAGATAGATGGTGGTGCGACCACTGAGAATGCTTTCCTGCAGTACAGATCCATATTTTAATTCTGTAAGGCAGAGGGGTTATTTCCTACTACAGATGTACCGTGACCACCTATTCTATTTCTGTAGTGGCCGAGGGGTTATTTTCTGTATACAGAAGGTGTGTCGGCATACATCCCTGCAATGACAGATGTGTTATTTCATGCGTGCAGTGGACCCTGTGGTGGCAGAGGGGTTATTTCCTGTACACAAGGGTATAGCCAACTGGAAAGCCATACCCGTTTCAGCTGCTTTGGGTTATGTCAGGAGCGGGTAGAAACCGACAGATGTGCTCATTACCTACAATAGGGCTAGACATGCGTCATACTTGGTTATGCATTTCCTCTGTTATGATTGTTGTTTGAATATAAGCTTTCTTTGTTTGTATTCTGTTCACTGTGTCTGTGTTTTAATTTCTTGTATTCTTTTATTTGTGTTCTATTTTCTGTTTGCTCTATTTTATCTATTTATCTGTTTGCTGCTTCTCTGTATTCTGCTAATAGTCTGCTAAGCAACATAGAATTAATGAACTTAACTAAATACCCTGACCCTACTAAGAACTCCCCAGTTCTTACCCCTTCTCTCTCCCTTCTCCCTTCAGATGGAAGCTTGGGTACCATTCCGTAGTTCGCTGATGACCGTTCATAAAGAGGATTCCGCTTTAGGTAGTCTTCTGAGTCTAGGGTGAATCCCGTTTTCTATTCACATGTATATACGGTGAGAATAGCCTACGTCTGAACCCCGTTTGTACGTGAACTTTAGCCTAAATCCTGTGTACGAGTCTCATGTTGTGTGGCTACTTGATGGAGTACCAGAGAGACATCATATGGCAATGTTTGGTCGTGCAGAGGAGTAGTAGGTGATATTCCACCTTTTGATGATGTTTCACCTGACTTGAGTTTTGAAGACTTAGAATGTATTTTCCCTCGCTTTAGTAGTTTAGAGGGACTAGGTGATTATAGAGTCTACGCTAGCCTGGGTGCCAGCTTAGGGACTTCTTGAACAGGTCAGGGCCTGGGATGTTGTATGTATATATATGTATATAGATATTATTTAGCTATATTTAGGGGTATTCTAACTAAAAGGATATACTCTAATAAAGGCTGGATCATGGAATGTTATCAACTGCTTGAGATCTATTTATGTGTGGTTGTTTATAACTGTTTTATCTATTATTATTTGTGAATTGATTATAACTGATTATGTTTATTAATCCAAATGTTGTTTTAAAAAAAAGTACCTCACAGAATAACTACGTTTTTAACAACGAATCAGGCTCATATAATAAATAATAGATAATAATTAGGAAGACAAGTTGGTAGCGCTCAGTTTCTAGTATGATCATGACGTACCAGAAATTGGGTCGTTACATAAGCGGCTTGTTGAATTTGTAAAAGGTGTTCATCTGGAAAGCTTTTGTTCACTAGATATGAAGCTTCTTGATTTGTTTCTTGTGGCAGCCTTGATAAATGATCAGCAACTTGATTTTCACTCCCTTTCATATCCTTTATTTCAATGTCAAACTCTTGTAGGAGCAATATCCATCTGATAATTCTTGGTTTGGCATCCTGTTTTGACATCAAATACTTAAGGGCAGCATGGTCAGTATAAACTACAATCTTAGATCCAATCAAGTATGATCTAAACTTATCAAATGCATAAACCACAGCCAATAATTCCTTCTTTGTTGTGGTGTAATTTTTCTGAGCTTCATTCAATACTTTGCTTGCATAATAAATGACATGGTGTAAATTACCCTTCCTTTGTCCCAACACAGCACCAATTGCAAGGTCACTTACATCACACACGAGTTCAAAAGGTAATTCCCAATCTAGGGGTGTGATGATTGATGCTGTTGTGAGTTTGGTTTTTAAAGTTCCAAAGGCATACTTACAGTTTTCATCAAAAACAAAGGGATTATCAACCACCAGCAAATTGCTCAGTAGTTTGGCTATTTTGAAAAATTCTTGATGAATCTTCTATAGAATCCAGCAAATCCTAAGAAACTTCTAACAGATCTCACATTAGTTGGTGAAGGAAATTTCTCTATGATTTCTACCTTTTCCTTGTCAACTTCTATCCCTCTTCTTGAAACTTTGTGACCAAGAACAATTCCTTTGGGCACCATAAAATGGAATTTTTCCCAATTTAAAACCAAATTGGTTTCCTAGCACCGTTTCAAGACTAGGGTAAGATGATGCAAGCAAGCATTGAAAGTGTCACCAAAAACAGAGAAATCATCCATGAAAACTTCAATAATCATTTTTACCATATATGAGAAGATTGATAGCATGCATCTCTGGAAGGTAGCTGGGGCATTACACAACCCGAATGGCATTATTCTATATGCAAAGACTCCAAAAGGACAGGTGAATGAGGTTTTCTCCTAATCCATAGGGTCCACCACTACTTGATTGTAGTCAGAATATCCATCTAGGAAGCAGTAATAGGCGTGGCCAACCAACCTTTCAAGTATTTAGTCAATGAAAGGAAGGGGGAAGTGGTCTTTTCTCGTGGCATCATTCAGCCTTCTATAATCAATACACATCCTCCATCCTGTCACAGTTCTTGTGGGAATAAGCTCATTCTTCTCATTAACAATGACAGTCATCCCACCTTTCTTTGGCACCACTTGAACTGGGCTTACCCATGAGCTGTCAGAAATAGGGTAGATGATTACTGTATTCCATAGCTTCATCACTTTTTTCTGAACAAATTCTTTCATTGTGGGGTTTAGCCTTCTCTGAGGTTGAACCACTAGTTTGGAATTGTCCTCCAAAAGTATCTTGTGCATGCATATGGCAGGGCTTATGCCTTTCAAGTCATCAATGGTCCACCCAAATGCATCTTTGTGGTCTTTCAATACAGCAAGAATTTTGCTTTCTTCTTCTCCATTTAAGGCAGAGTTAATAATCTCTAGAAAACTATCCTCCTTACCAAGAAATGCATATTTAAGGTGTGGGGGAAGATGCTTCAGATCTTGTTTTGGTTTCTCCTTTGTCTCGCCTTTAGAAGTAATTTTAGTCTCTTGTTCTTCAGAGACTTCTTGAACGGCTTCTGTCTCTTCTTGTTGTTCTTCTTGCCTGTTGGCTTCAAACATTTCCTCCATCAGTTCTTCTATCATTTCTACTCTCATGTGCTATGCTTTCTCAGGAGGGTATTCCATATCTTTAAAGACATTGATGATCATTTGCTCATCATGCACCCTGAGGATCATTTCACCTTTCTCTACATCTATAATGGCCCTTGCTGTGGCCAAGAAAGGTATACCCAAGATAATTGAGTTATGCCCTTCTTCTTCTATGTCTAAAATGACAAAGTCAGTAGGGAAGATGAATTTTCCAACCTTCACTAACAAATTCTCCACCACTCCATCAGGTATCTTGAGTGACCGATCTGTCATTTAAAGTGACATTCTAGTTGGTTTGAGTTCCTCTATTGCAAGCTGCTTCATTAACGAGAGGGGCATCAAGTTGATGCTGGCTCCTAGATCACAAAGGGCTTTGTCCAATGGCATGCTGCCAATAGTACATCATAAAAAGAAGCTTCCAGGGTCCTTGAGCTTTGGTGGTTGTCCTTTCTAAATCACAGCACTACATTCTTGAGTTAGAATTATTGTTTCTTTTTCATCACAGCATCTTTTTTTGTTGATAAGCTCATTTAAGAATTTTGCATACAGAGGCATCTGCTCCATTGCTTCAACAAGTGGAATATTAATTTCTGGCTTCTTGAAAACTTCTAGGAACTTAGAGAACTATTGGTCTTTAAGCTCTCTGTTGAACCTTTGAGGATATGGAAGGGAAGGAGTGTATGGCTTCTCCAACTTCTTTGGTTCTTGTGGATGCTCCTTCATAATTTGTTTTCCATTCTTTGAGGCTTGGAGCTCTTCCTCCTTCTGTTTGGACTCCTCTTGGTCTTGCTTGTCTTTTTCTCATACTTGCTTCTTGCTGCCAATATCATTCTCCAAAGGCTTCTTGTTAGCTTCTTTGTCATTCTCTAGGGTTCTTCCACTCCTTTATTGGATTGCTTTACATTCTTCTTTGGGGTTGGGAATGGTATCACTTGGAAGTGCACTGGTTGGTCTTTCAGCCACTATTTGCTTGGATAGTTATCCAATTTGTCTTTCTATTTTGATGTGGTTGTGGTTGAGCATGGGATGTAGATGGTGGATGATAATTGTTTCGGTTATTGGATAGGTTGTTGGGTGGATAGTAGTTGGGTTGATGTTGATTGTTTTGTGCTTTTCTGTATTGGTTTTGGTTACTGTTTTAATAGTTTTGATGGTTTGTGTTCCTGGAATTGTTCTAGTTTAAGTTTCTCTGCCGAACTCATTTTGTCCAGCTCTTTCATTGTGTATGTATTGGACGTGCTCAGGCTGTTGCTCTTCATAGCTCTCTTCATCTTGTCCCGATGTAGGTGATGGTTGATTTGTAGTTTTTACTGCTGCAATTTGAAGACCATCAATCCTCTTGGCCATCATCTCCATTTGTTGTTGAATATGTTGATGCATCACCTTGTTTTATGCCAAGATGGTGTCCACACCTTCAAGTTCTAAGACGCCTCTCTTTGGAGCTGGTTGGGGTTACCTTTGATGAGCATAGAAGTATTGGTTGTTGGCTACAATATCTATTAGATTCTGAGCTTCCTCAGCTATCTTCATTAGTTGCACTGAACCTCCAGTAGAATAATCCAAAGCTTCTTGAGCTTTTAAAGTCAATCCCTCATAGAAATTTTGAGGTCTGTCCCATTCATTAAACATCTCTGGGGGACACTTCCTAATCAAGGCTTTATATCTTTCCCAGGCCTCATAAAGTGATTCTCCATCCATTTGGGTGAAGCTTGCACCTCTGTCTTCAATCTTATGATCCTCTGAGGTGGGTAGAATTTAGACAAAAATTTGCTCACTAGATCCTCCCAGTTGTTGATGGTTTCTTTGGGAAATGCTTCTAACCATTAAGTTGCCTTATCCCTCAGGGAAAATGGAAACAACAGCAACTTATAGATGTTTGGGTGTACACCAATTGTCTTAATTGTGTCACATATCCTTAAAAAGATGGCTAGGTACTGATTGGATCTTCCAAGGGACCTTCCAACATAAGAACAGTTGTTCTGCACCAGTGTAATGAGTTGAGGCTTCAACTCAAAGTTGTTAGCATGAACATTTAGAGTGAGTATGCTACTCCCACAGTTTCTTGCATTGGGGAAGTTGTAGGAGGCTAGAGCTCTCCTTTGAGGCTGGCCATTGTTATTAGCTACCTCTTCGTTTGGTGGATTAGGGGGGTTGCCCTCCATCTCTTGATTCTCTTCCTCTGATTCATCTTCTCCAATTACGCCTTTCCCTCTTGCTTCTCTTCTCAATCTCAAGAGCGTTCTCTCTGGTTCAGGATCAAAAGAAGTGGAGTCATCTCTTATCCCTCCTGACATGCAACCAAAACAACAAGAAACACAAATAGAGCACTCTGCTCCTTGAGTGCAGTTAGGATTAGTAGAGACAAAATCTCAAATAGTTAGTGTGCTTAACAAAACAAAGAAGAAAATGCTTAATCTAGATTATCACCCTACTTAATCATTGTCAATCTATATCAATCCCCGGTAACGGCGCCAAAATCATGATGAGGGAAAAACGATTCCACACAAACTCACCGGCAAGTGTACCGGGTCGCATCAAATAATAATAACTCATGAGAGTGAGGTCGATCCTACAGGAATTGATGGATTGAGCAACTTTAGTATGGTTATGAATTTAGCTAAGCGAATATTTGATGATTTGAGTGAAACTTGATTAACAGAAGTAGAATTGCAAGAAAATAGAAGGGAGGAGGTAAATTGACAAAATCTTAAAATGCAGAAGAAGTAAATTGTAGAAACTTAAAGTGCAAGAAAGTAAAAGAGCTGAAACTTAAATTGCAAAAAAGGTAAATAACTGAAACTTAAAGTGCAAGTTATTTAAATTGTTGAATCTAAATTGACAAGAAACTTAAATTGCATGAAGAATAAAGGGATTTGGGTACTGGGATTCAAAACTGAGCTGGAAAATGTAAAGTGCAGTAAATTAAAGAAGTATGAGATGAAGAAAAATTCCAGAAGAACCAAAATAGAAATAAAAAATTTCAGAAGAAAGAAAATCAAAGAGACAACTAAGATCAGATCCCCAATTCTTAGAACTGTAAAAAGGAAAAGCAAAAGATGATTCTCACATGAAGAATTTCAGTCCAATTCCTCAATCTGAGTTCAAAACCCAAAACAGAAAATAGAAGTTGTAGAAGAAAGAAAAATGAACACAGAAAGCAAGCTCCAATCCGATCTCCAATTCTAGAATTTTAAAAGGAAAATTTAAAAGAGAGCAAAAGGTAAAGGTTTTGAAAAAAAAGAAAAGGTTCTCTTGAAATCAAATTTTCTCCTATTTATACACTTTCTATTTTCATTCATCAAAACTTGGAGTGGCATTTTTTATTTGGCCTTGAATGAAAGTGGGTCTGGGGTGCTTGTTTCTTGCTTCCAGTGAAGCGCTCAGTTGAAACAATGAGCGCAGCGTTCACTCCCTCAGCGTGCATCTCTCGTGCGCATGTTTCTTCCTTAGCACTTTCATAGTGAGCACTATGTTCCTTTGTTGAGCGTTGCCTATGCGTACGGACAGCACAAGCCTTGCCTCCCATATTGAGAATTCACAAAAATGCTCACTTAGTGAGTGTGGCACTCACTTTGGAAATGAGCGCTAGCTATGTTTGCTCTTGAGCGTCGATGACAAGTCATCATATGATAGTTTTGCAAGTATTTTTCACTTGTTTCATTAGTTTTTATGCACTTTCTTGCATTGTAAGTAAGTAATTTGGAGTGGATTTGCATGGTTTTACTGAATCAATAAACCACCCTTTAATTGATACTAAATCATGAGGTTTAAGCTAAATTTAATTAGTTTTTGAATGATTTATAAACCTTGTGAATTTGGTGATACTTTGATTGGTTGTTTTGATTACTTGTAGGTGAAGAAAAGAAGAAAACAAGAAAGCGTAGCCTAAGAAGCGTGGCCCAAGGAAGAGAAAAATGTGGCAAAAGAAACGAGAAAGCGTGGCATATTGAAGGATGGAAGCCACATCGATCTCTCCAAGAGCTCAGTGCTCTCCGAAGGAGCACAACAATGAACCAAGGAAGCAAGGTTTGGATGCTACGCTCTCCTTGAGAGCTGAGCACTATTTTGAACCAAGAAAGAAAGGGGAGAAGCACAATGCTCCGCTCTTGCCAAGAGCATTATCGGGCTCCTCCCAAAAATTAATTCAAAGAAAAAGCTTTCCAATGCTTGCCACAAGGTTCGAACCAAGCACCTAAGGAAAGGAAGGAAGCGCTACTCACCAAGGAAAATAAGCCAAAATTGGCCAAATGCATCCCCCAAGTTTCGAACTCAAGAACGCCCCACTCAAGGCATGCGCTAGCTTGATTTCCTTCACAAACAAAAAGAGCCAGCAATGTCACCCCATGATTTCGAACTTGAGACCTCACCAAAGCAAGGGGAGTGCTGCGCTCTTGCCAATAGCAGAGCGCTACTTTCCTTATTCCTTGATGCATGAGGCGCGAGTGTGACACGGCCAGGGAGAATTTGTGCGCACAAGACACGCCAAGACAAGGCAATGCTGCGCTCTTGCTAAAAGCAGAGCACTACCCTGGTGCTACCCAAGCTTGGCACGCTACTAAGGGCCAAGGACACAAGCCACGATGCTACGCTCTCCCCAGGAGCTGAGCACACTACTGGGAGCAAGCACCTATAGGCCAATTTGAACCAAAATTCAATTTAAATTCAATTCTTCATCAAATTGAAAGGCCCACTCCAAATTCAAAAATCCAAAAATAGGAAGTGTATAATAGAAGCTATTTTGATTTAGACAGGACCTTTTTCTTTCTTTTAGAATTTTCACTTGTAATTTTGAGAGTTTTTACTTTGATTTTGGATCTTAGAGAATTGGGAGGAGAATTGATCTCTCTTCTCCCTTGTTCTTGCTTCTACACTCTTTACTTCTTATTTTAATTCTTGGATTGAGAGTTAAAGGAATTCTGTTTCAATCTTGATCTAAGATTTCTCTGGTTTACTTTCTGCATAATTTCAAGGAACTAAAAATTGAATCTAAATTTTCCTTTACTGCTTTCATCTTCTACTTCTTTTGCAATTGTTCTTCATTTTCTTTTGCAATTGTTTTTAATTTGATCAAGGAAGGTAGTGAGATCTAGACTCAGTTTCTAGTCTCTTGACCTCTGAGATCTACATTTTTCATTCAGTTCACTTGCTGAATGCTTCTGCAAGCAATTCTACTTTGCTGATTGAGATCTACTTCACTGCAATTCATCTTACATTCTTCTGTTTGATGCAATTTACTTTCCTTTGTTTAAATTCTACAATCCCAGTTCCCAATTCCCTTTTACATTCAAGCAATTTACATTTCTTGCACTCTAAGCTTCTGCAATTTACATTTCTTGAACTTTAAGTTTCTGTCATTTACTTTACTTGTTCTTTAAGATTCATCCCTTTTACTTATTTATCTCTTTAATTTACTGCAATTCTTCCCTCAAATCAACTCTTGTTTGCTTGACTAAATCAACCACTGAAATAAAATTGCTCAATCCTTCAATCCCTGTGGGATCGACCTCACTCATGTGAGTTATTATTACTTGATGCTGATGACAAGTCATCATATACCCATTTTTCAAGCTAATTTCACTTGTTTTATTAATTTTTATGCACTTTCTTGCATCCTAAGTAAGTGATTTGGAATGAAAATGCATAACTTCTTTAAATCAAGCAACCACCATTAAATTGATGCTAAATCATGAGGTTTGAGCAAGAATTAATTGATTTTTAATGAATTATAAACCTTGTGAATTTAGAGATACTTTGAGTAGTTGTTTTGGTTTCTTGTAGGTGAAGAAAGAAAGAAAAAAAAGAAAAACGTGGCTTAAGAAAGCGTGGCCCAAGGAGAAAAGAGTGTGGCGCATGGAAGGGAGGAAGCAAACATTGCCCTCCACAAGGGCACACTGCCCTCCAGGAGGGCAACATAATGAAACAAGCTTTAAGAAGCAACACTGCTAGCGTTCAAACAAAAAGAAAACAAGCTTGCTTTCATTCTCCATGAATCGAACACGGCACCATGAGGAAGTAAGGAACTAGGCGTGACTTTGGTGCCAAGAAAACCAACGAAAAGAAGCAGCGTGCGCCTCCACCAAGTTTCAAACTTGGAACTTCACTTTTGGAAACATTGCCCTGCCCTCCGCTAGGGCAGGGCAGCATTTTGTGGTGCACAGCCAGCGCACCAGATTGGCACGCACCAAGGGAGCTTCGGCAGCAGCAGCACGCACGGGCAGCAGTATCTGGCGCACCAAAAAAACTCTGCCCTGCCCTCCACAAGGGCAGGGCAGCATCCTGCAGCACCACACGCACCAACACGCACGCACAAGGGCCGCACGCACAAATTCCTGCCCTGCACTCCACAAGGGCAGGGCAGCCTCCTGGAAGCAATTTTTCATGGGTTGAAAATGGGATTAAAAATCCAGTTTAATTCATTTCTTCACCAAATCAAAAGCCCATCCAAATCCCAAGATCCAAGAATAGAAAGTGTATAAATAGGAGATAGTTTGATGTAATTAGGACCTTTCTTTGGAGCTTTGAACCTTTGGAGCTTTTCTTTACTTTTGACTTTTGAACCTTCTTTTGATTTTTTAATTTTGAGACTTCATTGAGAGCTAGGAACGGAGATTTGAGAGAATTGGGGAGGAGAATTGAGCTCTCTTCTTTCTCGTTCTTGCTTGAGCACTTTTTACTTTTCTTGTTTGAGTCTTGGTGTGAAGAATTGAGGAATTTCTGTCTCAATCTCCATTCAAGATCTCTTTAATTTCCTTGCTGCATAATTGAGTTCAATTATATTTTCTTTGCTACTTCTTCTTTAATTTCTTGTTAATTGCTTTGTGAACTTGGATCTGGGAAGGCAATTGAGATCTAGACTTTGCTATCTAGTCTCTGGAGCCCTGAGATCTCATTTTCTTTTTGGTTCTTCTGTGAACCCCTGCTGCAATTTAATTTCCATTTCTGTTTGAGATCTAGTCTATTTCAATTCATCTCTTGTTTAGTTAATTGTTGCAGTTTAATTTCACTTGCTTGAATTCTGAAATCCCAGTCCTCAAATCCCTTTTCCATTCAAGCAATTTATATTTCTTGCACTTTAAGTTACTACAATTTACATTTCTTGCACTTTAAGTTTCAGTCATTTAATTTCTTGTCCTTTAAGATTCAGCTCTTTTACTTTCAGTTCTTTTTAATTTCTGCAAATCATCCCTCTCCCTTTACATTTCCTGCTATTTACTTACTGTTGAATACAAAATCACTCAACCAACACATGATTCGCTTGACTAAATCAACCACTGAACTAAAATTGCTCAATCCTTCAATCCCTGTGGGATCGACCTCACTCCCGTGAGTTTTATTACTTGATGCGACCCGGTACACTTGCCGGTGAGTTTTGTGTTGGATCGTTTTCCACACATCAAGTTTTTGGCGCCGTTGCCGGGGATTGAAATAGATTGACAATGATTAAGTGAAGTGGAGGTCTAGATTAAGCACTTTCTCTTTTCTGTTTCTTTAATTTTGACTAACACACTAACTGTTTGAATTTTTGCTTAAACAAACTAAAACTTCATTCTAGCAATAGATTAAAGTTTCACTGGTTTTCTAGATCTGTGTGTTTATTGTTGTATGTTTGTATGTCAGGTACAGGAAGATCTTCCCCTATTCTCTCTGAAATTGACCAAAGAACTCTTCGAAGAATAAAAAGAGCTGAAGAGGGAAGAACGTTATTGGAGAGGAAAAATCTGAGGAGGAATTCCAAGAGATGGAAGGAGATCCATCAAATCCCAATCAACCAGAAGGAGGAGCCAATAATAACCCACAACAAAGAAGAGTATTGGCTTCCTACA
Organism: Arachis duranensis; assembly: GCF_000817695.3. Lineage (NCBI taxonomy): Eukaryota > Viridiplantae > Streptophyta > Magnoliopsida > Fabales > Fabaceae > Arachis > Arachis duranensis. The sequence goes on along the minus strand of NC_029780.3, from coordinate 59,806,346 downwards.
CATTTGCAAATGCTAGTCACTGTGGGAGTAGCATTCTTACTCCTAATGTCAATGCAAATAACTTTGAACTAAAGCCACAACTCATCACTTTAGTCCAAAACAACTGCTCTTTTGGAGGAGGACCATTGGAGGACCCGAACCAACATCTATCCACTTTCCTGAGGATTTATGACACTATCAAAACCAATGGTGTGCCTCCTGACAGCTACAAGTTACTGCTCTTTCCATTCTCTCTCAGGGACAAAGCCACTAAATGGCTAGAAACATTTCCAAAGGAGAGCATCAACACTTGGGATGATTTAGTGAGCAAGTTTCTTGCCAAATTTTATCGCCCTCAAAGGATCATAAGATTAAAAACTGAGGTGCAGACATTCACTCAAATGGAGGCTGAAAATTTATATGAAGCATGGGAAAGATATAAGGCACTACTGAGGAAATGTCCACCAGAGATGTTCACTGAGTGGGACAAGCTGCAGAACTTCTATGAGGGACTTACTCTGAAGGCTCAAGAAGCACTTGATATTTCAGCTGGAGGCTCATTACAACTCATGAAAACAACAGAGGAAGCTCAGAACCTCATTGATATGGTGGCTAACAACCAATATTTCTTTGCTCACCAAAGGCAACGTCAACCATCACAAAGGAGATGAGTAATGGAGTTGGAAGGAGTGGATTCAATCCTAGCTCAGAACAAAATGATGCAACAGCAAATTCAACAACAGTTTGAGCAGATGGCCAAAAGAATTGATAGCCTTCAAGTTGCATCAGTAAGTGCCACAAGCCAACCATCAACTACTTGGGGGCAAAATGAAGAAATTCAAGAGGAGCAACAGCAAGAGCAAGTCCAATACATGCACAACCAAAATCCTGGAACTAATGAAGTCTATGGAGATACCTACAATCCTTCTTGGAAGAACCATCCCAACCTCAGATGGGGAGACAACCACAATCAAACTCAGTAGCCATGGCAAAGGAACTCAAATCAAAACAATTGGAAAAACACAAACCAAAACAACCAGCCAAACACTAACCAAAACACATACAGTAAACCACAAAACATTTATCCCAACTCTAACCATTATCCATCTAATAACCACCCGACTAACCAAAACACCTACCATCATCCAGCAACACCCCACAACCAACCAATCTCACAAGACTCTCAGAGAATTACTAATCTAGAGATGCTCATGGAGAAGATGATGAAGAACCAAGAATTGACCACAAAGAACCAAGAAGCCTCCATGAAGAACCTGGAGAGGCAGATTGGGCAAATCTCTAAGCAGACGAACCTAGAGAGGCATATTGGGCAAATCTCCAAACAAATTTCTGTTGAAAAACCATCAAGTTCACTACCAAGTGACACCATTCCTAATCCAAAAGAGGAATGCAAGGCAATACAGTTGAGGAGTGGAAAAATACTGCTGAAAGATGAAGAAGCCACCAAAAAGCCCAAGGAAAGTGACAAGAAACAAGTTGAAAAAGAGGCAGCTAATGATGAAGATGCAACAGCAAGCAATCTCCCTCAGAATCAACCTCAAGAAAAAGAAGATAGACAACAAAATCTGAAGAAGGGAAAGCAGATCATGGAAGAACCAAATCCAAGACAACATCAAGTGGAGAAAAACTTGACACCTCCACTGCCTTATCCCCAAAGATTCCACAAAGAGATTACGGACCGACACTTTTCTAAATTCCTTGAGACTTTCAAGAAGTTAGAAATTAACATACCCATAGCTGAGGCATTGGAGCAAATGCCTCTGTATGCCAAGTTCTTAAAGGAGCTCATCAACAAGAAAAGAGACTGGAATGAGAAGGAAACGGTAATGCTCAGTGAGGAATGCAGCGCTGTGTTACAAAAAGGAATTCCACCAAAGCTTAAAGATCCAGGGAGTTTTGTAGTATCATGCACCATCGGCAAATTAACCTTGGACAAAGCTCTCTGTGATCTTGGATCTAGTATCAACTTAATGCCCCTGTCCATGATGAGGAAGCTTGCTATAGAAGAACTCAAACCCACCAGGATGTCACTAGTCATGGCCGACAGATCAATCAAGACACCCAATGGAATTGTGGAAAATCTGTTAGTGAAGGTTGGGAAGTTTATCTTTCCTGCGGATTTTGTAATCTTGGACACCGACGAGGAAGGAAACAATTCAATCATCTTGGGAAGACCATTTCTAGCAACTGCAAGAGCCATTATAGATGTGGAAAAAGGAGAAATGATCTTCAGAGTACACAATGAGCAAATGATCATAAATGTTTTCAAGTCAATACAACACCTTCCTGAGCAAGAAGATTACCTGAGGGTGGATATGATAGAGAGTCTGGTGGAAGAAATATTAGACACTAATCAGCATGAGCAAGAAGAAGAAATTAATCAAGAGACAGTAGAGGACCACGCAGCTGAGATCTCTATTGACAAGGAGGTGAAACCAAGCAAGAAGGAAGAGATGTATAAACAAGAACTGAAGCCATTACCTACCCATCTCAAATATGCATTCCTTGGCACATCAGAAAGTTTCCCAGTGATCATCAATTGATCCCTGACAAAAAAAGAAGAAGGAGAGCTTCTTGATGTACTCAGAGCTCACAAGGATGCTTTAGGATGGACCATTGATGATCTGAAAGGCATTAGCCCTGCAGTATGTATGCATAAAATCCTCTTGGAGGACAATTTCAAAGCAGTAGTTCAACCTCAGAGAAGGTTAAATCCTGCAATGAAGGAAGTTGTCCAGAAGGAAGTAATGAAATTGTGGAATGCAGGGATAATATATCCTATCTCTGATAGCTCATGGATAAGCCCAGTCCAAGTGGTACCAAAGAAGGGTGGAATGACAGTCATTGTCAATGAAAAGAATGAACTCATTCCCACAAGAACTGTGACAGGATGGAGGATGTGTATTGATTATAGGAGGCTGAATGATGCCACACGCAAAGATCATTTCCCAGTTCCTTTCATTGATCAGATGCTTGAAAGATTGGCCGGCCATGCTTACTATTGCTTCCTGGATGGCTATTCTGGGTATAATCAGATAGTGGTAGATCCAAAGGACCAAGAAAAGACTTCATTCACATGTCAATTTGGAGTTTTCGCTTATAGAAGAATGCCATTTGGACTATGCAATGCCCCAGCCACTTTTCAAAGGTGTATGCTCTCCATTTTTTCAGATATGGTCGAAAAGTTTTTAGAGGTTTTCATGGATGACTTTTCTGTTTTTGGTGACAATTTCCATACTTGCCTGAAACATCTAACTCTTGTTTTGAAACAGTGCCAAGAAACTAATTTGGTTTTGAACTGGGAAAAGTGCCATTTCATGGTGCCTGAGGGAATTGTTCTTGGTCACAAAGTTTCAAGAAAAGGGATAGAGGTTGACAAGGCAAAGGTGGAAATTATAGAGAAGCTTCCCCCACCAACTAATGTGAAATCTGTTAGAAGTTTCTTGGGACATGCAGGATTTTATAGAAGGTTTATCAAGGATTTTTCTAAAATAGCTAAACCTTTGAGTAATCTGTTAATGATTGATAATCCTTTTGTTTTTGATGAAAAATGCCAGCACGCCTTTGAAACTTTAAAACACAAACTCACAACTGCACCAATTATCACACCCCCGGATTGGGAATTACCCTTTGAACTCATGTGTGATGCAAGTGATATTGCAATTGGTGCTGTACTTGGACAAAAAAAGGGAAGCTTGCATCATGTCATATATTATGCAAGTAAGGTGTTGAGTGAGGCATAAAAAAAATTACACCACAACAGAGAAGGAATTGTTAGCTGTAGTTTATGCGTTTGATAAGTTTAGATCATACTTGATAGGATCTAAAATTGTGGTTTATACTGACCATGTTGCCCTCAAGTATTTGATGTCAAAGCAGGATGCTAAACCAAGACTTATCAGGTGGATACTACTTCTACAGGAGTTTGACATTGAGGTAAGGGACAGGAAAGGTACTGAAAACCGAGTTGCTGACCATTTGTCAAGGTTGCCACAAGAAACAATTCAAGAAGCCTCACAACCTGTGAATGAAAGCTTCCCAGATGAACACCTTTTGCTGGTTCAACAAATACCGTGGTTCGCTGACATAGCAAACTACAAAGTGGGGAGGAAGATACCTCAAGAATTCACCAAGCAACAAGTGAAGAAGCTAATCAATGAAGCGAGGAAGTTCTTGTGGGATGAACCTTATCTGTTCAAAAGATGTTCTGATGGAATAATTAGGAGATGTGTCCCTGAGAGTGAAATAAGAGATATATTGTGGCATTGCCATGGCTCAGCTTATGGTGGACATTTTGGCTTAGAAAGAACAGCTGCAAAGATATTGCAAAGCGGTTTCTAATGGCCAACTATCTTCAAAGATGCCAGAGAGTTTGTCCACCAATGTAATGAATGCCAAAGAGCAGGAGGATTGACAAGAAGAAATGAGATGCCGCAGAATTTCATTTTGGAATTAGAATTATTTGATCTGTGGGGCATTGATTTCATGGGACCCTTTCCACCTTCCTATTCTTTCAGATATATCTTGGTAGCAGTGGAGTATGTTTCAAAGTGGGTGGAAGCCATAGCCACAACTACCTGTGATGCGTAAATTGTCCTTCAATTCCTCAAGAAGCATATTTTCACTAGATATGGAGTGCCCAAGGGTCTTATTAGTGATGGTGGTGGTCATTTTTGTAACAAACAAATGGAGAAACTTCTTCATAAATATGGAGTTATTCATAAAGTAGCCACACCATATCACCCTCAGACTAATGGGCAGGCTGAATTAGCAAATAGAGAATTGAAGAAAATCCTAGAGAAAACAGTAGGTAGCACAAGAAAGGATTGGGCTAGGAAGTTGGAAGATGCACTCTGGGCGTACAGGACAGCTTTCAAAACTCCCATTGGGAAGTCTCCCTTTCAGCTATTATATGGCAAATCTTGTCATCTCCCTGTAGAGCATGAACACAAAGCCTTTTGGGCTACTAAACTTCTAAATCTTGACTCTGAAGCAGCAGGGGAGAAAAGGTTGTTGCAGCTAAATGAGCTGGATGAATTCAGGCTAGAAGCCTATGAAAACACCAAGATATACAAGGAAAATGACAGGAAGATTTTGAGGAAAGAATTCAAACCTGGACAACAAGTACTCTTGTACAACTCACGACTCAAGATATTCCCTGGCAAGCTTAAGTCTAAGTGGACTGGTCCATATTTGATAACTAAGGTCTTTCCTTATGGGAGTATTGAATTGCTAGATGAAGCAACAAAGAGTCAATTCAAAGCAAATGGGCACAGAGCAAAGCTATACCTAGGAGGACAATGGGACAAGGAAAAAGAGGTTCAGAACCTAAATCCTTCTTGAAGTAAAATTAGAAGATGTCAAGCTAGTGACAATAAAGAAGCGCTTGTTGGGAGGCAACCCAACCTGAGGTAGTTTTCTTTCATAGCTTTTTCAATAAAAATGTTGAATAATTGGTATGGATTGTAAGGAGCTAAGTTTGGTGTTGCACACCAAAACAATTTAAGGGAGAATGAAAGATTCTAAGTTTGGTGTTCCACCAAAAATCTCATTTAAAAACACATTCTCACCTCTTGCATAATGCTAGCTCTAAGCAATCAAACAAATTATTCAAATATTTAACTGCTTTCTAGCCTTAATTCCATAACCTTTAGCAAGGACACAAGGTTTCACATATGGTTAACTTGTTGCATAAGAGGCAGTGGCAAGCAATTAAGTTTGGTGTCCCCAACACCTAAATAAATCCAAGAGCCACACTCAATTTATGCATACTAACCATGCAATTAAGGGCTTGAGAAGCAAGCAACTTTGAGAACTATGCAGGACATGAGTCAACAATTGAAGATATTGTGCATCTTAACTCAAAGAAAACACAACAGAAGGAAGAATCAAAGGGCTGCAACCTCAAAGGTTGTATCTAAACTTAATCCTTGATGTTGTGAATTGTTTTGAACATAGAAACCATTATATATCCTGCTAAAGTGTTTATCTAGTTGCAAGTGAAGTTGTTTGATAAAGTAGGCTAAATCTGCATATTGCTTGTCATCCATTACCGAGCTGAATTTTGTGTTGTTTCCCATATGCTTGAATAAAAGAGAATTGTTTGAATTGGAAAGCAAATATCCAATGTTGCATAAGTTAGAATGGAAGTTAATGGTGGTGTATGTGTTTGATTAAATGCATAACTCATGAAATAATTACTGCATAATATCATTTTCATTGAAGTGTGAGCTAGCTTGCTGTTATAAAGGTTCCTGTCAATAAAGAAAAAAGCCCTTGAGAACAAAAAGAAATAAAATAGAAATAAAAGGAAGAAGAAAAAGCCAATGTGGCAAGAAAAACAAAGAATAAAGGTTGGACACCAATAGCTTGGACCCTATGACATATGCCTGTGGTGTTCTTGTACTAGGATATGCTTGGATAAGTAAATTCTGAGGGGTATCTTAAAATCCGGTCACTTAGATCAACTGATTTGGGATGGCCAATTGAAAGTCCACAATAAAGAGCAACTTAGATACAGAACATTTAGTTATCCAAATAGATGCTGGGCATCAATGATCCTAGGAGGAAATAGTGAGCCATGTGTCTGTGGTGGAAAGATGTTGAGTAAAAATAAAGCCAAAGGCTACTACTGCAACATTAGACACCAAGCCTCCAAAAGAATAATAAGCTTGTTAAGCAACATAAGAAAAGAAAAGTTAGCAAGGGAGTAATTGTCATCCACAGAGGAGAGTATTGGCCTCTTACACATTTGCAAACTCTAGACATTGTGGGAGTAGCATTCTTACCCCTAATGTTAATGCAAATAACTTTGAATTGAAGCCACAACTCATCACATTGGTCCAAAATAACTGCTCATTTGGAGGAGGGCCACTTGAATATCCAAACCAACACCTATCCACCTTCCTGAGGATTTGTGACACTGTCAAAAGCAATGGTGTGCACCCTGATATCTACAAGCTGCTGTTATTCCCATTCTCTCTCAGAGACAAAGCCACTAAATGGCTAGAGACATTTCCCTCAGAGGATTATACGATTGAAGACTGAAGTGCAAAATTTACACAATTGGATGCTAAAACTCTATTTGAGGCATGGGAGAGATATAAGGCTCTGCTCAAGAAATGCCCACCAGAAATGTTCACTGAGTGGGACAAGCTGCAAAACTTCTATGAAGGACTCACTCTAAAGGCTCAAAAGGCACTTGACCACTCAGCTGGAGGCTCTTTGCAACTGATGAAGACTGCAGAGGAGGCTCAAAACCTCATTGACATGGTGGCAAACAACCAATATTTCTTTGCTCAACAAAGGCAACGCCAACCATCACAGAGGAAAGGAGTGCTAGAATTGGAAGGAGTAGACACAATCCTAGCCCAACACAAAATGATGTAGCAACAGATTCAGTAACAATTTGAGCAAATGGCCAAGAGAATTGACAACCTACAAGTTGCATCAGTGAGTGCCACAAGCCAACCATTAACTCCTTGGGGGCAGAATGAATGGAACCAAGAAGACCAACAACAAGAGCAAATCCAATATGTGCACAACCAAAGTTCTGGACAGAATGAAGTATATGGTGACACTTACAACCCATCTTGGAAGACCACCCAAACCTTAGATGGGGAGACAACCACACTCAGACTCAACAGCCATGGCAAAGGAATTCAAACCAAAATTACACAATAAACAACCAGCAAAACACTAACCAAAATTCTTATAGAAAACCCCAAAATAATTACCCCACCTCCAACCATTATCCATCCAATAACCAAACCACCACCCAAAACACTTACCATCAACCATCAACACCCCACAACCAACCAATCTCACAAGACTCTCAGAGGATCACTAGTCTGGAAATGTTAATGGAGAAAATGATGAAGCACCAAGAGATGACAACCAAGAACCAGGAAGCTTCCATGAAAAATATGGAAAGGCAGATTGGACCGCTTTCCAAGCAAATTGCTATTGAAAGGCCATCAATCTCATTACCAAGTGACACCATTCCTAATCCAAAAGAAGAGTTCAAAGCTATACAACTAAAGAGTGGGAAGACATTGGTGGACAACATAGAAGCAACCAAGAAACCTAAGAAAAGCAACAAAAAGTCAACAGAGACAGATGAAGCTAGCAACAAGGATGTGACAACAAGCAAAGATGTTTCAGAGAAGTTCAAAGACAAAGACAACCAGCCACACAATTCAAAGGAAGAAGTTCCGGGACAGCAGCAAGTGGAGAAGAGCTTTACACCTCCACTGCCATATACTCAAATATTCAACAAAGAAGCAAAAGATCAACACTTTCTTAAGTTCCTTGAGACTTTCAAGAAGCTGGAGATAAACATTCCCTTGGCTGAGGTATTGTAGCAGATGCCTCTGTATGCCAAGTTTCTGAAAGAGCTTATCAACAAAAAGAGAAGTTGGCATGAGAAAGAAATTATACTGCTTACTCAGGAATGCAGGGCATTGATTCAAAAAGGGCTTCCCCCTAAGCTTTAAGACCCTAGAAGTTTCTTTCTGCCTTGTACCATTGGGAGGTTGACCATCAACAAGGCAATGTGTGACTTAGGGGCAAGTATCAACCTAATACCCTCTTCTTTGGTGAAAAAGCTCTGCATAAAGGAAGTGAAGCCAATACAAATGTCTTTGGAACTGGTGGATAAGTTAGTGATATATTCTAGTGGTGTGATTGAAAACCTTCTAATTTATGTGGACAAATTCATATTCCCTGTGGATTTTGTGGTCTTAGACTCAGATGAGGATGAAGGTGATTCCATTATACTTGGGAGACCATTCTTGGCCACTGCTAGGGCCATTATAGACGTGGAGCAATGAGAGCTGACCCTCAGAATGCATAATGAAAGCATAACCTTGAATGTATCCCCAAAAAACACAGCTTAGTGATGAAAAGAATAACTGTATGGAAATTAACAAAGGAAGCTTGCAATGGAAGGAAGCAACTAGCAAGACAGTTGATAATCACCTTCCAAGGCAAGAAACAAACAACATGGCAGTGCAAAAGAAGACTGAGACTGTGCAAAGGGAAGAGAAAAATCAAGAAGGAATTAAAATGCTAACTGAGAAGGAGAGTCCCAAAATAAAGGTTGCTGTCAAAGAAGAAGGAGTAACAAGAAGAAGAAAGAAAAGTGATGTGCTATAACTGAGTATAGCTACGATTAAGGAAATTGCACAATCGGCAAAATTCCTTCCGGCAAGTGCACCGGTTATCGTCAAGTAAAAACTCACAATAGAGTGAGGTCGAATCCCACAAGGATTGGTTGAATGAGCAATTCGAATTAGAAGTTTGATTAGTTGAGCGGAATCAAGAATTGGGTGTGAATTGCATAAAGTAAATTGGCGGAAAATGTAAATTGCAAGGAATTGAAATGACTGAATCTTAAATTGCGAGAATTAAAGTGCGGAAAAGTAAATTGCTGAAATTAAAAGGGAATTGGGGAGGATTTGCATGAATTGAAATTGCAGAATGTAAATAGAAAAGGTAGATCAGAGATGGGGAGTTCATTGGGTATGAGGAGATATTGAGATCTCCGAATCAAAACATTTTCATCTCTTCCTCGACCAATGCATTCATTGAATCTTGCTTGGCAATCTTATATGATTGGATCCCAATTCCTTGGCTCACCAATTCTCTCTAAAAACAAACAAATTCCCAATCCCTTGGTTTAAATGTTCATAAGAAGAGATGAAGCTCGATCACTGATTATACCACACAGTTTCATGAACCACAATTTGGTAGGATTACATGTCACAATATCCATCCAAACCCCAATCCAATTCACTGTGAGAAAGCTTCTCTAGCATGAATCCTCCATTCCTTTCCCAAGGTTCCGAAGGATTCCAATTATGGGTAGTTTCTTTCCCAAGACAACTACCCAATGGAATTAGATCGAGAAGCTTTCTAACAAAATTCAAGAGAAAAGATTGAAGAAGAAGATAAAACTATTATTGATTCATTGAATTACAATAGAGCTCCCTAACCCAATGAAAGGGGTTTAGTGATTCATAGCTCCGAATTCAAAACTAGAAAAATTGATGAAAAATTCTCAAGTGTCCAAAAGTAAAAAAAATTCCCCTTTGACTTCAATTCTATCCTATTTATACACTTTCTAAATTGAGCTTCTGTTGTGATTCTTGGGCTTTGAGGCCTTTCCCTGATTTCCTTTTTGCTTTGGGTTTATGATCCATAATCCTGATGAGGCTGTGATCCCATTTCTGTAACATTCATTGAGCAAACTTAGTGATAAACAAGTAATGACACAAGACTCAACAA
>NC_029780.3:59768234-59795706 GCF_000817695.3 Arachis duranensis | reverse complement strand
TTCTGGCGTTTAACCTCCAGTTTGAGGTCAAACTGGAGGTTAAACGTGGAATGCTTCTTGGTGAGAAAAGAAAGTGTCAAACACGTTTAACCTCCAGTTTGAGGTTAAACTGGAGGTTAAACGTGGAAATGCTTTTGTGCCTCCCTTAGTTCAATTCTCATTCTGGCGTTTAACCTCCAGTTTGAGGTCAAACTGGAGGTTAAACGCCAGTTACAGCATTTCCTCTCTTCTCATAATTTTGGCGTTTAAGCTCCAGTTTAGGCTCAAACTGGAGCTTAAACGTCCCATTTGAATTTCAAGCTTCCTTCATTGATTTTGTTGCTTCCTTGCCTAGCCTCTCTTCCCTGAAATCATCCAAACAATTGCATCAAAGTCTTGCAAAATTTCATGAGAATTCATCCATTCATAGCATTCAAGTAATATAACTAAAAACTCATGGAATTTGCATCAAAATTACACTGTTTGGATGATTCATTACTTTGTTGTTCATTTAACCATTCTTGGTTACTTTAAGCTCAAGAAAATGCATAAAACAACTAAAACTAACAGAAAAATGCTAGTGAAACTAGCCTAAGATGCCTTGGCATCAAAAAGCAAGAAGAAGACTCAGAAGGGATGGAAAAATAAGAAAATCCCAACTGAGGGGTTCTCCAAGGGTGATGAAGTACAGTTGATCTATCAACAGTTGGGAACAAGCCAACAAACCAATGATTATTACACTGTCTACAAAATACTCTCACTTGAGCATATTGAGATTGAGCATCAAGGAACAAAAAGGAAGCTCACAGTGAGGAGGGACAAGTTGAGACATCACAGCCATCAACCACCCTAATGGGGGGGCCAATGTGAAGCTAGTGACAATAAAAGAGCGCTCCATGGGAGGCAACCCATGATTTAAGATTCATGTTTGTTTTTCAATAAGCCACGATCACCTTAGCATGATTTTGAATTTTCATGGACATACTTGACAAGCATGCACTGTTTTGGAGCATATGCCAGACTTCTAAGTTTAGTGTGCCTTAGAGCACACCAAATCAGTTTTTCAAGCACTCTTAGAACATATACTTAGTCATTTCGATGAAGTATATGACCAAACACCAAGTTTGGTGTCTGCATAAGTAGTGATTTTTAGAAGATCATTTCTGGTTCATGGAATCAATGTCATACATAGATGGATCATGCATTATTACATTTTAGGACTTATGATAGAAAAATCATATCTTATGATGAAAGTATCAATTGTGATGAATTGCTTGCATTTTACATTTATTCCTCAGCAAGAGACAAGTTTGGTGTTCACCAAACCTTGGATCACTGACCAAGGGACACAATTGATCCTTTATGAATAAGAAACAAAAATAATTTTTCTTAAAAAGCACTTACCACCGTGTACAATTATATCCTAAGGCTAATTATTTTGATTTAATTAGGCAAAGGAGATTAAGATGAAGACAAGGAGAAAAGGGGCCACGGCTATGACAAGCCAAGTGAGAGGTGATCATATGTTCCTAAAGAAGTGTGCCCCTTGGAAAGAAAAATTTGCATGCATGCACCATTGGACACCGGAACGCATGCAACCAATGAGAAAGGAATTCTCGTCAAGCTTCAACAATGCATGCAGGCCGTTCATTCCACGAGTCCTCTATGTTGCTCAACTCAATCTTCACCCTTCATGGTCATCAACAAACTCCCTCATCCATTGTGGTTTTGTTCAAAAACGTGAAGGCCTTGCCTATAAATAGCCTTTGACACAAAATGGCTTACACATTCATACAAGCTACCTTCACTTGTAAACCTTAGTTTCACTCTTCCTCTACTCTAAAAACACGGCAAACAATTCCCCTTCCTCAAAACAGCAACCCCAAACACGTTCCAGTCACTCATTCTCACCCAACAGCCACTTAAACTTCCTACCCACACCCCCTTCACAACAAAACTGTGACCAAAACTCATTCTCTTCTCCTCTATTATTCCCTATTCCATGGCCTCTTCAAGTTCGAAGAGAAGACAGGGAAAGGAACCAATGGTGACTGAACCCTCATCCTATGATGCAAGGAAATTTTGATCTCAATTTCATGAAGGGAGATATCATAGGCTCATGAAAACAAAGCATATCATTTATGAGAAGGGCTTCGAGCTGAGAAAACGGGAGTACCCCATCATGAAGCAAATCACTAGGGAGAGAAGGTGGGAGCTTCTATGCAATCCTCTCACTAACATTAGTGCAATCCTGATCAGGGAATTTTACGCAAATGCTATGAAAGAGAGCGAAGATAGCATCCCTTACAAGAGTTATGTTAGAAGAGTGGAAGTGGATTTCAGTTCAGCATCCATTACAAGGGCCCTGAAGTTGAAAACCATAACTTATGAAGAGCCTAGCTATGAGGCCAGATTGCAGAAAGAGAATGATCCCGATGAAATCTTGCAGGGGATATGCTTGGAAGACACAGATTGGGAAAGATATTCAAAAGGAGTCCCGAGCCACTTGAAAAGAATAAATCTCACTCCTGAGGCCAAGGGGTGGTATGAGATAGTAAGGAGATTTATACTTTCTACTGGAAACGCCTCAGGGGTCACAATTAAGCGAGCACTCTTGACATACTACATCCTACATGGAGGAGAAATCAACCTCGCACAACTCATAGCCAATAGTATTCAAGAGATAGTTGAAATCACAAACACATCAAGTAGGCTAGGTCATGCAAGCACCATTCCAAGGCTATACATCAAAGCTGGAATGATCTTTGAAGATGATGATATGGAGAAAGTAAAAAAAGGGAAGGAGATCACAAAGAGAAACATAGAGGGCATTACTGAAGAGGATGATTAAGAAGAAGAACACCAAAAGAGAAGAGACCTTAAAAGGGGGAAGAGCAAACTCTTGGTGCCATAGACATGAGCCAATTACAGAGAGCTCTTGAGGAAATATCACAACAAAATATGAGAGTACAAGAGCACTATCTAGAGCACCAGGAGCAATATTTGAAACACAGAGAGCAAAATGAATCTTGGCAGCGTAGAATGGAGGAGAGACAAGAGAGCTGGCAGCAACAAATAATGGTTCAACAAGAAGCATTTCAAGCCAAGATTCTTGAGGGGCAAAGAGAACAAACAACAAATCTTCAAAAGTCATACAGCAAAATGTTCCTTACTCAAGCCAAATATGGGGAATATACTCACAACTTGTATCAGTGAAAGAACATTCATCATACTATTAGAGAGGTTAGACAAGTGCAGCGATTAGAGTATGATGAAAATATGCAAGCAAGGTCGGAGTACTTGACCCACAGTATGCCAGCACTAAATCCATAAATCAAACCATTTGAGCAGTGCCAAGAATTAAGAGACCGACAGAAAGCTAGGAGCCATCATTATACAGAGGTAATAGATCAAAGATTGGAGGCAGTTGGGCTCTCAGGTCTCATAGATACTATATGGGATAGAAGGTGTCCTGGTGAAGAAGCTCGAGACTATTTCAAGCTCGGGAAAAGAAAGAAGAAGAAGGGAGAATCAAGCAAAAGCCAGGAGCACAATAACTAGAAGGTGATGAAGTTTTTTTTATAATTTCAATAAGGAAGATGCATGCCTGAAACATGACATGCCTTCAATTGCCTTTTGTTCTGCATTAATTTTTTTATTTGTTTGCATTAGTAGTAGCTAAGAATAAGTAATCTGCACAATAATTGTCATCCTTCATTAGCTTTGAATTTTGTTTTATTTCCCATATGCCTGAATAAAAGAGAAATGTTTGAATTAGGAAGTAAATATCCAATGTTGCATAAGTTAGAATGAGAGTTAGTGGTGGTAATTGTTGATTTAATGCATGGACCATAGGAAAAAGAAAAAGCCAAAAGTGGCAAAGAAAACAAACAATAAGGCTGGGCACCCATAGCTTGGACCATAGGACACATGCCTGTGGTGTTTTTGTGCTAGGATATGCTTGGACAAGTAAGTTCTAAGGAGTATTTCAAAACTTGGCCACTTAGATCAACTGATTTGGGATTGCCAACTGAAAGTCCACAATAAAGAGCAACCTAGTTACAAAACACTTAGTTATCCAAAGAGGTGTTGGGCATCAATGATCCTAGGAAGAAAAGGGTGAGCCATGTGTCTGTGGTGAAGGAATGTTGAGCAAAATAAAGCCAAAGGCTGCTGCAACATTTGCCACCAAGCCTTCAAAGAATAATAAGCTCTCTGAGCAAAACAAAGAAGGAAAAGTCAGCAAGGGAAAAAGCAAAAGTAAAGCCTTATAACATCAAACTTAGTGAATCTTTGAGGAAACAATTCTTATGTAACAGCAAGCAATAAATGAGCTACCATTATCTGCATAAAAACCCCATGAACCAAGTTCAACTATATGCTCAATAAGGATATGTATACTTCTCTATTTCATTTCATTTTCTCTTATGTTTGATGCTTGCTTGGGGACAAGCAAGATTTAAGTTTGGTGTTGTGATGACAAGTCATCATATGCTAGTTTTGCAAGCATTTTTCACTTGTTTAATTAGTTTCTATGCACTTTCTTGCATTGTAAGTAAGTAATTTGGAGTGGATTTGCATGGTTTTATTGAATCAATCAACCACCCTTTAATTGATACTAAATCTTGAGGTTTAAGCTAAATTTAATTAGTTTTTTAATGATTTATAAACCTTATGAATTTGGTGATACTTTAATTGGTTGTTTTGATTACTTGTGGTGAAGAAAAGAAGAACACAAGAAAGCGTAGCCTAAGAAGCATGGCCCAAGGAAGAGAAAAATGTGGCAAAGGAAACAAGGAAGCGTGGCATATTGAAGGAGGGAAGCCATAGCGCTCTCTCCAAGAGCTCAGTGCTCTCCAAAGGAGCACAACAATGAACCAAGGAAGCAAGGCTTGGATGCTACGCTCTCCTTGAGAGCTGAGCACTATTTTGAACCAAGAAAGAAAGGGGAGAAGCATAATGCTCCGCTCTTGCCAAAAATTAATTCAAAGAAAAAGCTTTCCAATGCTTGCCACAAGGTTTGAACCAAGCACCTAAGGAAAGGAAGGAAGCGCTACTCATCAAGGAAAATAAGCCAAAATTGTTACCATAGTGGGGTGTCTCCCACCTAGCATTTTGGTTTATAGTCCTTAAGTTGGACTTGTTGAGGAGACTCTTGCTAGGGTGGCTTGTGCTTCCACTCCTCTTTGAATCTTCATCCATGCTTGGCTCTTAAAGCTCCTCTGGGATCCCATATTCGAGGTATCCGCTCGCCTTCTTGTGGATTTCTATGCTCCAAGCCAAATGAACAAGTCCTCAATTGACCTTTGTAGCAACCCAACATTTTCCGAAAATCACCCAATTGTGCTTCACACCATACTTGAACTCCAATTCTTGAATTGGTCTTCTTGAAGAGCCTTGAATTCTCTTGACTACCACCATCCTTTCTTCCACTATGTACCAATCCAAGAAGGACTTTGAGTTGGTAGTCCGACTCCAAGATAGCATATTGGTGGGGGCCAATGAAGCTCATAGGTGAAATTGCCACCAACTCAATATGTTCTTGGAATGGAATTGCTTCCTCAACAACTTCCTCTTCCCTATCACTTAAGTCATAACATCGAGGTTGTGAAAAGTCTACCTCCATGTCTCTCTCAAACTCAATAGGAAGAGGCTCATTAGGATCATTAAGGGGATTCACCACTTCGGCTATGGTTTCCACAACTTGCCCTTGTGTCCTTCAAAATCCTTCTTGCTCTTGGGGAAAGGCTTGAAGGTCTTGTGGTTCTTGGGCCAAGGGTGGAAAAGTTTCACATTGGGGTGGAAATTGAGGTTCATTGGTTGGGAAGAAGGTTGTATATGTGGGAGGTGATTCATGTTGGAAGGTATCTTGAGGTGGTATGTAAGGGAGTGTATGGGTGTGGTGGTATGGTGTTTGAAAATATGGTGATTGAGGGTTATGTTGAGGGTAGGGGTCATAGGTATATGGTGGTGGAGGTGTATAGTCATAGTGAAATCCACCATATCCTTGGTTTGGGTATGCATATTGGGGAGGGTATGATTCATTGTAATATGGAGGAGGTTGCTCTCCCAAAATTGATTTCTCTATCCCCTGATGCAATCCAAAGTTAAAGTTATCAAACCCTACAAAAAGATCACAACAAATCTCAAAACCAAGAGTGTGATAACTCATAGAGAAAATAGAAAATAAAGCCTAAACACATCAATCAACAAAATAAACAAAATCCTAATTACCAACAAAAACAAACAATCAACCGAAAATAGTATCTATTCACACTATGGACATATTAACAACAACCAAAATCATAACACTCGTGATGCTAGCTCCCCGGCAACGGCGCCAAAATTTGATAAGAGAGAATTATACCATATAGTCCGAACCGGTAAGGAATCCTCTCAATCAAATTCAATAAAAAAGATGTCACAATTTAATACAAAATTTACCGAGAGTATTTAGACTCCCGAGTCATTCTCCCTAGGAACTAATGCCAAAGAGTGCGTACAATTTTGGTTGTGAAGTAGCAAAGGGGGGTTTTCAATGATTGAAGGCAAGTAAAATAAAGGAATTAAAGAACAAGATAAAATTGCAATTAATAAATCAATAAAGGAATAAAAGGACTATGTGCGTAATATAAACAAGTAAAGCTATAAAGTGAATGAAAAGTGGTTCAAGACATAAAAGAAGCCTTGGCTTAGCTTGGGATGAGTTATGGAATCCCTTCCTTGCCATAACCACAACTATGATAATTATGATGGATTAATCTCACTAAGTCAACCCTTAACATCAAAGGATAAGTTAAGTAAACATAATTGTTATTAATCCACAAATCCTAACTAACTTACTAATTACCTTAGTAAAAAGCTAGCATTTGTGGAAACAATAACAACTAACAACCCAAGAATTATCACTAAATGTTGGACATTATGGCTCTAGTACTCCATAGACTCATTTTCCAAGCCAAGGGGTGGAAATCTATCCCATAGCTAGGGTTGACATTTCATCAAACACCTAGTATGCATATTCACAAAACATGGCAAAATTGGGAATATGGTAAAAGCTATGAACCATAAATGGTCAAAATCAATAAAGGCAACTCAAATAAACATATAAAAGCCATCTAACATCAAATTAAACAACTAGAACTCAAAATTGAAAAACCAAGAATATATTGATAAAAGAAAGTAAAATAGAAGAAAGTGTAGAACAAGTGTAGAAATTCAAAGAGATAATTAAAGAGATACTTACAAAGTAAATTGCTAGAATCCAAAATTCAGAACTTGAAGTATAAAATGCTACAAAACCCAATTGAAACCCTAAGAGAGAAAAACCTAAAACGACACTACACTACTCCTACTATGTGTTTTTCCTAATCTAAGATGGCTCCCTTGCTATATGTTGTTGCTCCCTTAATATAGCCTCTTGAACCAGCCTCGAGCCTTCAAAAATGGGCCAAAAGGAGCCCCAAATTGCGAGTGCACTTGCATTTTTAATGAAGGCACGCACTGGGACCTGTGCGGACGCACAGGCGTGTGCATCCTCACACTTCGCCAACTTTCCACGCACATTTCGCGATGCTCTGGATTCGCTCTGCTTGGGTTCTTGTGCATACGCATAGGTAGTTGTGCACACGCACACATTCTGATTTCTTCTGTGCGTACGCACGCATCCTTGTGTGCACGCACGCATGGCTGAGCTCTCCTCTTTTGTTTTCTTCATGCTTTCTCCCAAATGCATGCTCTTCTTCCATTCCCACCAAGCCATTTCTACCTTATTCATCTAAAATCACTCACAAATGACATCAAGGTATTGAATGGAATGTAAACGGAATAAAATTAGTCAAAATAAGTGCAAAAGAGCATGTTTCCACATTTATGTCCAAATTAGGGAGATAATACAAAAGTATGGTATTTGAGTGCTTAAGTGTGAGTTCATGTGCTAGAATCCATCCAATTTTAGTCAAAATATATCATCAAATATGGATTCATCAGGCACCTAAGATAAACACTTGAAAAGTCCTCAAGAGTCTAGGAGTTCATTGTGGCAATGTGACAACAAATACTCATGCATGTGTTAATGCTTAGCCCTATCCTTGGTAATGAATTGCATTTATTTGTGGTTATGTCTCAATTCAATCAAGAGCAACTCACATTGATTTGCTTGGGACAAGCAAAGCTTAAGTTTGGTGTTGTGATGACTTGCATAATTTACCCTTTTTACCCATGCAAAAGGACCATAAAAAGAGCACATATTCATTGTTTCAATTCAATTTCATGAGCTAAATGATAAGTATTATGGTACATTGCTTTGAAATAGGTTTGTGTTGAATTTCAGGTGAAAAATGTAATAAAAGGGGAGGAAAACTAGCGTGCCACTTAGAGCAAACACCATAAAAGTACATGGGCGTGGCACGCCAGGAGCTGGGCGTGGCACGCTCGTACAAGTTTCCAGAGAGCAATGATGAAGGCCACAAAAGGGTCATGGCATGCCAAGCTGGTCGTGGCACGCCAGGACCATCAACCACTATGGGCGTGCCACTTGGTATCAAAGGCGTGGCACGACAAGCTCTCATCATTACTTGGGCGTGCCACTTGAGGAGCCAGGCGTGGCACGCCAAGCTTTAAGAGAGTCATCAACAACTGGGCGTGCCACTTGGGCATCATGGCATGGCACGCTAGTACAAATTTGTAGAGGAAAGATTGAAGGCCCAAACACATGGGCGTGCCACTTGGTATCGAAGGCGTGGCATGCCAAGCCCTCATCCTCACTTGGGCGTGCCACTTGAAGGCCAAGGCGTGGCACGCCAAGCTCCAAAGAAGGCGAAGTAAAGCTGGGCGAGCCACTTGATATTGAAGGCATGGCACGCCAAGCTCTCATCCTCACTTAGGCATGCCATTTGAAGGCCAAGGCGTGGCACGCCAACCCTCAATGACCATCTGGGCGTGCCACTTGGATGTTGGATGTGGCACGCCAGCTCCTAGAACGAAGAAGAACTATGGGCGTGGCACGCTGGAACATGGGTGTGGCACGCTAGTACAACTTTCCAAAGAGGGAAATGGGAGGCCAACCATAAGGGCGTGCCACTTGGTGTCGAAGGCGTGGCACACCAGCTATCATGTCTCACTTGGGCGTGCCACTTAAGTCTCAGGCATGGCACACCAGCATCAACCATCAACAAGAAGAAGACATGGGCATGCCTGATGTGGCGAAAATTGGCGAGTTAAGAAATTATTATAAGAGATACGTTGCAAGTACAGTCTTTAACCAGCC
Organism: Arachis duranensis; assembly: GCF_000817695.3. Classification (NCBI taxonomy): domain Eukaryota; kingdom Viridiplantae; phylum Streptophyta; class Magnoliopsida; order Fabales; family Fabaceae; genus Arachis; species Arachis duranensis. The sequence goes on along the minus strand of NC_029780.3, from coordinate 59,786,459 downwards.
GAAAATTCGCTTATCAATTTAGAAGGGTTGTCACAATATTGAAATTAAAATACTGGGAGTATGAATCCCAGGTCGTCTCCCAACGAGTTGAAGAGAGATGTGCTATTTTATTAATCAGGTATTTTCAAAAAATGGTTGAGTTGATAAACAGAAAATTAAATCAGAGAATTTAGATAATTTAAATAAAAGCCTTGACTGGGAGTAGATTAGTTGGAAGCCCTATTCTTATTGAAGTACTCTCAAGATTAATTGACAATTGAAGGTTGCTCTGCTTAGTTATCCCTCACTAGGTAAAGGAAAGTCAAGCAAGTTGGAAAGCTATTTCTAGTCACAAGTTCTAATCCTCTCCCTTGGGAAGGACTAGTGTCAATGACTAGAGGGTGATCCAACAATAAATGGTAGACGAAATTATGATCATCAACAATGGCTCCAAAGACTTGGTGCTCTCAAACATAAATCACACTTTGTCATAACTCCGCACAACTAACCAACAAGTGTACTGGGTCGTCCAAGTAATACCTTACGTGAGTAAGGGTCGATCCCACAGAGATTGTTGGTATGAAGCAAGCTATAGTCATCTTGTAAATCCCAGTCAGGCAGATTCAACTATATTAAGAGATTATTGGATTTTTTAATAATAATAATAAATTTAAACAGAAAATAAAGATAGAGTTACTCATGTAATTCAATGATGGGAATTTCAGATAAGTGTATGGAGGTGCTGTGTTCCTTCTGAATCTCTACTTTCCTACTGCTTTTATCCAATCTTTGTCACTCCTTTCTATGGCAAGCTGTATGTAGGGCATCACCGTTGTCAATGGCTACATCCCATCCTCTCAGTGAAAATGGTACAAATGCTCTGTCACAGCACGGCTAATCATCTGTCGGTTTTCGAACATGTTGAAATAGAATCCCTTAATTCTTTTGTGTTTGTCATCATGCCCAGCAATCGCAAGTTTAAAGCTCATCACAATCATTCAATTCCAGAATTCTACTCGGAATACCACAGACAAGGTTAGACTTTTCGGATTCCCATGAATGCCGCCATCAATTCTAGCTTATACCGCGAAGATTCTGATTAAGAAATCCAAGAGATATGCGCCCGGTCTAAGGTAGAACGGAAGTAGTTGTCAGTCACGCGTTCATAGGTGAGAATGATGATGAGTGTCATGGATCATCACATTCATCATGTTGAAGTGCAACGAATATCTTAGAATAAGAATATGTCGAATTGAATAGAAAATAGTAGTACTTGCGTTGAAACTTGAGGTACAGCAGAGCTCCATACCCTTAATCTATGGTGTGTAGAAACTCCACCGTTGAAAATACATAAGTGATGAAGGTCCAGGCATGGCCGAATGGCCAGCCCCCATGAAAGACCGAATGGTCAAAAGAACTAGATAGTCCAAGACCTCTAATAAACTAGTAAAAAGTTCTATTTATACTAAACTAGCTACTAGGGTTTACAGAAGTAAGTTATTGATGCATAAATTCACTTCCGGGGCCCACTTGATGTGTGCTTGGGCTGAGCTTGATCTATCCATGAGCTGAGGCTTCTCTTGGAGTTGAACGCCAAGTTGTAACATGTTTTGGGCGTTCAACTCTAGTTCGTGACGTGTTTCTGGCGTTTGACTCCAGAATGCAGCATGGAACTGGCGTTGAGCGCCAGTTTAGGTCGTTCAATTACGAATAAAGTATGGACTATTATATGTTTCTGGAAAGTTCTGGATGTATACTTTTCAACGCCATTGAGATTGCGCCATTTGGAGTTCTGTAGCTCCAGAAAATCCATTTTGAGTACAGGGAGGTCAGATTCCAACAGCATCAGCAGTCCTTTGTCAGCCTCCTATCAGAGTTTTGCTCAGGTCCCCCAATTTCAGCCAGAAATACCTGAAATAAAAAAAAAACACACAAACTCATAGTAAAGTCCAAAAATGTGAAATTAGCATAAAAACTAATGAAAATATCCCTAAAAGTAACTAGATCATACTAAAAACAACCTAAAAACAATGCCAAAAAGCGTATAAATTATCCGCCCATCAATAAACCAAATTACAATTTTTCTCTTGAGTAATCCAACTCAAGGTTTCCTTTCAATCATTTCCAATCAAGTTATGGAACTACTCACTCATCATAATTATAAACTTCTCAGAATCAATGGGGAAAATAACAGAAGACATAAGAAATAATGATAAAAGTGATTAATTAAAAATAAAAATAGTTCTGCATTAATAACTTGTGAAAATAATCCAATGTCAACTCTAGAGGGATTAAGAATATGGAAGAAATAATGAAAAGTAAATAACAAACTATAGTGCTAGTACCGGAGGTAAACTCTTTTCAAAAGCTAAAGCCAAAATCTTCAAAATCCTAATTATGAATGTTCAAGTGAGAAACCTAGGGGAGGAGTAAATTCAGATCTAAAAACTTGAAATTGTGCGGAATGAATGTTGTTGTTGTCTCTGCATGTTCCCTGGTTCTAATCTGTGTTTCTGGGCCAAAAATTGGGTTGAAATCCGGCCCAGAAACTCTGCCAGCGACTTTTGTAATTCTGCAGATCGCGCACGTCACGCAGCCGCGTCGTCCATGCGATCGCGTCACTCAGTGTCTCGTATATCATGCGTGTGCGTCGTCTACGCATTCGCGTCGTTCGTGCAGCTTCCAATCCGCGCGGCCGCGTCAGGCACGTGGGCGCGTCACTTTGATTTCTTCCATTTCGCGCGGTCATGTGAGCCATTCGACTGCGTGACTTCTCGCTGGTCATCTTCTCAATTATTTGTGTTCCTTCCAATTTTGCACGCTTCCTCTTCATTCCGTACGCCATTGCTGCCCTATGAAGCCTGAAACACCGAACACACAGATCATGACATTGAATAGTACGAAGGAAGATAAAAATATACAACTAAAAGGTCCTTAGGAAATATGTTTTCAATCATAGAATATTTCTAGGAAGGAATTATAAATACATGCAAATGATATGAATAAGTGGATGAAGACCTGATAAAACCACATAATTAAACACAATATGAATCAGAAAATAGTGGTTTATCAACCTCCCCACACTTAAACATTAGCATGTCCTCATGCTAAGTTGAAGGAGATAAATATGAATGAATAGGAACATGTAAGACTCATGTAATGCAATGCAACCTATATACATATGAATGCAACTATATGAGTTTGTCTACATGGTTAAAAATAGATAAGTTCTCTAAGACAAAACATGGGGCAGATTTCACCAATTCAATTTATATCGTAAAAGCAGATAAATTTGTAAGAAGATAGCCTGTGAAAGTAGGGAGTACAAGACTGAGCATTGAACCCTTGTTGTTGGTGCATGTGCACTCTAATCAGCTCTAGTATATGGGGTAATCACTCTGTCCTTCTCTAATCATGCTTTCAAAAATTTTGTTTTTCACCTAATCAATCAACAATTTTTAAATGCCAATGCAAACATCATGAGGTCTTTCAATGGTTGTAATGGGGCTAAGGCAAAAGTGGGGATACACATATGGCTAAGTGAGCTTGTATATTGAATCTTTAATTAACCTAAGCTCTCACCTAACATACATATATTCTATATAATGCAGCATTCATCTTAGCTACCCAAAATCTCCTTTTCACATTCCATATTCATGTCTCAACCTTTATTTTAATTTTATCACATGTGCATTGATTATTTAAACTCTGACTTATTATTGGGGTAATTTTGTCCCCTTATTTACTAAAACAAAGAGATTTTTTTTTTGCTTATCAGTGCACATAAATTTGTAATTTCCTTTTATGGTTTCACATGAATAGATAACCAAATTCCCTTTATTCTATTATGACATATTTTCTATTACCCTTTATTCCCACAATTTTCCCATACTTAGTTAACACACAAATTCTATCTTAAGCTAACCAAAGATTCAATTGTTTTTTCCGCTTAAGGCTACTAATGTGGTAAAATATAAAACGAGTGGGATTTAAAATAGCTCAAAGTGGTTAACAAAGGTAATTAAAAGGGTTGGCCTATTTGGGATACGTGAGCTAAACAATTAATAGCCTCAATCATATGCACGCACATAACACATTAATTTTGGACATATAGGATAAAACAAAATTTAGATTACAATCATAGAGAAGTAAACACACAAGAGAAAAAAATTGTTTATGGTTAATTAGTGTAACCATGTATTTAGGCTCAAAGTCTCACAGGTTGTGTGTTCTTTTAGCTCAAAAATCCTATTCCAAATTTAAACTTCAAACAAATTTAACATAATTGTTTTGATTTAAATTAGCAAAATTTTCAAAAAATATATGGTCTTAAAGAGAAACTTATTGTATTTTCAATCAGGTAGAACATGCATGCAATTAACCTACTAATATGCAATCCATCATATACTAAAGAGAAAGAAATTGGTGTTAGGGGGAAAGAATTACCTCCAGAAGTCAGGTACTGACTGACCTCCCCACACTTAAGGCTTTGCATCGTCCTCGGTGCCATCTATCAGGAACAAGGGTGGGATGGTGGAAGTATCTCCACAGTCGGGACCGTCATGGCTCCCTGTGCTGGTGAAGAAAGTGGAGTCTAGAGTGCCGGGGTCCTCGTCAGGTCTGTGGTTGCCTGTGAGTAGCTCCTTGAGGTATTTGAATCGGCGGTGGTTGCGGCGCTCTCGGAGCTTTGCTTTCTGGTCTTGTTGGTCTAACCTCTTCAGTATTTGATGCAACAGCTGACTAGTAGATGGTGGAGGAACTGCAGCATCTTCTGTGGACTGGCTGGTAGCGGCAGGTGGTGGCCTAAGATATCTCCCGTTAGGGACGTACTGATCATCCCGTGGAAGTATGGCTTTGGTGTCTCCAGCTCTGTAGGATGCTCCGGCTGCTGAGACAAGATCTGAGACCAAGGCGGGGAAACGAAGGTTGCCCACAATTTGCACGTGTCCCATAGCATTCTGGATGTGTCTTGGTAGATTGAGAGGCTGGCCTGTGAGAATGCACCATAGTAGAACGGCTATGTCTACAGTGAAGGAGGACTCATGAGTGCTTGGAAAGACGTAATGGGACATAATCTGTGCCCATACGTGAGCCTCTAAGGTGAGTACGGAAGCCGAGATTCCCTTAAGACGGGAACGATGGTATCCGAAGATCCATTTGCTGCCAGGTTTTGCGATAACTCTGATAACTCGGTGGAAGGATAAGAAGGTGTTCATTGTTGTAATTCTGAGCTGCCAGAATGGGGAACATCTGCTCACAGTAACGATTAGGAAATCGTGTAGTGTCCTTTGCTGGGAATGCTTTCTCCTTTTCATCGACCTTTATAATCCTTTTAATTCTTGTTGTTGAGGGCTTAACTGCAGTTGAAGATGGCTCTACCACTAATGCTCTTTAGTTTCTTTCTTTGCTGTGGATTTTGGGGTAGCTTTCTCCTCGCCTTTCTTGGTGGCCATCCTGAAAGGAAAATAGGAGAAACATGAATATTTCAAGGGTTATAGCAAGGAAAAGAATGGGAAAGTTGGTAATCAATGCATATGAATGGATAATGATGTGAAAACATGGTCATGACTACATGTGACAAATCAACAATGGAAATATAGCAAGTGCATGGGATGACAATTAAATGCAAGGTGTTCATTGGCATGCCGGCAAAGGGCATGAGTAGCATAGCTCAAGCATTCAATGTCCAAGTTAGATTACCAAGTTTGTCAAACTAAAAATCTATTTGTATTAACAATTATATTGAAGTAATAAAAGATAAAAAAGGTTTTGTGAAAAGCAAGCATTTGAGTAGTAGATTGAAAGAAATCTAAAAATAGTGCAAAATGCCATATGGGCGTTTTCACAAACATGTAGCATGCATGTTAAATAAGGTATCGAAAAATTAATTTTGAGCACGCAGGTGACCCTATAAAAATAATATATAATTGTTAAATATGTCCTAAACAATTCACAAGCAACATATAAAAATAATGACCCAAATAAATTTCTAACACCAATAGAAGGAAGAAGAAAGAAAAAGAAAACATGGATAGAGAAAGTAGAAGAGAAAGAAAAAGAAAATATGAAAATAAAAAGGAGAATCAAAAAGTAGGAGGGAGAAAAGAGAAGAAAATCCTTGATAATGGTGATAGGAAAGAGGGTGTAGAAGAGAGAAAGAAAGGGGTAAGGAGGAAGAAGGGAGAGAGAAGGAAGGAGGAAAAGATATAAGATTGAGAGGGAAGAAAAGATAAAACAATCTGGCAGATTTGAATAAGTTGGGTGGCGCAATCGACGCGGACGCGTAGGGTACGCGGTCGCGCAGAGAGCCCGTGAAGGATGTGACGCGGACGCGTCGGTCACGCGGTCGCGTGACATGATTTGTGCTAGTGGCGTGAGGGCAGCATCGCGCTCGCACAACTCTCTGTTTAATTTATGTTTTGCCAAATTTTTAAGGTGACGTGATCGCATGGGGGATGCGGTCGCGTGAATTTCTAGAAGGAGAAAATGGCACGGATGCGTGGGGCATTCGTTCGCGTGGTTGGGCTTGTGCGACTAGCACAAATGCAGCCCAAGTCTAGCTCAATTTTCGGCCATTCACCCTTTTTACGTCGAATTGCAGAGCCACGCGTTCGCGTGGTCGACACGGGCGCGTGGGGAGGCCAATTTACAATTAACGCGATTGCGTCACCCACGCGGTCGCGTGGATCAAATTGTGCCAAAGGCACGCCTCCAGCCACATTCCTGCGCAACTCTCTGTCCTATTTTCTTTCTTTCCAATGCACATGCGACGCGCCCGCGTCGCGTGTGATTTCTTCTTCTCTCTTTTTTTTAATGCAAATGCAGATGCAAAATAAATGTGTTAATAATGAAAAGAGGTATTGAAAAAGAAAACTAAGAGTAAAGAAAGGAACGATCATACCATGGTGGGTTGTCTCCCTCCTAGCACTTTGCTTTAACGTCCTTAAGTTGGACGCTCCATTAGCTCAGTTTTCTGATGTGAGTGGATCCTCCAAGAGAAAGATATCTAACTCCTTGTTTTTCGTCACCTTCTCACCATGGTAGAGCTTCAAACAATGTCCATTAACCTTGAGGAATGCAGAGCTTGAAGGGTGACTTAGGTGAAAAACTCCGTACGGCTCAGCCTTCTCGACTCTATATGGACCTTTCCACCTTGATCTCAGCTTGCCTGGCATGAGCCTCAGTCTAGAGTTGTAAAGGAGGACTAAATTCCCAGGTTGGAACTCCTTCCTCTTTATGTGCTGATCATGTATAGCCTTTATCTTTTCATTGTACAGCCTTGAGTTCTCATAAGCTTCTAGGCGAAGGCTTTCCAATTCTTGCAGTTGCAACTTCCTTTCAGCTCCGGCTTTCTCAAATCCCATGTTGCACTCCTTTACTGCCCAAAAAGCTTTGTGCTCTACTTCAACTGGAAGATGACAGGCTTTTCCATAAACTAAGCGAAAAGGACTCATCCCAATGGGTGTCTTGTATGCTGTTCTGTATGCCCAAAGTGCATCTTGTAGCCTGGTGCTCCAGTCTCTTCTATGAGGTTTGACTATCTTCTGCAATATGCGTTTTATCTCTCTGTTAGACACCTCTGCTTGCCTATTAGTCTGAGGATGGTAGGCTGTTGCTACTTTATAAATGATTCCATGCTTCTTCAGTAATCCTGTTAGTCTCCTGTTACAGAAATGGGTGCCTTGATCGCTCACGATTGCTCGCGGTGATCCAAAGCGACAAATAATGTGGTTTCTAACAAAGGAAACAACGATGTTAGCATCATCAATACGGGTAGAAATTGCTTCCACTCATTTAGAAACATAGTCTACAGCTAACAGTATATAAAGGTGGCCATTAGAATTTGGAAATGGACCCATGAAGTCAATGCCCCAAACATAAAAAATTTCACAGAAAAGCATAATTTGTTAAGGCATTTCATCCCTCTGGGATATATTACCAAATCTTTGGCATGGGGGAACAAGATTTATAAAATTCAGCAGCGTCTTTAAAAAGAGTAGGCCACCAGAATCCACAGTCTAAGATTTTTCTAGCTGTTCTTTGAGGACCAAAATGTCCTCAACTCCCAGATGAGTGACAGGCCTCTAAAATGGACTGGAATTCTGATTGAGGCACACACCTTCTGATTACCTGGTTAGCGCCACATCTCCATAAATATGGGTCATCCCATATATAATATTTAGACTCGCTTTTCAGCTTGTCTCTTTGGTGCTTAGTAAAGTTTGGAGGAAAGGTGCGGCTAACTAGATAATTAGCGACAGGTGCATACCAAGAGACTACCTCAGATACTGCTTGTAGGTTATCAAATGGGAAATTATCAACTATAGGACTGGAATCATCTTTAATGTGCTCAAGGCGACTCAAGTGGTCTGCCACTAGATTCGGGTTACCACTCCTATCCTTTATTTCTAAATGAAATTCTTGTAGTAGCAGTATCCAACGTATAAGCCTTGGTATGGATTCCTTTTTAGCTAATAAATACTTTAGAGCTGCGTGGTCTGAATACACTACTACTTTAGTACCAAGTAGATAGGCTCAGAATTTATCTAGAGCAAAAACAATAGCATGAAGATCTTTCTCAGTAGTAGTGTAGTTAGACTGAGCAGTGTCTAAAGTCTTAGACGTATAAGCAATGACAAAAGTATCCTTACCTTCACGTTGAGCCAGCACTGCTCCTACTGCATGGTTGGAAGCATCGCACATGATTTCGAATGGCTGGCTCCAGTCAGGTCCTCTCACAATTGGAGCTTGAGTCAGGGCGGTCTTCAGCTTATCAAATGCTTGTTTGCAATCCTAACTGAACTCGAACTCGATATCTTTCTGCAGTAACCTGTATAGGGGAAGTGCTACCTTAATAAAGTCCTTAATGAATCTCCGGTAAAAACCTGCATGGCCAAGGAATGAACGGACTTCCCTCACAGAGGAGGGGTAAGGCAAACTAGAAATAACCTCCACCTTTGCTGGATCTACAGAACTGCCAGTATTAGACACAACATGTCCTAGTACAATCCCTTGTCTTACCATAAAGTGACATTTTTCAAAATTCAATACAAGGTTTGTACTGACACATCTATCTAGTACACTAGATAAACTATCAAAGCAAAGGCTAAAGGAATCACCATAAACGCTAAAATCATCCATAAAAACCTCCATACAGTCCTCAAGAAGGTTAGAGAAAAGACTCATCATGGACCTTTGGAAAGTAGCTAGTGCATTGCACAAGCCAAAGGGCATTCTCTTATAGGCATAAGTCCCAAAAGGACATGTAAAAGTAGTCTTTTTCTGATCTTCAGGAGCTATATGAATCTTGAAATAGCCTGTGTAACCATCTAAAAAGCAATAATGTGCTTTACCTGACATGTGATCCAGCATTTTATCAATGAATGGAAGAGGGTAGTGATCCTTATGAGTGGCTTGGTTGAGACGCCTGTAATCAATGCAGACCCTCCAGGCGTTCTGTACTCTGGTTGCTATGAGGTCTCCATGCTTAGTCTTCACTGTAGTGACTCCAGACTTCTTGGGCACCACTTGTACTGGGCTCACCCATTCACTGTCTGAGATGGGTAGATGATATGTACCTCTAGTAGTCTGTTCACTTCCTTCTTGACAACCTCTAAGATAGTGGAGTTCAGTCTTCTTTGGGGTTGACAAATGGGTCTTTCTCCCTCTTCTAAAAATATTCTGTGTTCACAAACTTGAGGGTTGATGCCTACTATGTCTGCCAAACTCCACCCAATTGCCTTCTTGTGCCTCCTCAGCACACTAAGTAACTGCTCTTCCTGTTGAGAAGTGAGGTCCCGTGCAATGATAACTGGAAACTTCTACTTTTCCTCAAGGTAAGCATATTTGAGGTGTGGAGGGAGGGTTTTAATTCTAACTTCTGCTCATGGTCAGGCTCTGGATTGTCTGGAGCTGGTGGCACTGGTATAGTACTTTCATTGTCCTCAGAAAGTGTCCCCACACTCGGACCTTGTCCTATGTACTTCTCTTCAAACTCCTCATGGTGAACTTCAGCTACGGTTTCATCTATGATGTCACACTGGAGGATAGAATGATCTTCTGGAGGGTGCTTCATAACTCCATTGAGATTGAAGCTTACTACTCGACCGTCTATTTCAAAAGAATATGTTCCTAAAAAAGCATCTAATTTGAACTTCGAGGTCTTCAAGAAAGGTCTTCTTAGTAGGATTGATGATGGCTTCTCTGAGTCATTTTGTGGAGGGCAGGGTAGAGTTGCCATGGCGCGCGTTTGTTGCTGGCCGAAACTCCTTTGGTGCGCGACAATTGTGCAAGCTGGCCGCGCCAATTTTTGTGCCATGCACCAAGAATTGCTGCCCTGCCCTTGCGGAGGGCAGGGCAATATTGCCAAAAGGTGAGGTTCCAAGTTCGAAACTTGGTGGAGGCACACGCTGCTTCTTTTTCTTTGGTTTTCTTGGCACCAAAGTAATGCCTAGTTCCTTGCTTCCTCATGGTGCCGTGTTCGATTCTGGGAGATTGAAAGCAAGCCAATTTTTTCTTGTTTTCCTTGTGCTTGAGCGCTACTCCTTTCCTCTTTGTCCTTGGGTTCGAAACCCATAGGAAGCATTATGAAGCAATTTCTTTTGAATTATTCTTGGATGAAGCCCGATATTGCTCTTGAGGAGGGCAGGGCAGAGTTTTTGCTTCTTTTGGTTCTTGGCATCAAATTATGCTCCGCCCTTATTGTGGGCAGGGTAGTGATGCTTTTCAAGGTTTGGCTCATTATGTTGCTCTCCTGGAGGGTAGTGTGCCCTTGTGGAGGGCAATGTTTGCTTCCTCCTTCTATGTTGCACCACACTTCTTATCTCTTGGCCACACTTCTTAGGCCACGTTTTCCTTCTTTTCTTCCTTTCTTCACCTACAAGAAACCAAAACAACCAATCAAAGTATCTCTAAACTCATAAGGTTTATAATTCATTAAAAATCAATTAATTTTTGCTCAAACCTCATGATTTAGCATCAATTTAATGGTGGTTGCTTGATTTAAAGAAGTTATGCATTTTCATTCCAAATCACTTACTTAGGATGCAAGAAAGTTCATAAAGACTAATGAAACAAGTGAAATTAGCTTGAAAAATGGGTATATGATGACCTGTCATCACAACACCAAACTTAATTCTTGCTTGTCCCCAAGCAAACATCAAAACTAAGAGAAAATGAAATGAACAAGAAGAGCAATTATATCCTTATTAGGCATATAGCAGAACTTGATTTATGGAGTTTTTATGCAGACAATGACAACCCAAGTTATTGTTTGCTGTTACATAATATACACTTTTCCTCAAAGGCTTACTAAACTTGCTGTTATAAGGTTTACTCTTTAATTGCTCCCTTGCTAACTTTTCTTTTCTCATATTGCTTAACAAGCTCATTATTCTTTGAAGGCTTGGTGTCAAATGCTGCAGCAACCTTTGGCTTTATTTTTACTCAACATCTCTCCACCACAGACACATGGCTCACTATTTCCTCCTAAGATCATTGATGCCCAGCATCTCTTTGGATAACTAAATGTTCTGTATCTAAGTTGCTCTTTATTGTGGACTTTCAATTGGCCATCCCAAATCAGTTGATCTAAGTGACCGGGTTTTGAAATACCCCTCAGAATTTACTTATCCAAGCATATCCTAGTACAAGAACACCACAGGCATGTGTCCTAGGGTCCAAGCTATTGGTGTCCAGCCTTTATTCTTTGTTTTTCTTGCAACATTGGCTTTTTCTTCTCCCTTTTCTTTCTATTTCATTTTTGTTCTCAAGGGATTTTTCTTTACTGATAAGAACCTTTATAACAGCAAGCTAGCTCATACTTCAATGAAAATGACATTATGCAGCAATTATTTCATGAGTTATACATTTGATCAAACACATTCACCACCATTAATTTCCATTCTAACTTATGCAACATTGGATATCTACTTTCCAATTCAAACAATTCTCTTTTATTCAAGCATATGGGGAACAAAACAAAATTCAGATAGGTGATGAATGACAAGCATTACACAGATCAGCATTCTTATCAAACAATTTCACTTGCAACTAGATAAACACTTTAACAGGACATACAATGGTTTCCAGATTCAAAGCACTTCTCAGCAGCAAGGATTAAGTCTAGATACAACCTTTGAAGTTGTAGCCCTTTGATTCTTCCTTCTGCTGTGTTCTCTTTGAGTTAAAATGCACAATATCTTCAATTGTTGGCTAATTTCCTGCATTATTCTCAAAAGTTGCTTGCTTCTCAAGCCCTTAAGTGCATGGTTAGTCTAAAAATGATTATGGCTTTTTGAACTTACTTTGGTGTGTGAACACCAAACTTAGTTCCTTGCCACTATTTTTCATGCATCAACTTAACCATATGTGAAATCTTGTGTCCTTGCTAAAGGTTATGGAATTAAAACTAGAAAGCAGTTAAATAGTTGGATAATTTGTTTGATTGCTTGGAGCTAGCATTATGCAGGAGGTGAGAATGTTCTTTTAAGTGAGATTTTGGTGGAACACCAAACTTAGAATCTTTCATTCTCCCTTAAATTGTTTTGGTGTGCAACACCAAACTTAGCTCCTTGCAATTCATACCAATTATTCAACATTTTTATTGAAAAAGCTATGAAAGAAAACTACCTCAGGTTGGGTTGCCTCCCAACAAGCGCTTCTTTATTGTCACTAGCTTGACATCCTCCATTCTGCTGATCATGAAGATTGAAAACCACAGTGCCTTAGCTTGTCTTTCTTCACGGTGAACTTCCTTCCGGTTTCCTCTTTGATGACCTCTATGAATTCCTGTGGAAGGATCTTAGTCACAATGTAGTGATCAGACAGCTGTGAGGACACCTTCATGGTTTGAATATTTATCATTACTCTGTCCCCTAGTGAAAATTTTCCAGTGGGGATTTTCTGCTTTTCTTTAATTCTATTCTCTGTCTCTCCTTGTAAGAATTCCTTGTTGTGTTTTTCTTGGCTGGTACTTTCTTTGTCCAAGGTTTTCTTACTTTCCTCTATGATCCTTTTCCATCCTTCATTCTTTGCAGTATCTTTGTTGTTAGTTGGTTTGTCTTCAGTGGCTCTGGGGAGAGTATTTGCCCTCTTCTCACCCATTTATGCAAAGTGCTTCGCCAGTTGAGCTATCTGCCCCTCAATTCTTCTGATTGAAATCTCTTGGTTCTTTGTTATCTCCTCTTGGTGTTTCATCATTCTCTCTATTAAGATCTCCAAGTTAGTGATCCTCTGAGAGTCTTGTGAGATTGGTCGGTTGTGGGATGTTAAAGGTTGGAAGGGTGGGTGTTGTGGTGGCATGTAGTAGTTGTTGTTACTATTATGGTGTTTTTGTTGGTTTGTGAAGTTGGGGTTGTTATAATTAAAGTCCCTTGGTTCGTGATTTTGGTACTCGGTCCTTCTCCAGTTGGAATAAGTTTGGAAGTGTCTGTTTTGTGAGTATTGGCTTTGATTGGTATTAGTGGGTGAGTGATGTTGGTTGTTTGTGGTCATGGATTTGCCCTAGTTGAAACTTCCTTGTTCTTGATGTTGAGACTCTCCCATTCTCATATAAGAATGGGGCCTCCATGGTGGAAATTGGACATTCAATACAGCAGACTGCAGGCAATCAACTTTTCTATCTCTCAGCTCCATGTGTTGCTGTGTTTGATGGTGCATTTGTTTGTTCAGGTTCATGAATGCATTCACTTCTTTTTCTGATAGTGCATTCTGTGGTTTCTCAAATGAGTGTTGGTTGTTGACTCCTTTGTCATTGAAATTTGCAATTCCTTGGGCAGTTGTTGTTGCATTGAGTAGGCCATCTGAAAAGTAATCCACTGCTTTTCTTGTTACTGGGTTTAATCCTTCATAGAAAGCTCGGAAACCCACTTTATCAGTTGCTTTCTTGTATCTTTCCCATGCCTTGAAGAGTGGTTCTTCTTCTCCTTGTGTGAATGGATATTCCCCCTCTTTCAGCTTGATGATCTGTCGGGATGAGGAGAATTTGGCCAGAAATTTGGTGACCAAATCGTCCCAACTAGTGATACTTCCTTGGGGAAAAGTTTCAAACCATTGTGCAGCTTCACCCCTTAATGAGAAAGGGAATAACAAGATCTTATAAGTGTCATGATCTAGATCATCATTTTTGACAGCACCACAAGTTCTCAGAAAAGTGGATATGTGCTGTTGAGGATCCTCCAATGGATTTCCGTCATAGGAACAATTGTTCTTGATTAGTGTAATGAGTGGTGGCTTCATGTCATGCTATTCTTTGTCTATAGAGACTTCTTTTCTAATGATAGTCTTTCCTCTGACTTCTCTACTTTCCTGTGGCACGCAAACAATCAGAAGGAACAAACAGCAGCACTCTTGAGAATTGAGTGCAATTAGTTGAGACAAACTCTCAATCAGTTAGTGAGTTGATAGAGGCAAATTTTCAAACAGTTAGTGTGTTAGTCAAAAAAAGAAAAAAAAAATAAAGAAAAAGTGCTTGATCTAGATCTCCACTTCACTTAATCATTGTCAATCTATTTCAATCCCCGGCAACGGCGCTAAAAACTTCATGTGTGGAAAACGATCCAACACAAAACTCACCGGCAAGTGTACCGGGTCCCATCAAGTAATAAAACTCACGGGAGTGAGGTTGATCCCACAGGGATTGAAGGATTGAGCAATTTTAGTTCAGTGGTTGATTTAGTCAAGCGAATCAAGTATTGGTTGAGTGATTTTGTATCCAACAGTAAGTGAATAGCATGAAATGTAAAGGGAGAGGGATGAATTGCAGAAATTAAAGAGAATTAAAAGTAAAGGTGCTGAATCTTAAAGAACAAGAAATTAAATGACTGAAACTTAAAGTGCAAGAAATGTAAATTGCAGTAACTTAAAGTGTAAGAAATATAAATTGCTTGAATGGAAAAGGGATTTGAGGACTGGGATTTCAGAGTTTAAGCAAGGGAAATTAAATTGCAGTAATTAATAAAGCAAGAGATGAATTAAAAGTAACTAGAATTCAAACAGAGAGTGAGAATGTAATTGCAGCAGTGGTTCAATAGAAGACCAAAAAGGAAAATTGGATCTCAGGACTCCAGAGACTAGATAGCAAAGTCTAGATCTCAAATGCCTTCCTAGGTCCAAGTTCACAAAGCAATTAACAAGAAATTAAAGATTGCAACAGTAAAGGAAATGGAATTGAACTCAATTATGCAGAAAGGAAATTAAAGAGATCTTGAATGGAGATTGAGACAGAAATTCCTCAATTCTTCACACCCAAGACTCAAACAAGAAAAATAAAAATGCTCAAGCAAGAACGAGGAAGAAGAGAGATCAATTCTCCTTCCCAATTGTCCAAATCTCAGTTCCAAGCTCTCAAAGAAAATGAAGTTCCAGAATGTAAAAATTCAAAATCCCAAAGAAAGGTTCTCCGAAGTCAAAAAAAATGTCCTAATTACATCAAACTATCTCCTATTTATACACTTTCTATTCTTGGATTTTGGAATTTGGATGGGCTTTTGATTTGGTGAAGAAATGAATTAAATTAGATTTTTAATCCAATTTTCAGCCCATGAGAAAGTAGCTTCCAAGAGGCTGCCCTGCCCTTGTGGAGGGCAGAGCAGGAAATGGTGCGTGCGGCCCTCGTTGCGTGCGTGCTTGGTGCGTCAGGATGCTGCCCTGCCCTTGTGAAGGGCAGGGCAGAGTTGCCATGGTGCGCGTTTGTTGCTGGCCGAAACTCCTTTGGTGCGCGATAATTGTGCAAGCTGGCCGCGCCAATTTTTGTGCCATGCACCAAGAATTGCTGCCCTGCCCTTGCGGAGGGCAGGGCAATGTTGCCAAAAGGTGAGGTTCCAAGTTCGAAACTTGGTGGAGGCACACGCTGCTTCTTTTTCTTTGGATTTCTTGGCACCAGAGTAATGCCTAGTTCCTTGCTTCCTCATGGTGCCGTGTTCGATTCTGGGAGATTGAAAGCAAGCCAATTTTTGCTTGTTTTCCTTGTGCTTGAGCGCTACTCCTTTCCTCTTTGTCCTTGGGTTCGAAACCCATAGGAAGCATTATGAAGCAATTTCTTTTGAATTATTCTTGGATGAAGCCCGATATTGCTCTTGAGGAGGGCAGGGCAGAGTTTTTGCTTCTTTTGGTTCTTGGCATCAAATTGTGCTATGCCCTTATTGTGGGCAGGGTAGTGATGTTTTTCAAGGTTTGGCTCATTATGTTGCTCTCCTGGAGGGCAGTGTGCCCTTGTGGAGGGCAATGTTTGCTTCCTCCTTCTATGTTGCACCACACTTCTTATCTCTTGGCCACACTTCTTAGGCCATGTTTTCCTTCTTTTCTTCCTTTCTTCACCTACAAGAAACCAAAACAATTTAATGGTGGTTGCTTGATTTAAAGAAGTTATGCATTTTCATTCCAAATCACTGACTTAGGATGCAAGAAAGTGCATAAAGCCTAATGAAACAAGTGAAATTAGCTTGAAAATGGGTATATAATGACCTGTCATCAAGCTTCAAACTCGCGATTGTTGGGCATGATGACAAACGCAAAAGAATCAATGGATTCTATTCCGGCATGATCGAGAACCAACAGATGATTAGTCGTGCTGTGACAGAGCATTTGGACCATTTTCACTGAGAGGATGGGATGTAGCCATTGACCACGGTGATGCCCTACATACAGCTTGCCATGAAAAGGAGTAGAAAGGATTGGATGAAGGCAGTAGGAAAGTAGAGATTCAAAAGGAGCACAACATCTTCATACGCCTATCTGAAATTCCCACCAATGATTTACATCAGTATCTCTATCTTTATTTTCTTTTTATTTATTATTATTATTCGAAAGCTCCATAACCGTATATTATCCGCCTAACTGAGAATTTCAAGATGACCATAGCTTGCTTCATACCAACAATCTCTGTGGGATCGACCCTTACTCACGTAAGGTTTATTACTTGGACGACCCAGTGCACTTGCTGGTTAGTTGTGCGAGGTTGTGAAGAAAGTGCTGAGTTATAAACGCACATACCAAGTTGAATGCCATTATTAGAGATCACAATTTTGTGCACCAAAGTACCATGGTTTGCAGATATTGAAGGCAATGTTGAGCAATAATGCTCACGACTGAGAATGGATTAAAGCTCAGTAATAGTCTAGCTAAGGACGATAAAGAAGCGCTTATTGGGAGGCAACCCAATTTTATCTATCTATGTTAAAATTCCATTGTAATTTTGTGTTTTCTTTAGGTTGATGATCATGTGAAGTCACAAAAATAACTGCAAAAATTAAAGCAAAATCAAAAATAGCATTAAAAACAGCACACCCTAGAGGATAAGCTTAATGGCGTTTAAACACCAGTAAGAAGCATGAGACTGGTGTTTAACGCCATAAAGGAGCATTAAGCTGGCGTTAAACGCTAGAAACAGGCTACAAGCTAGTGTTTAACGCCAGAAACAAGCAGCAGTCTGGCGTTAAAACGCCAGGATTGCACTAAGAGGGCGTTCTTCACACCTAAATGGTGCAGGGATGAGAAATCCTTGACAACTCAGGATCTGTGGACCCTACAGGATCCCCACCTACCTCACCATTCAAATTCAAACCATTCCCCTCTCAAACCCACCCATTCACACACCTTCATCTCCTCCACTTCTCCTTCTACTCCCTTCTTTCTTCTTTTGCTCGAGGACGAGCAAACATTTTAAGTTTGTTGTGGTAAAAGCATTGCTTTTTGTTTTTCCATAACCATTTATGGCACCTAAGGCCAGAGAAACCTCTAGAAAGAGGAATGGGAAGGCAATTACTTCCAAATCCGAGTCATGGGAGATGGAGAGATTCATCTCAAGGGTCTATAGCTCAGTGGTAGAGCATTTGACTGCAAAACAAGAGAGCCTAGTCATGGACCTCAACAAGAGCATAAGGAATTCCCTCATCAAGAAATCCCTGAGATGCCTCAAGGGATACATTTTTCTCCACACAACTATTGGGAGCAACTAAGGATAGGAGCACCAAAATCACTAGGGATGGAGCAACATAGGTAAGGAAGAGACATAAAGGAGCTCAAGAACACCATTGGTTATTCAAGAGGAAGACGCCGCCCTCACTAAGGTGGACTCATTCCTTAATCTTCTTGTCTATTTATTTTTCTGTTTTGTGTCTTCACTACATGATCATTAGTGTCTAGTGTCTATGTCTTAAAGCTATGAATAATTCCATGAATCCTTCACCTCTCTTAAATAAAAATGTGCTTAATTACAAAAGAACAAGAAGTACTTGGATTTTAAAT
>NC_029780.3:59764826-59768008 GCF_000817695.3 Arachis duranensis | reverse complement strand
TGAAAAGGTTCACCCAGTCATGTGTCTGTGGCATTTATGTATCCGGTGGTAATACTGGAAAACAAAGTGCTTAGGGCCACGGCCAAGACTCATAAAGTAGTTGTGTTCAAGAATCAACATACTAAACTAGGAGAATCAATAACACTATCTGAATTTTGAGTTCCTACAGATGCCAATCATTCTAAACTTTATAGTATATTCTCTTCCTTTTATCCTATTTGATTTTCAGTTTCTTGGGGACAAGCAACAATTTAAGTTTGGTGTTGTGAAGAGCGGATAATTTATACGTTTTTTGGCATTGTTTTTAGGTAGTTTTTAGTAAGTTCTAGCTACTTTTTAGTATGTTTTTATTAGTTTTCATGCAAAATTCATATTTCTGGACTTTACTATGAGTTTGTGTGTTTTTCTGTGATTTCAGGTATTTTCTGGCTGAAATTGAGGGATCTGAGCAAAAATTTGATTCAGGCTGAAAAAGGACTGCTGATGTTGTTGGATTCTGACCTCCCTGCACTCGAAATGGATTTTTTGGAGCTACAAGAGTCCAATTGGCTCACTCTCAATTGCGTTGGAAAGTAGACATCCAGGGCTTTCCAGAAAAATATAATAGTCCATACTTTGCTTGAAGATAAATGACGTAAATTGGCATTTAACCCTAGTTTCATGTTCCATTCCGGCGTTAAACGCCAGAAACAGGTTGCAAATTGGAGTTAAACGCCCAAAACAGGTTACAACCTGATGTTTAACTCTAGAAACAGCCCAGACACGTGAAAAGCTCAAGTCTCAGCCCCAGCACACACCAAGTGGGCCCCGGAAGTGGATTTCTGCACTATCTATCTTAGTTTACTCATTTTCTGTAAACCTAGGTTACTAGTTTAGTATTTAAACAACTTTTAGAGATTTATTCTGTACCTCATGACATTTTAGATCTGAACTTTGTATTCCTGACGGCATGAGTCTCTAAACTCCATTGTTGGGGGTGAGGAGCTCTGCTGTGTCTCGATAGATTAATGCAATTATTTCTGTTTTTGATTCAAACACGCTTGTTTCTATCTAAGATATTCATTCGCACTTCAATATGATGAATGTGATGATCCATGACACTCATCACCATTCTCCGTTCTACCTTAGATTGAATGAGTATCTCTTGGATTCCTTAATCAGAGTCTTCGTGGTATAAGCTATAATCCATTGGCAGCATTCTTGAGAATCCAGAAAGTCTAAACCTTGTCTGTGGTATTCCGAGTAGGATTCAGGGATTGGATGACTGTGATGAGCTTCAAACTCACGAAGGTTGGGCGTAGTGACAGACGCAAAAGGATCAATTGATCCTATTCCAGCATGAGTGAGAACCGACAGATGATTAGCCGTGCGGTGACAGCGCACCTGGACCATTTTCACTGAGAGGACGGATGGTAACCATTGACAACAGTGATCCACCAACACACAGCTTGCCATAGGAGGAACCTTGCGTGCATGAAGAAGAAGACAGGGGGAAAGCAGAGATTTAGAAGACAAAGCATCTCCCAAACTCCAACATATTCTCCATTACTGCATAACAAGTATTATTCAATCCATGCTTTTTATTTACTACCAATCAAAACTGAGAATTATTATTATCCTGACTAAGAGTTACAAGATAACCATAGCTTGTTTCAAGCCAACAATCTCCGTGGGATTCGACCCTTACTCACCGGTGCACGAAATCGTGATCATCAATGGCGCCATCAACATGGTATGCTCAATTGCAATCTCAACTCTTATCACAACTTCGCACAACTAACCAGCAAGTGCACTGGGTCGTCCAAGTAATAAACCTTATGCGAGTAAGGGTCGATCCCACGGAGATTGTTGGTATGAAGCAAGCTATGATCATCTTGTAAATCTCCGTCAGGCAGATTCAAATGGTTATGGAGGATTAATGATTAAAAGATAAATAAAACATAAAGTAAAGATAGAGATACTTATGTAATTCATTGGTGAGAATTTTAGATAAGCGTATGGAGATGCTTTGTCCCTTCCGTCTCTCTGCTTTCCTACTGTCTTCATCCAATCCTTCTTACCCCTTTCCATGGCAAGCTATATGTTGGGCATCACCGTTGTCAATGGCTACAGTCCTGTCCTCTCAGTGAAAATGTTCAACACGCTCTGTCACAGCACGGCTATTCATCTGTCGGTTCTCAATCATGTCGGAATAGAATCCAGTGATTCTTTTGCGTCTGTCACTAAAGCCCCACAATCGCGAGTTTGAAGCTCGTCACAGTCATTCAATCCTTGAATCATACTCAGAATACCACAGACAAGGTTTAGACCTTCCGGATTCTCTTGAATGCCGCCATCAATTCTAGCTTATACCACGAAGATTCTGAGTAGGGAATCCAAGAGATATGCGCCCGGTCTAAGGTAGAATGAAAGTGGTTGTCAGTCACGCGTTCATAGGTGAGAATGATGATGAGTGTCATGGATCATCATATTCATCATGGTGAAGTGCAACGAATATCTTAGAATAGGAATAAACTGAATTGAATAGAAAATAGTAGTAATTGCATTAAAACTTGAGGTGCAGCAGAGCTCCACACCCTTAATCTATGGTGTGTAGAAACTCCACCATTGAAAATACATAAGAACAAGGTCTAGGCATGGCCGAATGGCCAGCCTCTCATAATCTAAGAACTAGATGTCCAAAGATGATCCTAAGATCTAAAGTGATCAAAAGATTTAAAATACAATAGCAAAAGGTCCTATTTATAGAGAACTAGTAGCTTAGGGTTTACAAAGATGAGTAAATGACATAAAAATCCACTTCTAGGCCCACTTGGTGTGTGCTTGGGCTGAGCATTGAAACTTTCATGTGTAGAGACTTTTCTTGGAGTTAAACGCCAGCTTTTGTGCCAGTTTGGGCATTTAACTCCCATTCTTGTGCCAGTTTCGGCGTTAAACGCCAGAATTCTTGAGCTGATTTTGAACGCTGGTTTGGGCCATCAAATCTCGAGCAAAGTATGGACTATTAACATTGCTGGAAAGCCCAGGATGTCTACTTTCCAACGCAATTAAGAGCGCGCCAATTGGGCTTCTGTAGCTCCAGAAAATTTACATCGAGTGCAGGGAGGTCAGAATCCAACAGCATCTGCAGTCCTTTTTAGCCTTTGAATCAGATTTTTGCTCAGGTCCCTCAATTTCAGCCA
>NC_029780.3:59717160-59764806 GCF_000817695.3 Arachis duranensis | reverse complement strand
TAATAAAAACTAACTAAAACATACTAAAAACATACTAAAAACAATGCCAAAAAGCGTATAAATTATCCGCTCATCACTCACGTAAGGTATTACTTGGACGATCAAGTGCACTTACTGGTTAGTGGTACGAGTTGTGAAAAGTGTGATTTACAATTTCGTGCACCACGTGGCATGCCAAGCCAACTTCACCAAGGGGGGCGTGCCACTTAGGAGCCAGGCGTGGCACGCCCAGCCAAGCCATTGAGCTAGGCATGTCATGCCACTCACACGTCGTGCACACGCCACTCACATGCTTCAATTTAATGGTTTTTTCTTTTGAGTTTTAATTGTTATTTTCTTTTCCTTGTGTAATTTTTATTTCTAGTAATAGGAGTAGTATAAATACCCCTTGAAGATTACTGAAAAGGGGTTGTTGGTTGTTAGCTTGGGACTTTTACTTTTACACTTACTTCGCTTCATCTTCTTCCATCTCTTGTACGCTTTTCTCTAAGCTATGAGCAGCTAAACTCCCTCTCATTGGGGGAGGGAGCTCTGTTGAACTTAATGGATTAATTGACAGTGAATTTCTTCTTCTCTTCATCTCTCTTTGATTTGCAAAAAGGATTTTTGTTTTTCATGCTTAGTGTTCAATCATCTTGGAAAAGAGGTTGAATGCAAAATGGGTTTCATGGGAGCCTTGGAAAAGGAAACATGAAACCATGCTTGAAATCCCTTCTCACATTGAGTAGATCTGCGTTTTGGGATTGGATATGGTGACATGAAATCTACCCAAATACTTGGATCTATCAGGATGTGTGGTAAAATGAGGGACCAAGCTTATCTCTCTTCATGAGCAATTAGACCGAGTAATTGGATGATTATCAAGATTTGGGAGATTGAATCACCAAGGAATTGGGGTTCAATCTAACAAGATGAAGATGAGATCATCTGAATTTAATCCAAAGAGAGTACCATCTTCCAACTCCAATGAATCTTCCCTATCCTTATCTTCCCTATTCTTTATAGCTTTCTTTAATTTCTGCTATTAACCTATTCCCCGTTTATAATTTAGTCATTTATGCTTCTGCAATTTACTTTCCTGTTCTTTACATTTCTGCACTTTATTGCTTTCCTTTATTTTCAAGTCATTCATAATTCTGCTATTTAGAATTCTACACTCAACAATTTTTCTTGATTAGCTTGACTAAATCACCCAATAACTAAAGATGTTCAACAATCAATCTCTGTGGGATTCGACCTCACTCATAGTGAGTTTTGATGATAATTTGGTATACTTGCCAAGAGGGGTTCATTATAGTGATATAGTGAATTTCCAGTCATCAAGTTTAT
Organism: Arachis duranensis; assembly: GCF_000817695.3. Classification (NCBI taxonomy): domain Eukaryota; kingdom Viridiplantae; phylum Streptophyta; class Magnoliopsida; order Fabales; family Fabaceae; genus Arachis; species Arachis duranensis. The sequence continues at coordinate 59,763,477 of NC_029780.3, read as the reverse complement.
GGCGCCGTTATTGGGGATTGATTTTTAATTGACAATGATTAAGTTGATGGGTACTTAGATTAAGCATTTTTATTTACTTTGTTATTTTTAATTGACAATGATTAAGTTGATGGGTACTTAGATTAAGCATTTTTATTTACTTTGTTAATTACTTTAATTTTAGTTCCTTATTTTCTTTATTTCTTTTAGCACTTGAATTCTCAATTGTCCATTGTATATGTATCCATTCTAACAAGAAGCACACTAACTGTTTGATGCTTTGCATCAACTAAATTTGTCTTACCCACCCTTCTTCCAAGAGGGTGCTCATCCTTGTTTTAGACTGTGTTTTTTGTTGTGTATGACAGGGAGGAGAAGAGCTGTAACCTCCTATGATTCTGAACTTGAGAGGGCATTTCTAAGATTGAAAAGTGAGGCAGTGGCAAGGGGCAAAAGGGTAGTTGGTGAAGAAGAAGAAGAAGAGAATCCAACCCAAAATATGGAAGGTGAAGCATACAATCATGAAGATGAAGTAGTGGGCAACCATGCTCCTCCACAAGAAAGGAGAGTACTAGGCTCCTTCATCAATCCCAACCCTGGGAATTGTGAGAGCAGCATCTTAAAACCCACTATACATGCCAACAATTTTGAGCTCAAACCAGAGCTAATCACTCTTGTTCAAAATAACTGCTCATTCGGAGGAAATGATCAAGAAGATCCAACTCAACATCTTCCCACCTTCTTGAGAATCTATAACACAGTGAAGGCTAATGGTGTTCACCCAGACACCTATAGACTGATTTGTTCCCCTTTTCTCTTAGGGACAAAGCATCTAAGTGGTTGGAATCCTTTTCAAAGGAGAGTTTGACAACTTGGAAAGAGGTGGTGAATAAGTTCTTGGCAAAATTTTACCCTCCTCAAAGAGTTATTAAGTTGAGAACTAAGCTAAAAACTTTCAGACAACAGGATGGAGAGACTCTCTGTGAAGATTGGGAGAGATATAAAGAGCTAACAAGAAAATTCCCTCTGGATATGTTCAATGAGTGGGTACAACTGCACATTTTCTATGAAGGATTATCTCAAGAATCAAAGAAGGCCTTAGATCACTCTTCAGGATACTCCCTCAATACCAAGAAGACAATTGAAGAGGTCATAGACATCATAGAAATTGTGGCTAATGATGATTATTTCTATGCCTCCGATAGGAACCCAAGGAGGGCAGTAATGGAGCTAAACCAGATGGATGCTCTGCTGGATCAAAACAAGGTGATCACAGCTCATTAGCGGCTCTAACCAAGCAAATGGAGAAGAATCAAGTCTCAGCAATCAACACCCAAGCATCAGTGCAAGAAGGAGCTAGTCCAGAAGCTGAATATGAAGAGGAGCAGGCCAACTATGTGAACAATCCACCAAGACAACCATATGATCCCAATGCCAAAACTTACAACCCAGGCTGGAAGAACCACCCAAATTTTAGGTGGAGAAACTAGCAAAACCAATCCCATGATCACAAGCCATACCACTATAACCAGTACAGCAATCCCAACCATCAATCACACAATCATAGATCCTACCACAACTCACATAATGCCCCCTTCCAATCTAATCAACAATCACATAGCAACCATTCTTAAAATATATCATCCTCAACCCCACAACCATGTGATGACAGTGATAAATTTGCAAGATTAGAAGCCATGATGACACGGATGGCAGGGGATATTGCTACTATTGCAGAGAGACAAGCACAAACTAAAAAAAGATAAATGCATGTCAAGAAGAGGCCAGATCCAACATAAAGAACCAATGGGCAAAAATCACAAAACTAGAAGCACAATTTGGATACCTATCCAAGCAGATGCCAGTGTCTACAAATGCATTCCCAAGTGATACCATGACTAACACAAGAGAGGAATGCAAGGCCATCATATTAAGATGTGGAAAAGTGATGAAGGAGGCATCCTCTAGCCACAACTTACAAGAAGAAGAGGCTGCAAATGACTCAGAAATTAAGGAGGAAGAAGAGATAGATACTCCAGCTCCACCAAATCAAGTTTTGAAGCCCTATGTACCAAAAGCACCTTACCCACAAAGGCTGAAAAAGATGGGAAAGACAGTCAGTTTTCTAGGTTTTTGGAGGTCTTTAAGAAGCTTCAAATTAACATACCTTTTGCTGAGGTACTAGAGCAAATGCCATTATATGCTAAGTTCTTAAAAGGGCTCATGACTAAGAAAAGAAACCGGGGAGAAAAGGAAACTATAGTACTCACAAAGGAATGTAGTGCCTTCATACAAAAGAAGCTTTCTCAAAAGATAAAGGATCTTAGGATCTTCTAAATCCCATGCATCATAGGGGATATTAGCATTGAAAAAGCATTGTGTGACCTAGGAGCTAGCATCAACCTTATGTCCTTGGCCATGATGAAGAGAATGTGAATTGAAGAGGCAAAACCAACAAGGATGGCACTTCAACTAGCTGATAGGACATTCAAGTTTTCCCATGGAGTGGTGGAGGACTTGTTGGTTAAGGTGGAAGAGTTCATGTTCCCAGCTGATTTTGTAGTGCTTGATATGGAGGAAGAGGCTAATGCATCAGTTATACTCGGGAGAACATTCTTGGCAATAGCTGGGGCTGTAATTAATCTACAAAAGGGAGAATTAGTCCTAAGACTGCATGAAGAAAAGATAGTATTCAATGTGTTTACTGCCATGAGTTACCCAAAGGAATCTGTTGGAGAATGCATGATGGTAGACATAATGGAAAAGCTAGTTCAAGGAGTCCTAGAAGAAGATCAATGTGAAGATGCAATGGAATAAGAGCAACAAACATCATGTGGTGACCTACCACAAGAAATCATAGAAGGCTCAATCATGCTAGACAAGGCAAACAAGGAGAAAGTGGATGCACCGAAGCTGGAGTTAAAGACCCTGCCCTCAAGCTTGAAGTATGCTTACTTGGGGAGCAATGACATTTTTCCAGTGATTATCAATTCAGCCTTGAGCAAGGAACAAGAAGAGGAGCTCATTAAGGTGTTGAAACAACACAAGGATGTCATTGGGTGGACACTTTCAGATTTAAAGGGGATTAGCCCTTCAATGTGCATGCAAAAAATCCTTCTTGAGGAGGATGCTAATCCCTTAATACAGCCACAAAGAAAGTTGAATCCATCGATGAAGGAAGTGGTGCAAAAAAAAGTGCTTAAGTTATGGCAAGCAGGGGTGATTTACCCCAAGTAGTCCCTAAGAAGGGAAGAATCACAGTTTTGCCAAATAAAAGAAATGAGTTGATACTAACAAGAGTGACTGGATGGTGAATGTGTATAGAGTACAGAAAGCTCAATAAAGCCACAAGGAAGGACCATTTTCCTCTACCATTCATGGATTAAATGTTAGAGAAGCTTGCTTGGCATGAGTACTATTATTTCTTGGATGGATACTCAGGCTACAACCAGATTGTAGTGGATCCTAAAGACCAAGAGAAGACATCTTTCACTTGCCCTTATGATGTTTTTGCATATAGATGTATGCCCTTTGGTTTGTGCAATGCACCTGCCACATTTCAAAGGTGCATGCTGTCCATTTTTTCTGATATGATTGAGAGGTTTATTGAGGTTTTCATGGATGATTTTTCAGTGTTTGTTGATTCTTTTCCCAATTTCTTACACTATCTTGCCTTGGTGTTCAAGATGCCAAGAGACCAACCTAGTTTTGAAATGGGAAAAATGTCATTTTATGGTTACCGAAGGGGTAGTCCTTGGCCATAAAATCTCTAAGAAAGGCATAGAGGTAGATAGAGCCAAGGTGGAAGTGATTGAAAAATTACCCCCACCTTGCAATGTCAAAGCAATTAGGAGTTTCTTAGGACATGCTGGGTTTTATAGAAGGCTCATTAGAGACTTTTCAAATATTGTAAAACCCTTGAGAACCTTGCTTGTCTCAAATGTACCATTCATCTTTGATAGAGAATGTATGCAAGCTTTCAATGAGCTTAAAAGCAAGCTCTCCTCTGCACCTATTATAGCACCACCTAGCTGGGACTTACCTTTTGAATTTATGTGTGATGCATCAGATTTTGCTATTGGTGCTGTCTTAGGACAAAGGAGAGACAAGCTAGGGCATGTCATCTTTTATGCAAGCAAGGTTCTTAATGAAGCCCAAAGGAACTACACCACCACAGAGAAGGAACTCCTTGCTATAGTCATTGCATTCGATAAATTCAAATCTTACCTCATTGGTTCTAAAGTCATTGTGTTTACTGACCATGCAACACTCAAATACTTGTTAACCAAACAAGAGTCCAAGCCTAGATTGATCAGATGGATCTTATTGCTCCAAGAATTCAACATTGAAATCAAGGATAGAAGTAGAGCAGAAAATAAGGTCGTTGACCACCTATCAAGGATCCCACATGAGGAGAATGAAACACACAGCCCTAGGGTAAATGAAAGCTTTCCGAATGAGCAATTGATGATGATCCAAGAGGCTCCATGGTTCGCAGACATAGCCAACTTCAAGGCCGTTGGAGAGTTACCTTCCAACATCAACAAGCACTTGAGAAGGAAGCTCATAAATGAGGCTAAGCATTACATTCGGGATGAGCCTTACCTCTTCAAGAAGTGTGCTGATGGGATTCTAAGAAGATGCATCTCTTATGAGGAAGGACAAGAGGTCTTTTGGCATTGCCATGGATCTATCTATAGATGACATTTTAGTGGAGAAAAAATTGCAGCCAAAGTGTTGCATTGTGGATTCTTTTGGCCTACTATATTCAAAGATGCAAAGAAGTTTGTGACAAGGTGCAATGAGTGTCAAAGAGCTTGTAACCTACCCAAGAAGAATGAGATGCCACAAAGATTCATCATGGAGTTAGAGTTGTTTGATGTTTGGGGGTTTGATTTCATGGGACCTTTCTCACCCTCATACTCAAACAATTACATATTAGTGGCTGTTGACTATGTATCCAAATGGGTAGAAGCCATAGTAACATCAACAAATGACAACAAAGTAGTGATCAACATCTTGAGGAAGAATATATTTTGCCAGTTTGGGGTGCCAAGTGACCTTATAAGTGATGGGGAACTCACTTTTGCAACAAGCAATTAGAGACACTCCTACTCAAATATGGTGTTAAGCACAAGGTTGCCACCCCATACCATCCACAAACCAATGGTCAAGTAGAAATTTCAAATAAAGAGCTTAAGAGAATCCTTGAGAAGACTCTTGGGAACTCAAGAAAAGATTGGTCCATGAAGCTAGATGATGCATTATGGGCCTATAGAACAGCTTTTAAAATACCTATTGGCATGTCTACATACCAATTAGTGTTTGAAAAGGCATGTCATCTACCAGTGGAGCTTGAACATAGAGCATTTTGGGTTCTAAAGATGTTGAACTTTGATAATCAAGCTACTGGAGAAAGAAGGTTGCTGCAGCTCAATGAGTTAGAAGAATTCAGAATAAAGAAATGGCATGATCAAAAGCTAGCAAGAAGAGAGTTTTGTAGAAGGTCAAGAGGTGCTGTTGTACAACTCAAGGTTCAAATTTTTCCCAAGAATGCTGAAATCAAGATGGTTTGGACCCTTCACAATTATTAAGGCTTCTCCCTATGGTCATGTAGAGCTTATGGATAAGAAAACCCAGAGGACATTCACTGTCAATGGCCACAGACTTGAGCACTACTTGGGAGACTCACTAGATGAGCAAAGAGTGAACTATAACCTCCACTGAAGAGGAAGAATCGTCAAGCTAGTGACGTTAAAGAAGCACTAGTTGAGAGGCACCCCAAAACTCATATCCTTTATATTTAAAGTTTTCTAGATTAGGTTATGTTTAGTCACTTTGGTTGATTGTATTCAGTTCCTGGTTGTAAGTTATTTAGTTGATAGTTTATTAGACTTTAGCTTCAAAAGTTTTCTTAGTCTTGCTGGAAGTGCAACCTTGCATGTTACATTATGTGATGTTGCTAATTGGGTTGAGAAACTAGCTAAAGAGCTAAGTTTGGTGTGACCACCAACCCACTTATTTTGAGCTTACATAACAACAATTGAATTAATCTTAAGAGTAAGCCCAAAATTAAATTTGGTGTGGCCACCACCATAAGAAATCCATTCGTGCATTCAACCTTAGCCTAATTAATTGGTATTCTAATGTATCCAGTAAATTGGTGAGGTAAATGAAAAAGTGACTTAATTGTTTACATATAGAGTGAACAACCATTATCCAACTAATAACCAACTAACCATTCAACCAGCAGCCAACTAACCAAAATTTTTACAGAAAACCCCAAAATATTTACCCCAACTCCAACCATTATCCACCCAATAACCAACTAACTAACCAAAACACTTACCATCATCCATCAACACCCCAAAACCAACCAATCTCACAAGACTCTCATAGGATTACTAATCTGGAGATGCTCATGGAGAAGATGATAAAGAACCAAGAATTGACAACAAAGAACCAAAAAGCTTCCATGAAGAGCCTAAAAAGGCAGATTGGACAAATCTCCAAGAAAATTTATATTGAAAGACCTTCAAGCTCACTACCAAGTGATACCATTCCTAATCCAAAAGAAGAATGCAAAGCTGTGCAATTAAGGAGTGGAAAGACATTGGTGGATGGCAACAAAGGGAACCAAATCCAAAACAGCAGCAAGTGGAGAAGAGTCTTACACCTCCACTACCTTATCCACAGAGATTCCAAAAAGAAGCAAAAGATCAACATTTCCACAAATTCCTTGAGACTTTTAAGAAGCTAGAGATCAACATACCCTTGGCTGAGGCATTGGAGCAAATGCCTCTATATGCCAAGTTCTTAAAGGAGCTCATCAATAAGAAAAGGAACTGGAATGAGAAGGAGACTGTAATGCTCACTGAAGAATGCAGTGCACTAATCAGAAAAGGACTTCCTCCTAAGCTTGAAGAACCTGGAGGCTTCTTCCTACCTTGCACTGTTGGAAGTCTATTAATCGACAAGGGGATGTGTGACTTAGGAGCAAGCATAAATCTAATTCCATCCTCTTTAGTGAAAAAGCTTGGCATAGGAGAGGTGAAACCAATACAGATGTCCTTGGAATTGGTGGATCAATCAGTGGTATATCCTAACGGGTTAATTGAAAACCTTTTAATTAAGGTTGACAAGTTCATCTTTCCTGCAGACTTTGTAATCCTAGATTCAGCATAGAATGAGAGTGACTCCATAATACTTGGTCGACCGTTTTTGGCCACTGCTAGAGCCATTGTAGATATAGAGCAAGGAGAGCTAACCCTCAGGATGCATTAAGAAAGCATCACCCTGAAAGTATTTCCAGAATCACAAAGTAATGAAGGAACAAGCAAGACAAGTGGTGACTTTCTTCCAAGGCAAGCAACCAACAACACAGTAGAACAGAAAAATGAGCAGGTGCAAGAAGGAGAAGGAATTCAAAAAGAAGCCGGGATGATAAACAAAAAGGGAGGTATCACAACTCAAGTCACTGTCAAGGGAGAAAGACCAACAAGAAAGAAAAAGATGAAGAATAAGAAGAAGGCTTACAAAGGGTGGAAGAATAAGAAAATCCCAACTGAAGGATATTCCAAAGGTGACAAGGTGCAACTAGTATATCAACAGCTGGGAACAGAAGATCATTACACTGTCAACCAAGTACTCTCTCTTGAGCACATTGAAATTGAGCATCAAGGCACATAGAGAAAGCTTACAGTGAGAGGGGACAAGTTGAGACATCACCAGCATCAACCACCCTAAAGGGAGTTCAATGTCAAGCTAGTGACAAAAAGAGCGCTTCATGGGAGGCAACCCATGATTTAAGATTCCTATCTTTTCTTTTATTCAATAAGTTATGATTACCCAGGCATGATTTTGAACTTTCATATAAATGCATTCATTGTTTTGAAGCATATGTCAAACTTCTAAGTTTGGTGTGCCTTAAGGCACACCCAAATCTGTTTTTCAAAAAAAAAAAAGAAAAAAAGGGGGTTATTCTTGGAACATATGCATAGTCATTTTGATGAAGCATATGACCAAACACTAAGTTTGGTGTCTGCATGTGTAACGATGTTCAGAAGATCATTTCCTATTCATGGAATCGAAATCATGCATGGATCATGCATTATTTCACTTTGGAATAAATTCCCATCTTATGATCAAATCACCGTATATAATTATGTGCTAAGGCTAGCTGTTTTGGTTTGATTAGGAAAAGAGGTTGAGATAAATACAAGGAGAGGAGGGGCCACGGCTAGGACAAGCCAATTGAGGAGTGGTCACATGTGCCTAGAGAAGTGTGCTCCTTGGGAAGCAGAATCTGCATGCATGCACCATCGAACACCTAAATACATGCAACCAATGAGAAGAGGATCCTCGTCAAGCCTTAACAATGCATGCAAGCCGTTCAATCCATGAGCCCTCTATATGTTCAACTCAATCTCAACCCTTCATGATCACCAACGAACTCCCCCCTCATTCATTGTGGTTTTGTTAGAAAGTTTGAAGAACCTGCCTATAAATAGCCATTAGCACTAAATGGCTTACACATTCATACAAACTACCTTCACTTGTAAACCATAATCTCCTCTACTCCCAAAACTAAAGCCAACAATTCCTTTCTCTTGCACAACAAAACCGAGCATCGTCCCAAACACAACACATTTTTCCCTTACTTCCATTTTTCCCTTCTTCTCACTTCAAATCTAATGGCCTCTTCAAGTTCAAAAAGAAGGCCGGGAAAGGAACCAATGGTGACCGAGCCTCCATCCTATGATGCAAAAAAATTTAGGTCCCAATTCCATGAAGGGAGATATCATAGGTTCATGAAAACAAAGAATGTCATTTATGAGAAGGGCCTTGAACTAAAGGATGGGGAATACCCCATTATGAGGCAAATCACTAAAGAAAGAAGGTGGGAACTTCTATGTGCTCCTCTCGTTGACATTAGTGCAGTCATGATCAGGGAATTCTATGTAAATGCTGTAAAAGAGAACAAAGATAGTGCCCCCTACACAAGTTATGTCAGAGGAGTTGAAGTGAATTTCAATCCAGCAGCCATTACTAGGGCCCTAAAGTTGAGAACCATAACTTATGCAGAGCCTAGTTATGAGACCAGATTGCATATGGAAAACAATCCTGATGAGATCTTGCAAGGGTTATTATGGAAAACACAGACTGGGAAAGAGATTCAAAAGGGATCCCAAGCCACTTGAAGAGAATAAATCTTACTCCTGTGGCCAAGGGATGGTATGAGATAGTAAGGAGATCTATCCTTCCTACTGGAAACGCCTATTGGGTCACAATCAAACGAGCACTCTTGACATACTGCATCCTACATGGAGGTGAAATCAACTTCGCACAACTCATAGCCGACAGTATTCAAGAGATGGCCAACAGCACAAGCAAATCAAGTGGTCTTGGCCATCCAAGTACAATTCTCAGACTGTGTAATAAAGCTGGAGTAATCTTTGAAGATGAGGACACAGAAAAAGTTAAGAAGGGGAAAGGAATCACCAAGAGGAGCATGGAAGGGTTGAATGAAGAAGATGATCAAGAGGGAGTGGTAGCTCCCAGACAAAGAAGATCTCAAAGAGAGGGAGAACAAGAGCAAGCTCATGGTGCCATAGACATGAGCCAGCTACAAAGAGCAATTGAAGAGCTATCTCAGCAACTCATGCAAACTCAACAAGTGAAAAATCAAGGGCGCCAAGAGCAATATCTAGAGCCCCATCCAGAGTTTTGGGAGCAATATTTGAGGGATAAAGAGGAGCGAGAAGCTTGGCAGCGTCAAATGGAGGAGAGGCAAGAGAGCTGGCAACAACAGATGATGACTCAACAGCAAGAATTTCACACAAAGATTCGTGAAGAACAAAGGGGGCAATACAAAGAATTCAAAGAATCATATGATAAGTTGTACTTTAGTCAAGCTAAAGCAGGGGAATATAGTCACAACCTGTATCAATGGAAGAATATTCATCACACTATGGGAGAAGTTAGATATGTGCAAAGAATGGAGAGTGATGAAAACATACAAGCAAGGTTGGAGTATTTGACCCACAATTTGCCAACACTCAATCCACAGATCAAGCCATTTGAGCAATGCCCTGAATTTGAAGCCAAGCAGCAAGCAACGTCTCATCACTATACGGAGGCAACACTTAACAGATTGGAAGAAGTTGGGCTCTCAGGACTCTTAGATTCTGTCTGGGATAGAAGATGCCCTGGTGAAGAAGTCCGAGACTATTCCAAGCTAGGGAAGAGAAAGAAGAAAAAGGGAGAATCAAATAGCAGCCACAACCATTAGAAGGTGGCAAAGTTCTTTCATACTTCTAATAAGGAGATGCATGTCTGAAACATGATATGCCTCCACTGTTTATTTCCTTTTTATTCCATTTTCTTGCACTTTTCCTTGTTCAATAAGTAGCTAGAGAAATGATGTGCATAATACTTGTCATTCATCACTTAGCTAAATTTTGTTTTGTTTCCCATATGCTTGAATAAAAGAGAATTGATTGAATTAGAAAGTAAATATCCAATATTGCATAAGTTAGAATGGAAGTTAATGGTGGTATATGTGTCTGATTAAATGCATAACTCATGAAATAATTGCTGCATGATATAATTTTCATTGAAACGTGAGCTAGCTTGCTATCATAAAGGTTCCTATCAGTAAAGAAAAAAAAATCCCTTGAGAACAAAATAAAACAAAAAGAAAAGGAAGTAGAAAAAGCCAATGTGGCAAGAAAAACAAAGAATAAAGGCTGGACACCAATAGCTTGGACCCTAGGACACATGCCTGTGGTGTTCTTGTACTAGGATATGCTTGGACAAGTAAATTTTAAGGGGTATTTCTAAACCCGGTGACTTAGATCAACTGATTTGGGATGGCCAATTGAAAGTCCACAATAAAGAGCAACCTAGATACAGAACATTTAGTTATCCAAAGAGATGCTGGGCATCAATGATCCTAGGAGGAAATAGTGAGCCATGTGTTTGTGGTAGAGAGATGTTGAGTAAAAATAAAGCCAAAGGCTACTACAACATTTGACACCAAGCCTTCAAAGAATAATAAGCTTGTTAAGCAAAATGAGAAAAAAAAAGTTAGCAAGGGAGCAAATAAAGAGTAAACCTTATAACAGCAAGTTTAGTAAGCCTTTGAGGAAAAGTGTATATTATGTAACAACAAACAATAACTGAGTTATCATTGTCTGCATAAAAACTCCATGAATCAAATTCTGCTATATGCCTAATAAGGATATGTTTTCTCTTCTTGTTCATTTCATTTTCTCTTAGTTTTAATGCTTGCTTGGGGACAAGCAAGATTTAAGTTTGGTGTTGTGATGACAAGTCATCATATACCCATGTTTGAACTAAAATTAATTGATTTTTAATGAATTATAAACCTTATGAGTTTAGAGATACTTTGATTGGTTGTTTTGGTTTCATGTAGGTGAAGAAAGGAAGAAAAGAAGAAAAACGTGGCTTAAGAAGTGTGGCCAAGAGAGGAGAAGTGTGGTGCAACATAGAAGGAGGAAGCAAACACTGCCCTCCAGGAGAGCAGCATAATGAACCAAGCCTTTAAAAGCATCACTACCCTGCCCACAACAAGAGCAGAGCATAATTCTATGCCAAGGACCAAAGGAAGCAAAAACTCTGCCCTGCCCTCCTCAAGAGCAATATCGGGCTTTCATGAAAAATAATTCAAAGGAAATTGCTTCCTAGTGTTTCCTATGGGTTTTGAACCCAAGAACAAGGAGGAAAGGAGTAGCACTCAAACACAAGGAAAACAAGCAAAAATTGGCTTGCTTTCAATCTCCAAGAATTGAACACGGCACCATGAGGAAGCAAGGAACTAGGCGTTACTTTGGTGCCAAGAAAACCAAGGAAAAAGGAGCAGCATGTGCCTCCACCAAGTTTCGAACTTAGGACTTAACCAAGTGGCAACATTGCCCTGCCATCCACAAGGGCAGGGCAGCCTCCTGGAAGCTACTTTCTCATGGGCTGAAAATTGGATTAAAAATCCAATTTAATTCATTTCTTCACCAAATCAAAGGCCCATCCAAATTCCAAAATCTGAGAATAGAAAGTGTATAAATAGGAGATAGTTTGATGTAATTAAGAACCTTCTTTTGATTTTTGAATTTTTACATCTTTAGACTTCATTTTCTTTGAGAGCTTTGAACTGAGATCTTAGAGAATTGGGAAGGAGAATTGATCTCTCTTCTTCCTCGTTCTTGCTTGAGCACTTTTTACTTTTCTTGTTTGAGTCTTGGGTGTGAAGAATTGAGGAATTTCTGTCTCACTCTCCATTCAAGATCTCTTTAATTTCCCTTCTGCATAATTGAGTTGAATCCAATTTCCTTTACTGCTTCAATCTTTAATTTCTTGTTAATTGCTTTGTGAACTTGGATCTGGGAAAGCAATTGAGATCTAGACTTTGCTATCTAGTCTCTGGAGTCCTGAGATCCAATTTTCCTTTTGGTTCTTCTGTTGAACCACTGCTGAAATTACATTTTCATTTTCTGTTTGAATTCTAGTTACTTTCAATTCATCTCTTGCTTTATTAATTACTGCAATTTAATTTCCCTCGCTTAAATTCTGAAATCCCACTCCTCAAATCCCTTTTCCATTCAAGCAATTTATATTTCTTGCACTTTAAGTTACTGCAATTTACATTTCTTGCACTTTAAGTTTCAGTCATTTAATTTCTTGTTCTTTAAGATTCAGCACCTTTACTTTCAATTCTCTTTGATTTCTGCAATTCATCCCTCTCCCTTTACATTTTCTGCTATTTACTTACTGTTGGATACAAAATCACTCAACCAATACTTGATTCGCTTGACTAAATTAACCACTGAACTAAAATTGCTCAATCCTTCAATCCCTGTGGGATCGACCTCACTCTCGTGAGTTTTATTACTTGATGCGACCCGGTACACTTGCCGGTGAGTTTTGTGTTGGATCATTTTCCACACATCAGGGCCCACGAGACATTGATCACTCATCAAGTCAATGAGTCAAAGTGTACTTCACACTTTGGAACTCACAACTTGAGGAAAGCTGAACCAACTTTCAAGTTGGCGCTTCCCCCATGCTAGGCGCCACTTCCAAGTGTGAAAACTTTAAATTTTAGTCGCAATTCACACCTTCCAGATTATTCCCTTCCCCCCTCTATATAATGCACTCACTCACCCCTCTTCTCCACACTACACACTTCCCTTCTCTCAACCGAAACCCCTACTCACTTTCTCTACTTTCTTGCTTTCTTTCTTTGTCTCTTGCTTTTTTAATTAGGACAATCAAGTCCTAAGTTTGGTGTTGAAGCAAACCATTGATCTGCTCGCTTGAGACTTTTGGCGACGCATGCTAAGTCAAAGTGTCAATGTGCGTGCCACTTGGTGTTTGGGGCATGGCACACAAAACTTGTTTGCATCATGGGCATGTCACTTGAGTACTAGATGTGGCACGCCAACTTACTGGACCAGAGTGGACTGATCATGTACCGTAAGGGGTGTGGCACGCTAGACCTGGGCGTGTCACGCTAGTTCAACATCTCAAAGAAGAGGATGAAGACTTTATTGAAGGCGTGGCATGCCAGTACAACTGACTAGAGAAGAAGATTGATGAGCTTAACAAAGGCGTGGCACGCTAGTACAAAAGACCAGATAGGGCGTGCCACGCCAGTTCAAAAGACCAGAAGAGGAGCTTGAAGATATTAATATGGGCGTGCCCTTTGGAATGTTAGCGTAGCACGCCAGTTCGACATGCATCATGGGCATGCCACTTGAGTTTTGGGCGTGGCATGATTGATTCGTCCGAAAACTGTCTCTCAACAATTTTCACAAAAGAGTGAGGTCGAATCCCACAGGGATTGGTTGGTTGATCAATGTTAATCGGAGAATTGTTCTAGTTGAGCGAAATTAGAATTGAATTAGGATTGCAAAAAGTAAAATTGGTAGGAATCTTAAATTGCAAGAAATTAAATGACAGAAATTAAATTATGGGAAAATAAATGACAGAAGCTTAAATTACCAAAAATTAAAAGGGAATGGGAATAAGCATGAAATTAAAGAAGCAGAATATAAACATAATGGGTAGATCAGAGATGGGGAACTTATTGGGTTTTAGGAGATATTGAATTCTCCGTATCAAATCATTTTCATCTCTTCCTCAATCAATGCATTCATTGACAAAGCTTGGCAATCTTAGATGATCGGATCCCAATGTCTTGGCTCACCAATCTCTCTAAGCATGAACAATTGCCCAATGTCTTGATTTGATTGCTCATGGAAAGAGTTGAAGTTCGGTCACTGACAATACAACAAAAATTCATAGATCAAAGTATTGGTAGGATTACATGTCACTATATCCATCCAACCCCCAACCTAATCCAATGTGAGAAAGCAATTCTAGCATGAATTCTTCTTCATACCTCTCTCATGGATCCGAAGAATTCCAATTATGGATAGCTTCTTTCTCAAGACAATTATCCAATTGAATTAAGACTGAAAGCTTTGATAAACCACTATTTTATGGTTTATCTTGTGCTCAATTGAGTGGATTTTATCAATCTTTGATACACTTATTCATATGATTTGCATGAGTTTACGTTTTCCTTCTTGATTTTGTGCTATGATTGAAAACATGCTTCTTTGGTCTTAATTTTGATATGTTTAATCTTCTCTTATTACCATTCGATGCCCTGATATGTGTGTTAAGTGTTTTCAGAGATTACAGGGCAGGAATGGCTTCGAGGATGGAAAGGAAGCATGCAAAAGTGGAAGGAATACAAGAAGTTGAAGGAACTGCAAAGCTGTCAGCCTGACCCTCTCGCACTAAAACGACCATAACTTGAGCTACAGAGGTCCAAATGACGTGGTTTTAGTTGCGTTGGAAAGCTAACGTCTGGAGCCTTGATTTGATATATAAGTTTCTATTGTGGCCGTACAGCTAGGCGAAGCGAACGTGTGCTCCACGCGGACGCGTCGCAGTGACAAAAATCAGCGTGGCAGATTTCGCCCCCAGTAATTTCTGGGCTATTTTCGGCCCAGTTTCAAGCCTAGAAAACACAAATTAAAGGCTGCAAAGTAGAGGAATGAGGGGAGACAACTCATAATTCACTTTTCATAATTTAGATGTAGTTTTATAGGGAGAGAGGCTCTATCTTCTCTCTTAGGATTTAGGATTAGGATTCCTCTTAAAGGACTTAGGAATATTTTCATCTTCTTCAATTACAGGTTCAATGTTCCTTTTATTTATTTTCTCAATTTAGTTTATAAACTCTTTATGTTTGGATTGATTTTCTTAATTAATACACATTGAGGTATTTCAGACTTATGATTGCTTCCCTTTCTTTATATAAATAATTTAGAATTTTTTACTATTGGCTTTGGTTGATTAATTGGTAACTCTTGAGTTGTCAAACTCATCGTGATTGATAATTGATATCTTTGCTGATTGATTTAGATTCCTATAACTCTAGTGTTTCTTCAGGATTTGACTAGGACTTTAGGTGTTAAATTGATTTGTCCACTTGACTTACCTTCATAGTTAGAGGTTGACTTAGTGGTAGCAAAAATATAATTTTCATCACCATTGATAAGGATAACTAGGATAGGACTTCCAGTTTTCATACCTTGCCAAGATTTTTATTAGTTATTAATTTATTAATTCCTGCAATCTATTTCTCTTGTTCAAAACCTTTAAAACCCAAAAATACTATTTTCCATAACCAATAATAAAACACACCTCCCTGCAATTCCTTGAGAAGACGACCCGAGGTTTGAATACTTCGGTTAATTATTTTTATTGGGTTTGTTACTTGTGACAATCAAACATTTGTAAGAAAGGAATTCTTATCGGTCTAGAAGCTATACTTACAACGGGAATTTATTTCTGAAAATTCTAGATCGCGCGAGAGTTTCGTTCTTCAAGCTTTCTAACAAAAATCAAGAGAAAAGAAATAAGAAGAAGATGAAAACTACTATTGATCCATTGAATTAATATAGAGCTCCCTAACCCAATAAAATAGGGTTAGTTGGTCATAGCTCAATTCAATTTACAGGGAAAAAGAGTGCAGGAAAATTAAAGCCTAGCTAGAAAGTAAAAGAAAAATAAAGTACATAAACAAAAGGAAAAAGTGCAAAAGAAAACTAAACAGAGTGATGAACTCCCAGAGACCCCTCACGGCCTCCCAAAAGCTCCCTCAATCTTCAACAATTATTTTATTTATAACCCTCCTTTTATCTTCAATTGGATCAAGTATTTGGATGTGGGCTTTGGTTGAAGCAGTTAGGAGCAATTCTCCAGATATGGGCATTGGCAACTCACTTTCATATTGGGCATAAGTGCAATTTGGAATTGAATTGGCCTTAACGTTGGTGATCACGTTTCAGGACAAACGTTGAATCAAATGCCGCTTTGAAAATTCAATTCTGCTTGCTGTCTTTGGCATTTGACTCAATGTTGGAGGGACAACGTTCTGCCATTCATGCGTACACGTCCATCATGCTTAAGCATGATGTCTGTGATTTTGCTTATTCACGCGTACGCAGGCACCATGCATGCGCGTGAGTTGCCCTTTTTTTATCGACGTGTACGCGTCAGTGGATTCAACTTTTTCAATTACAAATTATGGGCTTGGCATCACGGACGTTGGAGGCAGCCTTTGAGGCAACGTTGGACCTCCAACGTTCGTTTTTGACGCGTACGCGTGGATGGTCAATTTCGCCATTCCACGCGTGCGCGTTACTCACGCTTGCGCATGGATAAAGAAATTCTACTTTTTCACATGTACGCGTCGCTCAAAATTCATTTAGCTCTAGAGTTGAACTTTTCATCACCATGTTGGGGGTAACGTTGGATGTCCAACGCTCCCTCCAACGTGAGCATTAGTAAATCATGCAGAGACTTGCTCTGCCCCTTTTCCAACGTTGGAGGCAACGTTGGTGGTCCAACTTGGCCAACAATGTTGCTTCTTCTTCATCGTCTCCAGGCTCCTTCTTCAACATTCCTCCATGCTTTCTTTCACCTTTCATCAATCAAACAAATACATCAAAGCTTTGTTATAGTCACAAGATTTTGTCTCATTCTTAGCACACAAGTAATTATGGCATAAATCTCATGAAAATGCACAAAATTAACAATGTTTGATTGAATCAAGACAAGCATGAATTTCTCATCCAAATACTTACTTATTGCCTAAGAAATGCATAAAACTACTCTAAACCAAACTAAAAATGGCTTGTGCAACTAGCCAAGATGCCCTGGCATCACAACACCAAATTTAAATTTTGCTTATCCTCAAGCAAGTGATAAAACATGAAAATACAAGAGATACAAGTCCTTATTCAAAGAATTCAAATCCTTGGCTCATGGAGTTTCATGCATGGCAACTTAGGTTCATGTTCATGCTGGTTTCTAGGCTCGCATATGCTCTTGAACTCTCACTCGAGACTCTTATTTTTTGTCCTTAGATTCTCTGTTTTTTTTTTGTTTTCTTTCCTTCTTTAGAGCTTATTGCTTTTTGTAACTAAGTTTTCTATGTTGAGACAACTCTTTAGGATAGGTTTTTAGTCAACACTCCCAAACCAGTTGGTTCAAGGTGCTAGGTGTTGAAACACCCCTAAGGACTTAATCACCCAAGTCTCTCCTCAGCACATAATCACCACAGGCACATGGTTTGTTATTCATTCCCTAGACCTTGGTGTCCAGCACCTTTTTGGGGTGCTAAATGCCTTGTGACAAGGTTGCTCTTAATAGTGGACTTTCAGTTGACAATCCTAGGTTAGTTAACCCAAGTTGTCAAGTGATGAAGCATTCCTAAGAACTTACTCATCCAAGCAGATCCTTGCATAAAAACACCACAGACACATGCCTCAAGATCCAAACTATTGGTGCCTAGATTTATTTGCTCATTTCTTTCTTTTTCATTCTCTTTTTCTCTTTTTAGGATCTTTATTAATTCATTTAAGTCTCACAGAATGCACTTCAAGCTCATAATTCAAGAGATATCTTAGCCCTTTACCTTATTGATGAACCAACTTAGCTAACAAATACCACCACAACACTAGGACTTAATTCTGCACATTAGATTTCACTCTTGTCTTTCACAGTAAATTATCATAAACTCTTTTATTAAGCTCAAGGACACAGCATACAATTCAAGCAAAGAAGCAGTAGCCTAGATACTTAGACTAGCACATTTATGACAAAATCAAAGAAAACAAACACTAAATTCTAATGACTTAAACTAAAGAATAACTATCAACAGGGGCACATTCAGACTTCCAATTTAAACATTCCAAAGCAGATGGAATTAAGTAACAATACAACCTCTTGTGGTGCCTTCTAGCTCTCCCTTTGTCATTATGATCCATAGCTTTTCCATCCTTCTTTGTCTCCTTGGATGATGGTGCATCGTTATTCCAAGAGATTGATTGAATTCCTTCAAAGTTATTGGAAGTTGCTTGTTTCCAAAGCACTTGAAAAACAGTTAGCATCCATGCATGCTTGTGAATTCCTGAACTTAAATTTGGTGTGTGAACACCAAACTTAGTTCCTTTCCTAATGCAGTAGATTGAATACATGCAGAAACCTCATGTGCTTTTATTAATAAGACGACTATAAACTAGAAAGCAAATAATTGTTAAGTAAGTTCCCTGATTGTTTGGAGTTAGTGACTATTAATACCAAGGGTTGAAATATGCTTTTAATGAAATTTTTGTTGGAACACCAAACTTAGAATCTTACATTCACCCTTTAAAATGTTTTGGTGTGCAACACCAAACTTATCTCCTTGTAATAGAGAGAAATCTACTTAATTCTTTTATTGAAATAACTAGGAAAAGAAAACTACCTCTGGTTGGGTTGCCTCCCAACAAGCGCTCTTTTAATGTCATTAGCTTGACATTTTGGTCATGAATTTCTTCCTCTTCTTCCGGTTTGTTAAGAGGAATGACCACAAGGGTAAAGAGGGACCAGTTAATGCCCCTTGCTTTGAGTGACTCCTTCCAGCAAGCTTTCTTTTGTGACTGGCTTGAGTGAACTTGCTTGTTGGATCAGCTGTTGGATTGTTCTTTGACCTTCTTTCTTTCATCGATATGATCCTTTATTTCTCTGTCGCAATCCTCATTTTGGTTCTTGTAATTACTGCCTTCACATGTTTGATCTCAGCATTTGGATCTTGTTGGATAGTTGGAGCATCCTCTTCATCAAGAGCTTCTTGAATTGGTGGTTCAATGAACCCACCCTCTATGCGACTCTCTGTTTCATCGGAGTGGGACTCCCTTGGTTGGCTTCCTCCCTTCCTTCTACATGATGTTGCATTGAGTCTTTTGGGAGTGAGTTTGCATGTTCCTTTGTCACCCCTAGTAGCCTTCGTGGGTATGGAGCCTTAGGCTTATATATTCTCACAACCTCTTCCTTCTTCATAGGAATCTCACTTGGAATGAATGCCTCTTTTTCTTGTTCTTCTGATTTCTCCCTTGTACTCACCCTTTGGTCCTCATCCTCTTTGCTATGCATCTCTTCAAAGCATTTTGCTCTACGGTTTAAATTTGCTTCTATGTTTCTGAAGGCTATGTCTCGTTCTTGATTCCATGCTCTGGACCATTGAATGAACTCCCCTGTTGCTATTTTCTCCTCTTCCTGTATCTTTATCATTTTTTCAAGGAGGAGTTCCATCCTAGCAAGTCGATATTCTTCTCTCTTTCTTCTGAGTTCTTCAAGGATGAGTTATGCCTCAGCAAGTCTATCTACAGGAGATTGTGATGGTTGGTGACTGGCTTGTGAATGAAGTTGGTTGTTTTATGGTTCTGTGTTCTGATAGTGGAATGGCTCTTGTGGGTAATAGAATGAGTTTTGTGGACTGTAAAAAGAATTTTGTGTGTAGTGGGATGAATTTTGTGAATGGTAGAATGAATTGTATGGGTCTAGGAAGGAATTTGGTACTGAAACATACTCAAATGCTGAAGAATTTGGACATGTAAAATAAGGAGGTGAGGTTGGATAATTAAGAGGTGATGGCTTTTGATGAATGTGGTACGAATGAGTGAAATTCCTTTGATTTTGATCTTCCCAGCCATAACTTGAGTAGTAATCAATTTCACCAAAATATAAGCCATTTGGTGGCTCTGGGAAGTACCCCATTTCAGCTTCTTGATGCTCCCACCCACCATGAGCATAATAACATGAATCATCCTGTGGTGGTGGGAAGCTTCCCAGGAAATTCGATTGACCAGAATATGATGGATGCTCTCTTCTTTCTTGCAAGATGCTCTGTCTCAAACAATAATCACCAAAAGACATTGGAATCTCCATTATCATTAATGAGAAAATCTTAGTGAGGCAATATTACAAACAGCTAGTGGTTAGTGTGCTAAAAAGTAAATGAATCAAAGAAAAATAACTCAAAGTGCAGAAAATAGCAGTAACAAACTGAAACAAAAACTATTAACAAAAGAAAAAAAATTGCTCAATCTTATTATCCTCCAATTTAATAATTGTCAATTCAAAACCAATCCCTGGCAACGGCGCCATAAACTTGATTTGCCCGAAAACTGTCTCTCAAGAATTTTCATTCCGGAAAGTGCACCAAATTGTCGTCAAGTAAAAACTCACAAAAGAGTGAGGTTGAATCCCACAGGGATTGGTTGGTTGATCAATGTTAATCGGAGAATTGTTCTAGTTGAGCGAAATCAGAATTGAATTGGGATTGCAGAAAGTAAAATGGGCGGGAAACTTAAATTGCAAGAAATTAAATGACAGAAATTAAATTGCGGGAAAATAAATGACAGAAGCTTAAATTACAAGAAATTAAAAGGGAATGGGAATAAGCATGAAATTAAAGAAGTAGAATATAAATAGAATGGGTAGATCAGAAATGGGGAATTTATTGGGTTTTAGGATATATTGAATTCTCCAGATCAAATCATTTTCATCTCTTCATCAATCAATGCATTCATTGACATTGCTTGGCAATCTTAGATGATCGGATCCCAATGTCTTGGCTCACCAATCTCTCTAAACATGAACAATTGCCCAATGTCTTGATTTAATTGCTCATGGGAAGAGTTGAAGTTCGGTCACTAACTATACCACACAAATTCATAGATCAAAGTATTGGTAGGATTACATGTCACTATATCCATCCAACCCCCAACCTACTCCAATGTGAGAAAGCAATTCTAGCATGAATTCTTCATCCCTCTCTCAAGGATCCGAAGAATTCCAATTATGGATAGCTTCTTTCTCAAGACAACTATCCAATTGAATTAAGACTGAAAGCTTTCTAACAAAAATCAAGAGAAAAGAAAGAAGAAGATGAAAGCTACTATTGATCTATTGAATTACAATAGAGCTCCCTAACCCAATGAAAAATGGGGTTAGTTGGTCACAGGTCAATTCAATTTACAAAGAAGAAGAGTGCAGGAAAATTAATGCCTAGCTAGAAAGTAAAAGAAAAAGAAAGTACATAAACAAAAGGGAAAAGTGCAGAAGAAAAATAAACAGAGTGCTGAACTCCCAGAGCCCCCTCAGGGCCTCTCGAAAGCTCCCTCAATCTTCAACAATTCTTCTATTTATAACCCTCTTCTCATTTTCAATTGGATCAAGTATTTGGATGTGGGCTTTGGTTGAAGCAGTTAGGAGCAATTCTCCTGAGATGGGCATTGGCAACTCATTTTATATTGGGCATAGGTGCAATTTGGAATTGAATTGGCCTTAACTTTGGTGATCACGTTTGAGGGCAAACGTCGCTTTGAAAATTAAGTTCTACTCATTTTCATTGGCGTTTGACTCGACGTTGGAGGGCCAACATTCTGCCATTTACGCATACGCCCATGCATTCGCGTGAGTTGCCCTTTTTCTTATCAACGCGTACGCATCACTGATGCGTATGTGTGGATTCAAGTTTTTCAATTCCAAATTCTGGGCTTAGCATCGCGGATGTTGGAGGCAGCGTTTGAGGCAACGTTGGACCTCCAACATTCGTTTTTGATGCATACGCGTGACCCACGCGTACATGTGGATGGTCAATTTTGCATTTCCACACGTGCGCGTGACTCACGCTTACGCGCGGATAAAGAAATTCTGCTTTTTCACGCGTACGCGTCATAAATGCGTATGCATCGCTCAAAATTCATTTAGCTCCATAATTGAACTTTTCATCACCACATTGGGGGTAACGTTGGATGTCCAACACTCCCTCCAATGTGAGCATCACTAAATCATGCAAAGACTTGCTCTGCCCCTCTTCCAACGTTGGATGCAACGTTGGTGGTCCAACTTGGCCACCAACATTTCTTCTTCTGCATCTTTTCTAGGCTCTTTCTTCAACCTTCCTCCATGCTTTCTTTCACCTATCATCAATCAAACAAATACATCAAAGCTTTGCTATAGTCACAAGATTTTGCCTCAGTCTTAGCACACAAGAAATTATGGCATAAATCTCATGAAAATGCACAAAATTAACAATATTTGATTGAATCAAGGCAAGCATGAATTTCTCATCCAAATACTTACTTATTTCCTAAGAAATGCATGAAACTACTCAAACAAACTAAAAATGGCTTGTGAATCTAGCCAAGATGCCCTGACATCAATGCCAAGCCAGCTTCACCAAGGGGGCGTGCCACTTAGGAGTCAGGCATGGCACGCCAAGCCAAGCCATTGAGCTGGGCATGGCACGCCACTCACACGCCGCGGACACGCCACTCACATGCTTCAATTTAATGGGTTTTCTTTTGAATTTTAATTGTAATTTTCTTTTCCTTGTGCAATTTTTATTTATGGTAATAGGAGTAGTATAAATAGCCCTTGAAGAGTACTAAAAAGGGGTTTTTGGTTGTTACATTAGGACTTTTACTTTTACACTTACTTCACTTCATCTTCTTCTATCTCTTGTACTTTTCTCTAAGTTATGAGTAGCTAAACTCCCTCTTATTGGGGGAGAAAGCTCTGTTGTACTTGATATATTAATTGATGGTGAATTTCTTCTTCTCTTCATCTCTCTTTGATTTGCTAGAAGGAATTTCGTTCTTCATGCTTAGTGTTCAATCATCTTGGAAAAGAGGTTGAATGCAAAATGGGTTTCATGGGAGCCTTGGAAAAGGAAACATGAAACCATGCTTGAAATCCCTTCTCATATTGAGTAGATATGGATTTTGGGATTGTATATGGTGACATGAAATCTACCCAAATACCTGGATCTATGAGGATGTGTGGTAAACTCAGGGACCAAGCTTATCTCTCTTCATGAGCAATTAGACCAAGGAATTGGCTGATTATCAAGATTTGAGAGATTGAAATCACCAAGGAATTGGGATTTAACCAATCATGATTGCCAAGAGGTCAATGAGTTGTATGATTGAAGATGAGATGATTTGAATTTAATCCAAAGAGAGCAACATCTCCCAACTCTAACGAATCTTCCCTATCCTTATCTTCCCTATTCTTTTAAGCTTTCTTTAGTTTCTACTATTAACCTGTTCCCTATTTATAATTCAGTCATTTATATTTCTGCAATTTACTTTCATGTTCTTTACATTTCTACACTTTATTACTTTCCTTTATCTTTAAGTCATTCATAATTCTGCTATTTAGAATTCTGCACTCAACAATTCTTCTTAATTAGCTTCACTAAATCACCAAGTAACTAAATTTGTTCAATCAATCGATCTTTGTGGGATTTGACCTCACTCAGAGTGAGTAATTACTTGACGATAATTTGGAATACTTGCCAAGAGGGGTCATTATAGTGATATAGTGAATTTCCAGACATCAGAACTTCTATGGGCTTTAT
This sequence comes from Arachis duranensis, assembly GCF_000817695.3. NCBI lineage: Eukaryota > Viridiplantae > Streptophyta > Magnoliopsida > Fabales > Fabaceae > Arachis > Arachis duranensis. The sequence continues at coordinate 59,739,710 of NC_029780.3, read as the reverse complement.
ATGAGCCTTGGCTTCCTTTAGTTCTTGGATAAGGATTTCTTGAGTAGGTTTTGAGCACTCAAAGGGTGTGCTTTTACTATCGTTCAACACTAGCTCTGATAGCTCTTTGGGCGTTGAACGCCTATGCTGTGCACCCTTACTAGCTTTAAACGCCAGTTCCTCTATCCTTTTGGGCTTTAAATGCCCAGCAGGGGTATCCTGGCTGCCGTTCAATGCCAGCTTCCCTGTCTGGTTGGGCATTGAATGCTCAATGAGGGGTTTCTCACTGGCGTTCAATGCCAAAGTGTCTGCATGTTCGGGCATTGAACGCCCAGCTAGTGCTCCCTGGCTGGCGTTCAACGCTAGCTCTACTACCAGGATGGGCGTTGAATGCCCAGTGAGGGCTTTCTCACTGGCATTCATTGCCTTTGTAGTCTCTCCAAATTTGGCCTTTGCCTTAGTGAAAGGTATCAGATTTAAACTTAAGCCAAGATCATACAGGGCTTTGTCAAAAATGATCTTTGCAGTAGTCCATAGGTTCTAAAAGCTCTCTGAAGCTGGCATCTTCCTTGGTAGCTTATACTGAATTAGGATACTGTACTTCTTAGTAAGTATCTCTATTTTATTTCCCCTTAGGTCCTTCTTTTCAAAAGTTTTAGATCTAGTATACCGTATTTTCTAAAATTTTGGAGGGAAACACAAAAGGACACAAAACTTAAAAATTTTAAGATCAAAACAAAAAGAAAACTCAAGAACCCCTTGAAGACTAACAAGAACACAAAGAAAAAAACTTAAAAGACTCAATTAATTATACTAACAATTAATGTGATTGATTCAAAAATTTCAAGTTTGTTACTTTCTTGTTAAGAAAGATTCAAACTTTAAATTTTAGAATCATATCTTTTAGTTTCTTGTTAGTCAAGTAATCAATTTTAATTCAAAAAAAATCAAATCTTTTTCAAAATATCTTTTCAATCAAATCTTTTTCAACCATATCTCTTTAATCATATCTTTTTCAAATCATATCTTTTTCAAAATCAATTTCAAAATCTTTTCTAACTTCTTATCTTTTCAAAATTGATTTTCAAATCTTTTTCAACTAACTAACTGACTTTTTGTTTGTTTTTTATCTTTTTCAAAGCCACCTAACTAATTTTCTATCTCTAATTTTTGAAAATCACCTCCCCTTTTACAAAAACTTTTTATTTAACTAATTGTTTTAAATTCTAATTTTATTCCTTTTTATAAATTCGAATTTTAAATTTAATTTAAAATAAAAACAAAAATATTTTTCTTTTATTTTAGTTAATTTTCAAAAACTCCTCTTTCTCATCTCCTTCTATTTATTTATTCATTTACTAACACTTTTCTTCATCTAAAAATTCGAACCCTCTTTTTTCCTCTGTGTTCGAATTTTTCTCCTCCTTCTTCTATTCTTTTCTTCTTCTACTCACATAAAGGAATCTCTATACTGTGACATAGAGGATTCCATACTTTCTTTATTTTCTTCTCTCTCATATGAGTATTAACAACGAAAAAGGCATTCTTGTTGAAGCTGATCCTGAACCTGAAAGGACCTTGAAGAGGAAGCTAAGAGCAGCTAAAGCACAACACTATGAAGAGGACCTAATTAAAATTTTTGAACAGGAAAAAGATATGGCAGCAGAACCCAACAACAATGCAAGGAAGATGCTTGGTGACTTTACCGCACCAAATTCCAACTTACATGGAAGAAGCATCTCAATCCCTTGCCATTCGAGCAAACAACTTTGAGCTAAAGCCTCAATTAGTTTCTCTGATGCAACAGAATTGCAAGTTTCATGGACTTTCATCAGAAGATCCTTTTCAGTTCTTAACTAAATTCTTGCAGATCTGTGATACTGTTAAGACTAATGGGGTTGATCTCGAGGTCTACAGGCTTATGCTTTTCCCTTTTGCTGTAAGAGACAAAGTTAGAGTATGGTTGGACTCTCAACCTAAAGACAGCCTGAACTCTTGGGATAAGCTGGTCACGGCTTTCTTAGCCAAATTCTTTCCTCCTCAAAAGTTGAGCAAGCTTAGAGTGGATGTTCAAACCTTCAGACAAAAAGAAGGTGAATCCCTCTATGAAGCTTGGGAGAGATACAAGCAATTGACCAAAAAGTGTCCTTCTGACATGCTTTCAAGCAATATATAGTAGTTCATACTTTATTCGAGTTTAGATGACGCAAACTGGTGTTCAACGCCAGCTCCATGCTGCATTCTAGAGTAAAACGCCAGAAACACGTCACAAACCAGAGTTAAACGCCAAAAACACGTTACAACTTGGCGTTTAACTCCAAGAGAAGCCTCTGCACGTGTAAAGCTCAAGCTTAACCCAAGCACACATCAGAGTGGGCCCCGAAAGTGGATTTCTGCACTTAGACTTATTTCTGTAAACCCTAGTAACTAGTTTAGTATAAATAGAACTTTTTACTATTGTACTAGGGGTCTTTTTCCCTATTTTTTGAATTCATATGTCAATTGAGAAGGCTGGCCATTCGGCCATGCCTAGACCTTGTTCTTATGTATTTTCAACGGTGGAGTTTCTACACACCATAGATTAAGGGTGTGGAGCTCTGCTGTTCCTTAAGTATTATTGCAATTACTACTGGTTTCTATTCAATTCATGCTTGTTCCTATTCTAAGATATTCATTCGCACTTCAACCTGATGAATGTGATGATCCGTGACACTCATCACTATTCTCACTTATGAATGCGTGCCTGATAAACACTCGCGTTCTACTTGCGAAAGCTAGAGTGTGTATCTCTTGGATTTCTTAATTAGAATCTTCGTTGTATAAGATAGAATTCATTGGCAGCATTCTTGAGAATCCATAAAGAAAAAACTTGTCTGTGGTATTCTGAGTAGGATTCAGAGATTGAATGACTGTGACGAGCTTCAAACTCGCGAGTTTTGGGTGTAGTGACAGACGCAAAAGGATCAATGGATCCTATTCCGACATGATTGAGAACCGATAGATGATTAGCCGTGCTGTGACAACGCATTTGGACCATTTTCACTGAGAGGATGGGAAGTAGCCATTGACAACAGTGACACCCTACATACAGCTTGCCATGGAAAGGAGCAAGAATGATTGGATGAAAGCAGTAGAAAAGCAGAGATTCAGAAGGAACACAGTATATTTATGCAATTATCTGAAATTTCCACCGATGAATTACATAAGTCTCTCTATCTTTATTTTATACCTTATTTATCTTTATATTCGAAAACCATTATAACCATTAGAATCTGCCTGACTGAGATTTACAAGATGACCATAGCTTGCTTCATACCAACAATCTCCGTGGGATCGACCCTTACTCACGTAATGTTTATTACTTGGACGACCCAGTGCACTTGCTGGTTAGTTGTGCGAAGTTGTGAAGAAAGTGCTGAGATTATAAACGCGCATACCAAGTTGAGCGCCATTGTTAGAGATCACAATTTCGTGCACCAATTGCTGGCTTGAAGCAAACTATGGTCATCTTGTAAATCTCTGTCAGGCGGATTCAAATGGTTATGAGGTATTGATAATTAAAAGATAAACAAAATGTAAAATAAGATAGGGATAATTATGTAATTCATTGGTGGGAATTTCAGATAAGCGTTTGGAGATGCTTTGCTTCTCCTGAACCTCTGCTTTCCTATTGTCTTCATCTAATCATGCGTGCTCCCTTCCATGGCAAGCTGTATGATCCTCTCAGTGGAAAAATGGTCCGCCTACGGTCTCTGTATGGCTAATCAAATGTCGGATTTCTCGTCTTCGATGAAAAATACCAGGTACAGCTACCGCAGGGCTAATCATCTGTCGGTTCTCACTAGTGTCTGAATAAGATCCATTGATCCTTTTGTACACTGTCACTGCGCCAAACATTCATGAGTTTGAAGCTCCTCACAATCATCCCTTCCCAGATCCTACTTGGAACACCACAACAAGGTTTAGACTTTTCGGATCTCAGGAATGTTGTCTAGTGTTCTAGCCTATACCACGAAGATCCTAATCTCAGATTCAGATGCTCTGTTGTCAGGAAAGACGATGTAAATCGTTGATTAGAGACCCAATAGAATATATTCCAGCTGGCGTCCAATGACTACATTGCACTCTCTCCAGGTTTGGCCATTTTGGTTATAGTTATGGCCTGCACTCTCTTTTGGGATTCTCTTATGTATTGCTTGGGAGAGTACTAGGAAGAGTTTTAATAACTCTTTTACTCAACTGACCCACTTGTGCCTCAAAATTTCTGTTGGAGGACCTTGTTTCATTCATGAAACTGAGAGTGGTTTTAGATGGATCAGAAACTATGTTTGGTAAGCCATAGAGGATCTGCTCAGAATTCTCTGTCTGTTGCTGAGAAGATGATGGAAAAGGTTTGCTATTGGCAAACCAATTTCTCCCACCATTATTGTTATTGAAGCCTTGTTGAGGCTTCTATTGATCCTTCATGAGAAATTTGGATGATTCCTCCATGAAAGATTATAGGTGTTTCCATAGGATTCTCCCATGTAATTCACCTCTTCTATTGCAGGATTCTCAGGGTCATAAGCTTCTCCTTCAGAGGGGGCTTCTTTAGCACTGCCAGATACAGCTTGCAATCTAGTCAGATTCTGAAAAGTCATATTGACTTGCTGAGTCAATATTTTGTTCTGAGCTAATACGGCATTTAGAGTATCAATCTCTTTCATAAGTGTACATGAACTGGTTATTTGCAACCATCTCAATGAGTTCATGGGCTTCTGTAGGTGTTTTCAAATGAAGGGATCCACCAGCAGAATGGTCCAATGACATCTTGGACATTTCAGACAGACCATCATAGAATATACATGTGATGCTCTATTCTGGAAATATGTTAGAAAGACACCTTTTGGTTAATTGCTTGTATCTTTCCCAAACTTCATACAGGGATTCACCTTCCTTCTGTCTGAAAGTTTGGACATCCACTCTGAGCTTGCTCATCTTTTGAGGTGGAAAGAATTTGGTCAAGAAAGCATTGACCAACTTGTCCCAAGAGTTCAGGCTTTTTGTAGGTTGTGAGTCCAACCATGTTCTAGCTCCGTCTCTCACAGCAAATGGGAAATGCATGAGTCTATAGACCTCGGGATCAACCCTATTGGTCTTAACAGTATCACATATTTGCAAGAATTCAGCTAAGAACTGATGAGGATCTTCTGATGGAAGTTGGTATGTGAAATCGTAAATCACACTTTTCACAACTCTGCATATCTGACTAGCAAGTGCACTGGGTCGTCCAAGTAATACCTTACGTGAGTAAGGGTTGATCCCATGGAGATTGTCGGCTTGAAGCAAGCTATGGTCATCTTGTAAATCTCAGTCACGCAGATTCAAATGGTTATGATGTGTTGATAATTAAAAGAAAAATAAAACGGAAAATAAAATACAGTTACTTATGTAGTTCCTTGGTGGGAATTTCAGATAAGCGTTTGGAGATTCTTTGTTGCCTCTGAACCTCTGCTTTCCTATTGTCCTCATCCAATCATGCGTACTCCCTTCCATGGCAAGCTGTATATTGGTGGATCACCGTTGTCAATGGCTACCATCTGTCCTCTCAGTGAAAACATGTCCTCTACGGTTTCCTGCATGGCTAATCAGCTGTCGGTTCTCGATCGTGTCGGAATAGAATACATTTATGCTTTTGCAAACTTTCACTGTGCCCAACAGTCACGAGTTTGAAGCTCGTCACAATCATCCCATCCCAAATCCTACTCGAAAAACCACAGACAAGGTTTAGACTGTCCGGACCTCAAGAATGCTGCCAATTGGTTTTAGTTTATACCACGAAGGTTCTAACGTCACGGATTCGAATGCTCTGTTGTCAGGAGAGGTGATTCAGATCCGTAGGTCAAAGACCAAAGAGAGTATACTCCAGTTGTCGTCCAATAACTACGTTAAACATCATGTAGAATACTTTGTAGTTGTCAGGCACGTGGATCTTGGCTAAGCGAGTAACGAAGATTGGGTGATTGTCACAGGTCACCCCTTCATTCTGACTTAACTAAATTAAGTACAAGAGTATATCTTGCAGGAGAAGTAGGTGTGAATTGAATAGAAAAACAATAATACTTGCATTAATACTTGAGGAACAACAGAGCTCCACACCTTAATCTATGAGGTGTAGAAACTCCACCGTTGAAAATACATAAGAACGAAAGGTCTAGGCATGGCCGAATGGCCAGCCTCCCAAAAGGGTTTGAAGAACTCCCAAAAGGTCAAAAAGACTTCTAATACAATAGTAAAAAGTGCTATTTATACTAAACTACTAAACTAGGTTTACAGAAAATGAGTCGATAGTGCAAAAATCCACTTACGGGGCCCACTTGGTGTGTGTTTGGGCTGAGCCTTGAAGCTTTCACGTGCATAGGCCATCCTTGGAGTTAAACGCCAGCTTTGGTGCCAGTTCGGGCGTTTTACTCCAGAAAAGGGTCTCTGGTTGGCGTTTGGACACCAGTTTGGACCATCAAATCTCGGGCAAAGTATGAACTATTCTACATTGCTGGAAAGCCCAAGATGTCTACTTTCCAACGAAATTGCGAGCGCTATAATTGGGCTTCTGTAGCTCCAGATAGTCCACTTCGAGTGCAGGGAGGTCAGAATCCAACAACATCTGCAGTCCTTTCTCAGCCTTTGAATCTGATTTTTGCTCAGGTCCCTCAATTTCAGCCAGAAAATACCTAAAATCACAGAAAAACACACAAACTCACAGTAAAGTCCAGAAATGTGAAATTGGCATAAAAACTAATAAAAATATACTAAAAAGTGACTAAAACATACTAGAAACTACCTAAAAACAATGCCAAAAAAGCGTATAAATTATCCGCTCATCATAACACCAAACTTAAGTTGTTGCTTGTCCCCAAGCAACCAAAAATAAAATAGGATAAATAGAAGAGAATATACAATAAATTCCAAAAAATCAATGAAGCTTAGTCCCAATTAGATGAGCGGGACTAGTAGCTTTTTGCTTCTGAATAGTTTTGGCATCTCACTTTATCCTTTGAAGTTTAGAATGATTGTCATCCATATGAACTCAGAATTCAGATGGTGTTATTGATTCTCCTAGTTTAGTATGTTGATTCTTGAACATAGCTACTTATGAGTCTTGGCCATTACCCTAAGCATCTTGTTTTCCAGTATTACCACCGGATACTTAAATGCCACAGCGCATAACTGGGTGAACCTTTTCAGATTGTGACTCAGCTTTGCTAAAGTCCCTAGTTAGAGGTGTCCAGAGTTCTTAAGCACACTCATTTGCTATGGATCACGACTTTAATCACTCAGTCCCAAGCTTTTCACTTGGACTTTCATGACACAAGCCATGGTTAGGGACAGCTTGATTGAGCCGCTTAGGCCAGGATTTTATTCCTTTGGGCCCTCCTATCCACTGATGCTCAAAGCATTGGATCCTCTTTACCCTTGCCTTTTGGTTTAAAGGGCTATTGTCTTTTTCTGCTTGCTTTTTTCTTTTTATTTCTTTTTATTTTTTTGCCATTTTTTCTTTTTTTTCTTTTTTTTGCAAGCTTTTTATTTTTCACTACTTTTTCTTGCTTCAAGAATCAATTTTATGATTTTTTAGATTATCAATAACATTTCTTTTTTTTCATTATTCTTTCAAGAGCCAACAATTTTAACATTCATAAACTTTACTATCAAAAATATGCCTTGTTCAAGCATTCATTTAGAAAACAAAAAGTATTGCCACCACATCAAAATAATTAAACTAAGTTCAAGATAGAATTCGAAATTCATGTACTTCTTGTTCTTTTGCAATTAAAAACATTTTTCATTTAAGAAAGGTGAAAGATTGGGACATTCATAGCTTCAAGGCATAGACACTAGACACTAATGATCATGTAATAAAGGCACAAACATAGACAAAACATAAAGCATAAGAAACGAAAAACAGAAAAATAAGAACAAGGAAATTAAAGAATGGGTCCACCTTAGTGACGGCAGCTAGTTCTTCCTCTTTAAGATCCTATGGAGTGCTTGAGCTCCTCAATGTCTCTTCCTTGCCTTTGTTGCTCCTCCCTCATGGCTCTTTGGTCCTCTCTAATTTCATGGAGGATAATGGAGTGCTCTTGGTGCACCATCCTTAGTGCTCTTGGTGCTCCGTCCTTTTTCTAGTGATGGACTTTTGAGATGAATCTCTCCATCTCCCATGACTCAGAGGTAGAAACAACTGCCTTTCCTTTCCTCTTTCTAGAGGTTTCTCCGGCCTTAGGTGCAATTAATGGTTATGAAAAAAAAAGCAATGCCTAGCATTTAAACGCCCTCTGTGTGCCATTCCTGGTGTTTAAACGCTAGGCTGCTGCCCTTTTCTGGCATTAAACGCCAGTCTGCCTGCCAGTTCTGGCGTTTAACGCCCAGAATGGTGCCAGGCTGGGCATTTAAACGCTCATTTTTCTACCCTTACTGGCGTTTAAACGCCAGTTTGCCTGCCAGTTCTAGCGTTTAACGCCCATTTTGGTATCCTTACTGGCGTTTAAATGCCAGTAAGCTCATCCTCCACGGTGTGCTATTTTTTATGTTGTTTTTTATTTTACTTTAATTTTTGTCATTTGTTTTTATGACTCCACATGATCATCATCCTAAAGAAAACATAAGCTAACATAGATAAATAAATAAAATTGGGTTGCCTCCCAATAAGTGCTTCTTTAATGTCAATAGCTTGACGGCGAGCTCTTTTCAGAGCTTCACAATTGTTCAGAGCATGATTGTGGCCTCCCAACACCAAACTTAGAGTTTGAGTGTGGGAGCTCTGCTTGACTCTATATGGAGAGAATTGAATGATGCCTTTCATGCTTCTTCTCCATGTTTACAGAGGAAGATCCTTGAGCTTTAAACAAAAGGTAGTCCTCATTCAACTGAAGGACTAACTCTCCTCCGTCCACATCAATTATAGCCTTTGATGTAGCTAGGAAGGGTCTTCCAAGGATAATGGATTCATCCTCATCCTTCCCAGTGTCTAGGATTCTGATGTCAGCAGGGATGTAAAGGCCTTCAACCTTTACAAAGACATCCTCTACAAGTCCATAAGCCTTTTTTATTGATCTGTCTGCCATCTCCAATGAGACTCTTTGATGAGTTCTAATTCACACCCCATTCAAAAATTAGTGAATTAGTTCTTTTGGCAAGCGCACCAAAATTATCGCCAAGTAATAACCCACAGTGGAGTGGGATCGTATCTACAAAGATTAATTGGATTAAGCAAGCAATAGTTGATTAATTATCCTAGTTAGATGATTCAAGTTTTAGTGATAATCAACAAGAAATGTAAATGACTTGAAATTAAAGGAAAGCAATAAAATGCAAGGAAAGTAAAGTACAAGAAAGTAAAGTGCTGGAAATGTAAAGTGCAGAAAATGTAAATAACCACAAAGTAAATAAAAGAAAGAAAGATAAAATAAACATTGGGATCAAGAGATGTTGCATTCTCCAGATTAATTGATTTCATCTCATATTTAATCATGCAACTCATTGACCTCTTGGCAATCATGATTGATTGAGCCCCAATTCCTTGGTGACTCAATCTCTCAAATCTTGATCAATAGCCAATTCCTTGGTCAAATTGCTCATGAGAAGAGATGAAGCTTGTTCCCTGATTATACCACACATCATCATAGGTCCAAGTAGAGGGAGGATTATATGTCACCATATCCAAACTCCAAAACCCAAATGCTACTCAAGTGTGAGAAAGAATTTCAAGCATGGTTTTATGTTTCCTCTTCCAAGGTTCCCATAAAACCTAATTGCATTCAATCTCTTTTCCAAGATAATTGAATGCTAGAATGAAGAACGAAATCCTTTCTAGTGAATCAAAGAGAGATGAATAGAAGAAGAAGAATAGAGACAATCAATCCATTGAAAAATAATAGAGCTCTCTTTTCCAATGGAAAGAGTTAGTAATTCATAACTAAATTATTTACAAAGTAAGAAAGAAAAGAGAAGAAATTGATGGTGAACGGAGAGGGTCCTAAGACTTCCCCCAATCCAGCATACCTAATTCTATGAAAATAAGGCCTTTAAATAGGTCTCCTAAATTACAAACTTAAATGAAATTAAAAGCATATTACAATGAAATGAAAATAAACTATTCTATATGCTTCTTGTGGCCTTGATTGATTGATGAGTGTGGCTTGAATGAGAATTGGAGTGGGCTTGGTTGAAGGTTGAAGGCTGCAGGGAGAAGTTGGCGTGTTGGTTCCAAGTGCCATTCCCACTTGATTTTGCCCTTTGGAGTATAACCCACTTTGCAATGTTGAAAGTATGGAGTTGGTTGGGCCTCAAAATGAATGTCCACTATGAAATGTAATATATTGTTGGAAATCCCTGGATGTTAGCTTTCCAACGCCTTTAGAATCAACTCATTTAGACCTTTGTAGCTCAAGTTATGCCCATTTGAAGGTGACTAGGTTAGTCTGTCAAGTAGCCCGGCATGCCACGCCTTCAATGATGCACCAAAATCTCCTCTTTGGCCATTTGAACTGGCGTGCCACACCCAAGACTCCAAGTGGCATGCCCATTATGAAAATAGAGCTGGCGTGCCACGCCTTCGATATCAAGTGGCACGCCCATGTTTTACAATGCTAAATTAATGGCCTTTTTCACCTCCAGTTTTAATGTCCACCCTAGAGTGTTATCTATCATTGGAAAGCTATTGCTGTCAGCTTTCCAACGCCACTAAGATCACCTCATTTGAAGTTGTGTAGCTCAATATATCTGTATTTGAATGAGAGGAGGTCAGGTTGGCATATGCCCCGACGTGCCACGCCCAGATCGATCCAAGCCCAGAGAACACAGATTAAAGGGTTATAAATGGAGGAATCCATCCATTCATAAAATATTCTGGATACATCAGACAACAGACTTTTGATAATTTAGATGTAGTTTTTAGAGAGAGAGGTTCTCTCCTCTCTCTTAAGATTAGGATTTAGAGTTTCTCTTAGGATATGATTATCTCATCTTCATATCAGGTTCAATATTCCTTTATTTTGACTTCTCTTATTTGTTAATTATATATGTTGCCAAATTGGCTTATGGACCATTCATGTTATGATTTTCTTAATTAATACATATTGAGGTATTTCAGACTTTATGATTGCTTTTCCTTATTTATAATTTAGATTTTCCCCTTTTGGCTTTGGTTGATTAATTGGTAACTCTTGAGTTGTCAAACTCATCGTGATTGATAATTATTATTCTTGCTAATTAATTTAGATTTCTATAACTCTAGTCTTTCCTTAAGGAGTTGACTAGGACTTTAGGTGTTAAATTAATTTGTCCACTTGACTGACCTTCATAGTTAGAGGTTGACTTAGTGGGAGCAAAAGTATAATTCTCATCACCATTGATAAGGATAACTAGGATAGGACTTCCAGTTTTCATACCTTGCCAAGAGATTTTTTGTTATTAATTTATTAATTTCTGCAACCCATTTCTCTATCTCAAACCCAAAACACTATTTTCCATAACCAATAATAAAGCACACTTCCCTGCAATTCCTTGCGAAGACGACCCAAAGTTTGAATACTTCGGTTTATAAATTTTATTGGGTTTGTTACTTGTGACAACCAAAATGTTTGTAAGAAAGGTTGATTGCTTGGCTTAGAAACTATACTTGCAACGAGAATTTATTATAAATTCTAAACCATCAATCTTCAGTTCTTCAAAATGGCGCCATTGCCGGGGAATTGCAAACGTGTGCCTTATTATTGCTTATTGTAAATATTTTTCTTTTACTTGTTTATTTGTTTTTGTCTTCCCTTCTTATTTCTGATAGCTACTATGAATTCTCACCCCTCTCGCTTTGAGTTTAGTTCTAATTTTGTTGAAAGGAATGGAAGCTATAACAGGAATATGCATCACGGTCTAAGTAATCAAAGATGGATGGAGCCAAGAGGGTATGATCAACCCTTAAGGTAACAACACCTTCCAAGATGTCATGGACAAGGACCGTTCTACAATGCATGCCAAACTAATAGATATGGTGGGCCTCCTTGTAGCTACCAACAAGCCCTACCCTATGCTCAGAGACCATCCTCTCAACAAAGCTTTAAACCACCATACTCACAAGCTTCTTTTCACCATTTGCCACCGTATGATCTTTATCCGCCCCAACGCCAATCCAATTACTCCCAAGAAATACCACTCCTCTATGCACCATGTCTATATCCATCAAGCCAAGAATCACAGGTTCGCTTTGAAGAATCAGTAGACCAATTTCATACAACCCTTCATCAATTGGAGCAGGCAATAAATCAATTATCTTCCAGACGTTCGGACACTCAACAAACCCCCACTGCTTCATATGGAGAACCTAATGAAGAACGTAGCATGAAGGAGACACTAGAAACTCCAGTGGACAATATAGAGCATAACCCCATATTAGAACAAGTAGAGGAAGCTGTCACTATAGAAAAAGAAGAGTTGGTTGAAGATTTAGGGATGCCGAACCTCCACCAGAATCCAGAGTTGTGAAGAATTCCGTCGAAGACATTACAATTGATGCTAAGAAGGATAGTGCACAACCTCCAAAGCAGGTATCCTATGAGGAATTGGACGGAGTAGCCCAAGATGTATGTTTTCTTGATGATGATTATTACAAGTCAAGTTCTCTTGTTAATAAACTTGCATCCGCAAGTGAATTCTTTGAGATACAAGGATCTTCCCCAAATGAATACGAAGATGATGCAGAGGTAGACTTTTCTCAACCTCCCAATTATGACTCAAGTGATGAGGACGATTTTGATGACTTTGATCAAGACATGGTTGAAATGGAAGATATTTGCAAAAGAAGTGGAGGAACTCACAAAAGAGCACAAGGGAGTAGCGCTTGCAGAACCACTGGAAATGCTTATCCCAAGGCCATTACCACCCAACTCCAACTTCAAGTGGGTAACATCCTTGACCTTTATCTTTACATTTCCACTTGAATATGGTTTACTTGAAACAGATGGCCAGCTTAGAGCTCTTTGCGGCTTTAAGAGTAAAAGGGAAATGACTCGCACTTAGCGTTGGTATGAAAGATACAATGAGGTTTCACACTTCAAGTTGAGGTGCAAGAATTGGTGTCATGATCAATTGAAAGGATCTCGGAAGCTATTTGGTCACTACAGTGAGAATTCAGATTACTCACCACCTGACTGGAAAAATGTAGATCAAGACAAAAATGGGTGTAAAAGTAGAGTTTGGGATCCTGGAATCTCTTCTGACATTCAACATCCCGGGAGCCTGGAAACATGTTTGAAACTGCTCAAAGGCTTTACGTGCCTTGTTTGGGACCCCGGAGGATGCTGGCATTCTAAACAGTGTTGGAGATTTCTAAATGAATGCAAGCACAAGCCACCATAGCAGGAAGCTCATCAAATGTCCAACTTAAGGACTTTAACTAAAAGTGCTAGGTGGGAGACAACCCACCATGGTATGATCGTTCCTTCTCCATTATACTCTATTTTTTAATTTTGTTTGAACCTGGAATTTTTGCACAACATTCATTGCATTTTGCATTCTGCATACTGCATAAAAAAGAGAGAGAGAGAGAGCAAGCGACGCGACAGCGTCACTGACGCGTTCGCGTCACAAGTGCATTAGAAAGAAAAGGAAAGTGAACAGATAGTCGCACGAAAGATTGGCTGGAGGCGTGCCTTTGGCACAAATTGTTCCACGAGACCGCGTGCCCCACGTGTTCGCGTCAATCGCAAAAAATGCCTCCCACGCGTCCGCGTCACTCACGCGAACGCGTGATCTGGATATCGGTGTAAAGATCCAACGCCCAGAAATTTGGGCTAGAATCGTGCGGCTGGCGTGCGTTTGGCACAAAACGACCCACGCGTGTGCATCCCTGACGCGTACGCGTCACTCCCACAACACCCATCCCACGCGAAAGCGTGAGCGACGTGATCGCATCGCATGGATATTATTGGGCCCCTAAATTAAACAGAGAGTTGCGCGAGAACGACGCTGGAACTGTGCGTCTAGCACAAATTCCAGCGACGTGTTCGCGTGCTTCATGCGTTCGCGTCACCCATCCTTTACCCAACCCACGCGATTGTGTCGACCACGCTTCCTAATGCCAGGGCATTTTGGCCAGTTTCATTGACCTTTTCTTTACTGTTTTTAGGTAGTTTCTTTGCATTTTCTTAGGAAATAAGCTAGTTTTGGGTAGAAAATCATTTACATCTTAATTCAAGCATGCATTGTGCATTTTACATGATTTCATGAGGATTTTGCATGATTTTAATGACAAAATTGATATTGCATCCCCCATGACTTGGATTAGAACTTTGATGCACTTTATTGCTTGATTTCAAGAACAAAGGAAGCAAAAAATGGGAGTAACTTGCAAGGCTAAGGAGAAAAGTGATTGCCAATAACACTCAAAAGCCATCAATGCCACGTTAAGGAGTCACGTTAACTAAGTTAACAAGAACTCTAACGTGGAGAAGAGAAGTTGAGCCAATGTTAGTGACACTTAACATTGCCACTAACGTTGGCAATTGCTCACAAATGGCCACGTTAGGAGCCACGTTAACCTAGTTAACGTGGCCTCTAACGTTAAAGGGGGAAGAGAAGCCAACGTTAGTGACACTCAACATTGTCACTAACGTTGGCCTAAGGAGCAAAGTACCACGTTAACTCCCACGTTAACTTGGTTAACGTAGGAGCTAACGTAAGAGATGAAGAGTTGTCGACAACGTTAGTGACACTCAACATTATCATGACAAGTCATCATATACCCATTTTTCAAGCTAATTTCACTTGTTTTATTAGTTTTTATGCACTTTCTTGCATCCTAAGTAAGTAATTTGGAATGAAAATGCATAACTTCTTTAAATCAAGCAACTACCATTAAATTGATGCTAACTCATGAGGTTTAAGCTAAATTTAATTGATTTTTAATTGATTTATAAGCCTTGTGAATTTAGTGATACTTTGAGTGGTTGTTTTGGTTTCTTGTAGGTGAAGAAAGAAAGAAAAAAAGGAAAAACGTGGCTTAAGAAAGCGTGGCCCAAGGAGGGAAGAAGTGTGGCGCATAGAAGGAGGAAGCAAACATTGCCCTCCACAAGGGCACACTGCCCTCTAGGAGGGCAACATAAGGAAGCAAGCTTTGAGAGGCAACACTGCCCTGCCCTCCTCAAGGGCGGAGCACAAATTGGTGCCATGGATCAAGGAGAGCAAAAACTCTGCCCTGCCCTCCTCAAGGGCAATATCGGGCTCATCAAAGGAATAAATTCAAAGAAAAAGCTCACCAATGCTTGCCACAAGGATCGAACACGGTACCATGAGGAAGCAAGGAACTAGGCCTTATTTTGGTGCCAGGAAAACTAAGGAAAAGAAGTAGCATGTGCTTCCAACGAGCTTCGAACGCGGGGCTTCACTTTTGGAAACGCTGCCCTGCCCTCCGCGAGGGCAAGGCAGCATTTTGTGGTGCACGGCCAGCGCACCAGATTGGCGCACCAAGGGAGCTTCGGCAGCAACATCACGCACGCACGGGCAGAATCTGGCGCACCAAAAATTTCTGCCCTGCCCTCCACAAGGGCAGGGCAGCATCCTGCAGCTCCAGCACGCACCACATGCACACACCAAGGACGCACGCACACGCACCACAAGCACGCACCAAGGACGCACGCACCATTTTCTGCCCTGCCCTCCACAAGGGCAGGGCAGCCTCCTGGAAGCAAATTGTTTTGGGCTAAAAATTGGATTAAAAATCCAATTTAATTCATTTCTTCACCAAATCAAAAGCCCATCCAAATCCCAAGATCCAAGAATAGAAAGTTTATAAGTAGGATATAGTTTGATGTAATTAGGACCTTTTACTTTACTTTTGAACTTTGAACCTTTCTTTAAATCTTTACTTTTATTTTTGAACTTTTGAACTTCTCTTGGAGACTTCACTGAGATTTCAGAGAATTGGGGAGGAGAATTGATCTCTCTTCTTCCTCATTCTTGTGTGGGCATTTTTACTTTTCTTGTTTGAATCTTCGGTGTGAAGAATTGAGGAATTTCTGTCTCAATCTCCATTCAAGATCTCAATTTCTCTTCTGCATAATTGAGTTCAATTACAATTCCTTCACTTCTTCTTCTTCAATTTCTTGTTAATTGCTTTGTGAACTTGGATCTGGGAAGGAAATTGAGATCTAGACTTTGCTATTTAGTCTCTTGACTCCTGAGATCCCACTTTTCCTTTTGGTTCTTCTGTGAACCTCTGCTGCAAGTTAATTTCTATTTCTGTTTGAATTAGGATCGACCTCACTCCCGTGAGTTTTATTACTTGATGCGACCCGGTACACTTGCCGGTGAGTTTTGTGTTGGATTGTTTTCCACACATCAAGTTTTTGGCGCCGTTGCCGGGGATTGAAATAGATTGACAATGATTAAGTGAAGTGGAGGTCTAGATTAAGCACTTTTTCTTTTCTGTTTCTTTAAGTTTTACTAACACACTAACTATTTGAATTTTTGCTTAAACTAACTAAAACTTCATTCTAGCAATAGATTGAAGTTTCACTGGTTTTCTTGATCTGTGTGTTCATTGTTGTGTGTTTGTATGTCAGGTACAGGAAGATCTTCCCCTATCCTCTCTGAAATCGACCAAAGAACTCTTCGAAGAATAAGAAGAGCTGAAAGAGGAAAGAATATCGTTGGAGAGGAAGAATCTGAGGAGGAACTCCAAGAAATGGAAGGAGATCCATCAAATCTCAATCAACCAGGAGGAGGAGCTAACAATAACCCACAACAAAGAAAAGTCCTGGCTTCCTACACATTTGCAAATGCTAGACACTGTGGGAGTAGCATCCTTACCCCTAATGTCAATGCAAACAACTTTGAACTAAAGCCACAACTCATCACTTTGGTCCAAAACAACTGCTCTTTTGGAGGAGGGCCATTGGAGGACCCAAATCAACACTTATCTACCTTCTTGAGGATCTGTGACACTGTCAAAACCAATGGTGTGCCTCCTGACTGCTACAAGTTATTGCTCTTTCCATTCTCTCTCAGGGACAAAGCCACTCAATGGCTAGAAACATTTCCAAAGGAGAGCATCAACACTTGGGATGACTTGGTGAGCAAGTTTCTTGCCAAATTTTATCCCCCTCAAAGGATCATAAGATTGAAGACTGAGGTGCAGACATTCACTCAAATGGAGGCTGAAAACTTATATGAAGCATGGGAATGATATAAGGCACTGCTGAGGAAATGTCCACCAAAGATGTTCACTGAGTGGGACAAGCTGCAGAACTTCTATGAGGGACTTACTCTGAAGGCTCAAGAAGCACTTGATCATTCAGCCGGAGGCTCATTACAACTCATGAAAACTACAGAGGAAGCTCAAAATCTCATTGATATGGTGGCTAACAACCAATATTTCTTTGCTTACCAAAGGCAACACCAACCATCACAAAGGAGAGGAGTAATGGAACTGGAAGGAGTGGATTCAATCTTAGCTCAAAACAAAATGATGCAGCAGCAAATTCAGCAACAATTTGAGCAAATGGCCAAAAGAATTGATGGCCTGCAAGTTGCATCAGTGAGTGCCACAAGCCAACCATCAACTACTTGGGGGCAAAATGAAGAAATTCAAGAGGAACAACAGCAAGAGCAAGTCCAATACATGCACAACCAAAATCCTGGGACAAATGAAGTCTATGGTGATACTTACAATCCTTCTTGGAAAAGCCATCCCAATCTTAGATGGGGAGACAACAACAATCAAACTCAACAGCCATGGCAAAGGAACTCAATTCAAAACAATTGGAAAAATACAAACCACAACAACCAGCCAAACACTAACCAAAACACATACAGAAAACCACAAAATACTTATCCCAACTCTAACCATTATCCACCCAATAACCACCCAACTAACCAAAATACCTATCATCATCCACCAACACCCCAAAACCAACCAATCTCACATGACTCTCAGAGGATCACTAATCTAGAGATGCTCATGGAAAAGATGATGAAGAACCAAGAATTGACAACAAAGAACCAAGAAGCTTCCATGAAGAACCTAGAGAGGCAGATTGGGCAAATCTCCAAGCAGATTTCTGTTGAAAAACCATCAAGCTCACTACCAAGTGATACCATTCCTAATCCAAAAGAGGAGTGCAAGGCAATACAGTTGAGGAGTGGAAAAATACTGCTGAAAGATGAAGAAGCCACTAAGAAACCCAAGGAAAGTGATAAGAAACAAGTTGAAAAGAAGGCAGCCAATGATGAAGATGCAACAGCAAGCAATCACTCCCAAAATCAACCTCAAGAAAAAGAAGATAGACCACGAAATTTGAAGAAGGGAAAGCAGATCATGGAAGAACCGATTCCAAGACAACTTCAAGGGGAGAAAAGCTTGACACCCCCACTGCCTTATCCTCAAAGATTTCATAAGGAGACTAAGGACCAACACTTTTCTAAATTCCTAGAGACTTTCAAGAAGCTGGAAATCAACATACCTTTGGCTGAAGCATTGGAGCAAATGCCTCTGTATGCCAAATTCTTAAAGGAGCTCCTCAACAAGAAAAGGAGTTGGAATGAGAAGGAGAAGGTAATGCTCAGTGAAGAATGTAGTGCACTAATCAGAAAAGGACTTCCTCCCAAGCTTGAAGATCCTGGAGGTTTCTTCCTACCTTGCACTATTGGAAGTCTATTCATCAACAAGGGGATGTGTGACTTAGGAGCAAGTATAAATCTAATTCCATCTTCTTTAGTGAAAAAGCTTGGCATATGAGAGGTGAAACCAATACAGATGTCCTTGGAATTGGTAGACCAATCAGTGGTATATCCTAAAGGGTTGATTGAAAACCTTTTAGTTAAGGTTGACAAGTTCATCTTTCCAGCAGACTTTGTGATCCTAGATTCAGCAGAGAATGAGAATGACTCCATAATACTTGGTCGACCATTTTTGGCCACTGCTAGAGCCATTGTAGATATAGAGCAGGGAGAGCTAACCCTCAGGATGCATTAGGAGAGCATCACCTTGAAAGTCGTTCCAGAACCACAGAGTAATGAAGAAACAAGCAAGACAAGTGGTAACTCCCTTTCAAAGCAAGCAACCAACAATGCAGTAGAACAGAAAAATGAGCAGGTGCAAGAAGGAAAAGGAATTCAAAAAGAAGGGAGGTATCACAACCCAAGTCTAAAGGGAGTTCAATGTCAAGCTAGTGACAATAAAATAGCACTTCATGGGAGGCAACCCATGATTTAAGATTTCTGTCTTTTCTTTCATCTAATAAGCTATGATTTCCTGAGTATGATTTTGAACTTTCATATTTGATAAATGCATACATTGTTTTAGAGCATAAGTCAGACTTCTAAGTTTGGTGTACCTTAAGGCACACCCAATTTTTGCTTTTCAAAAGAAAGGGGGCTATTCTTAGAACATATGAAAAATCATTTTGATGAAACATATGACCAAACACTAAGTTTGGTGTCTGCATATGTAACACTGTTCAACAGATCATTTCCTATTCATTGAATCAAAACCATACAGAAAGGGATCATGCATCAATTTTTTAAATATAAAATACATCAATTGTGAAGAATGGTTTGCATTGCTAAGCCATCCCCTCAATAAAAGATAAGTTTGGTGTTCACCAACTTTTAACATCTTTAATTAAGGGACACAATTGATCACTAAAAAAATTAAATAATAATAAACAAAATAAAACTACTTCTTCTTTATTGTAAATCACTTGCCAACGTCTATATTAATGTTCTAAGGCTAGCTGTTTTGGTTTATTTAGGAGGAAGAGATTGTGACAAATGCAAGGAGGGGCCACGGCTAGGACAAGCTAAGTGAGGAATGGTCACATATGCCTAGAAAAATGCGCTCCTTGGGAAGCAGAATTTGCATGCATGCATCATCGAACACCTAAACGCATGCAACTAATGAGAAGAGAATCCTCGTCAAAGCCTCAACAAGGCATGCAGACCGTCAATCCATGAACCTTTTGTATGATCAACTCAATCTCAACCATTCATGAGCACCAATGAACTCTGTCCTCACTCACTATGGTTTTGTTAGAAAGTTTGAAGAATTTGCCTATAAATAGCCGTTAGCACTATATGGCTTACACATTTATACAAACCACTTTCACTTGTAAACCATAATCTCCTCTACTCCCGACACTAAAGCCAACAATTCCTTTCTCTTGCACAACAAAACCGAGCATCATCCCAAACACAACACATTCTTTTCTTATTTCCAACTTTCCCTCCTTTTCACTTCAAATCTGATGGCCTCCTCAAGTTCAAAAAGAAGGCCAGGAAAGGAACCAATGGTGACCGAACCTCCATCATTTGACACAAGAAAATTTAGGTCCCAGTACCATGAAGGAAGATATCATAGATTCATGAAGACAAAGAATGTTATTTATGAGAAGGGCCTTGAGTTGAAGGAAGGAGAATACCCCATTATGAGGCAAATCACTAAAGAAAGAAGGTGGGAACTTTTATGTGCTCCTATCGTTGACATCAGTGCAGTCATGATCAGGGAGTTCTATGCAAATGCTGTAAAAGAGAACAAAGATAGTGCCCCTTACACAAGTTATGTCAGAGGAGTTGAAGTGGATTTCAGTCCAGCAGCCATCACTAGGGCCCTAAAGTTGAGAACCATAACTTATGCAGAGCCTAGCTATGAGACCAGATTGCAGATGGAAAACAATCCTGATGAGATCTTGCAAGGGCTATGTGTAGAAAATACAGACTGGGAAAGAGACTCAAAAGGAGTTCCAAGCCACTTGAGGAGAATAAACCTTACTCCTGTGGCCAAAGGATGGTATGAGATAGTAAGGAGGTCTATTCTCCCTACTGGAAACGCCTCTTGGGTCACAATCAAATGAGCACTCTTGACATACTGTATCCTACATGGAGGAGAAGTCAACCTCGCATAGCTCATAGCCGACAGTATTCAAGAGATGGCTAACAGTACAAGTAAATCAAGTGGTCTTGGACATCCAAGTACCATCCTCAGGCTATGCAACAGAGCTAGAGTGATCTTTGAAGATGAGGACACAGAAAAAGTGAAAAAGGGGAAAGGAATCACTAAGAAGAGTATGGAAGGAATGAATAAAGAAGATGATCAAGAGGGGGTGGTAGGTTCCAGACAAAGGAGATCACAAAGAGAAGAAGGACGAAATCAAGCTCATGGTGCCATAGACATGAGCCAGCTACAAAGAACAATTGAAGAGTTATCTCAGCAACTCATGCAAGCTCAACAAGACCAAAATCAGGGGCGCTAAGAGCAATATCTAGAGCCCCATCCAGAGTTTAGGGAGCAATATTTGAAGGATAAAGAGGAACGAGAAGCTTGGCAGCGTCAAATGGAGGAGAAACAAGAGAGATGGCAACAACAAATGATGACTCAGCAGCAAGAATTTCAAGCACAGATTCTTGAAGGGCAAAAAGAGCAATACAAAGAATTCAAAGAATCATATGATAAGCTGTATTTTAGTCAAGCTAAAGCAGGGGAATATAGTCACAACCTGTATCAATGGAACAATATTCATCACACCATGGAAGAAGTCAGATATGTGCAAAGAATGGAGAGTGATGAAAACATACAAGCAAGGTTGGAGTATTTAACCCACAATTTGCCAACACTCAATCGACAGATCAAGCCATTTGAGCAATGCCCTGAATTTGAAGCCAAGCAAAAAGCAAGGTCTCATCATTATTCGGAATTAACACTTAACAGATTGGAAGAAGTTGGACTCTCAGGGCTCTTGGATTCTGTTTGGGATAGAAGATGCCCTGGTGAAGAAATCCGAGACTACTCCAAGCTAGGGAAGAGAAAGAAGAAAAAGGGAGAATCAAGCAGCAGCCACAATCATTAGAAGGTGGCAAAGTTCTTTCATACTTCTTCCTTCATACCCTTAATAAGGAGATGCATGTCTGAAACATGATATGCCTCCATTGTTTATTTCTTTTACTTCATGCATTGTTCTTATTTTACTTTTCTTTGTTACTTAATAAATAGCTAGAGAAATGCTAAAACGGAATAATGCTTGTTATCCATAACCAAGCTGAATTTTGTTTTGTTTTCCCACATGCTTGAATAAAAGAGAATTGTTTGAATTGGAAAGTAAATATCTAATGTTGCATGAGTTAGACTGGAAGTTAATGGTGGTGTATGTGTTTGATTTAATGCATAACTCATGAAATAATTGCTTCATAGTATCATTTTCATTAAAGTGTGAGCTAGCTTGCTGTTATAAAGGTTCTTATCAATAAAGAAAAAGCCCTTGAGAACAAAAATAAAACAGAAGGAAAAGGAAGAAGAAAAAGCCAATGTGGCAAGAAAAACAAAGAATAAAGGTTGGACACCAATAGCTTGGACCCTAGGACATATGCCTGTGGTGTTCTTCTACTAGGATATGCTTGGACAAGTAAATTCTAAGGGGTATTTTAAAACCCAGTCACTTAGATCAACTGATTTGGGATGGCCAATTGAAAGTCCACAATAAAGAGCAACTTAGATACAGAACATTTAGTTATCCAAAGAGATGCTGGGCATCAATGATCCTAGGAGGAAG
>NC_029780.3:59680030-59716994 GCF_000817695.3 Arachis duranensis | reverse complement strand
AAGGGAGTAATTAAAGAGTAAATCTTATAACAGCAAGTTTAGTAAGCCTTTGAGGAAAGATGTATATTATGTAACAGCAAATAATAACTTGGGTTGTCATTGTCTGCATAAACACTCCGTAAACCAAGTTCTGCTATATGCCTAATAAGGATATGTTTTCTCTTCTTGTTCATTTCATTTTCTCTTAGTTTTGATGCTTGCTTGGGGACAAGCAAGATTTAAGTTTGGTGTTGTGATGACAAGTCATCATATACCCATTTTTCAAGCTAATTTCACTTGTTTTATTAGTTTTTATGCACTTTCTTACAAGCTAATTTCACTTGTTTTATTAGTCTTTATGCACTTTCTTGCATCCTAAGTAAGTGATTTGGAATGAAAATGCATAACTTCTTTAAATCAAGCAACTACCATTAAATTGATGCTAACTCATGAGGTTTAAGCTAAATTTAATTGATTTTTAATTGATTTATAAGCCTTGTGAATTTAGTGATACTTTGAGTGGTTGTTTTGGTTTCTTGTAGGTGAAGAAAGAAAGAAAAAAAGGAAAAACGTGGCTTAAGAAAGCGTGGCCCAAGGAGAGAAGAAGTGTGGCGCATAGAAGGAGGAAGCAAACATTGCCCTCCACAAGGGCACAATGCCCTCTAGGAGGGCAACATAAGGAAGCAAGCTTTGAGAGGCAACACTGCCTGCCCTCCTCAAGGGCGGAGCACAAATTGGTGCCATGGATCAAGGAGAGCAAAAACTCTGCCCTGCCCTCCTCAAGGGCAATATCGGGCTCATCAAAGGAATAAATTCAAAGAAAAAGCTCAGCAATGCTTGCCACAAGGATCGAACACGGCACCATGAGGAAGCAAGGAACTAGGCCTTATTTTGGTGCCAAGAAAACCAAGGAAAAGAAGTAGCGTGTGCTTCCAACGAGCTTCGAACGCGGGGCTTTACTTTTGGAAACACTGCCCTGCCCTCCGCGAGGGCAGGGCAGCATTTTGTGGTGCACGGCCAGCGCACCAGATTGGCGCACCAAGGGAGCTTCGGCAGCAACATCACGCACGCACGGGCAGAATCTGGCGCACCAAAAATTTCTGCCCTGCCCTCCACAAGGGCAGGGCAGCATCCTGCAGCTCCAGCACGCACCACATGCACACACCAAGGACGCACGCACACACGCACGCACCAAGGCACCAACGGCCGCACACACCATTTTCTGCCCTGCCCTCCACAAGGGCAGTGCAGCCTCCTGGAAGCAAATTGTTTTGGGCTAAAAATTGGATTAAAAATCCAATTTAATTCATTTCTTCACCAAATCAAAAGCCCATCCAAATCCCAAGATCCAAGAATAGAAAGTGTATAAATAGGATATAGTTTGATGTAATTAGGACCTTTTACTTTACTTTTGAACTTTGAACCTTTCTTTAAATCTTTACTTTTATTTTTGAACTTTTGAACTTCTCTTGGAGACTTCACTGAGATTTCAGAGAATTGGGGAGGAGAATTGATCACTCTTCTTCCTCGTTCTTGTGTGGGCATTTTTACTTTTCTTGTTTGAATCTTGGGTGTGAAGAATTGAGGAATTTCTGTCTCAATCTCCATTCAAGATCTCTTTAATTTCTCTTCTGCATAATTGAGTTCAATTACAATTCCTTCACTTCTTCTTCTTCAATTTCTTGTTAATTGCTTTGTGAACTTGGATCTGGGAAGGAAATTGAGATCTAGACTTTGCTATTTAGTCTCTTGAGTCCTGAGATCCCATTTTTCCTTTTGGTTCTTCTATGAACCTCTGCTGCAAGTTAATTTCTATTTCTGTTTGAATTCTAGTTATTTCTAATTCAACTTCTGCTTTATTAATTATTGCAATTTAATTTTCCTTGCTAAAATTCTGAATTCCCAATCCTCAAATCCCTTTTCCATTCAAGCAATTTATATTTCTTGCACTTTAAGTTACTGCAATTTACATTTCTTGCACTTTAAGCTTCAGTCATTTAATTTCTTGTTCTTTAAGATTCAGCATCTTTTACTTTCCTGCTCTTTAATTTACTGCAATTCTCCCCTCTCCCTTTACATTCCAAGTAATTTAGCTTCTGTTAAAGATAAACCACTCAACCAATACTTGATTCGCTTGACAAAATCAACCACTAAACTAAAATTGCTCAATCCTTCAATCCCTGTGGGATCGACCTCACTCCCGTGAGTTTTATTACTTCATGCGACCCGGTACACTTGCCTGTGAGTTTTGTGTTGGATTGTTTTCCACACATCATTGAAGCAACCACACAAACCCCAAGAGCCACGTTAATTTCCCCGTTAACTTGGTTAACGTGGAAGCTAACGATGAGGAATGAAGGATGACCAATGTTAGTGACACTCAACATTGTCACTATCGTTGGGATGGCTAAGAGTGGCCATGTTAGAAGCCACGTTAACCTAGTTAACATGGACTCTAACGTGTGACCTATGGGCACATTGGAACGTTGGTGACAATGTTGAGTGTCACTAACGTTCTCGAAGGTTGGCAAAAGCCACGTTAGAAGCCACGTTAACCTAGTTAACGTGGGCTTTAACGTGAGGCTAAGGGGTGCATTGGAACGTTAGTGACAATGTTAAGTGTCACTAACATTCTCAAACTTATACTTTCACTAAATGTTAAACACCCCTAACGTCTTGAGCTAAAGTCTCTACCCACTTCACACCTTCTCTCTGCAAGTAAAGCCAAGCCCAAATAAAGAAAGGAACTGCTTCAAACTCAAGATCCAAAGGCCCAAGACTTGAAGAGCCAACTAGAAGCTGAGAAGAGTAGTATATATAGGAGTAGCTTTGAATTGTTGGGGGACGGAAGGAGAGCTAGGAAATAGAACTACTCTTTGTATTTTACTTTCTCTGCACTTCTAGCTTTATGATGTATTCTCCATCTTTGATTTTGATTTCTAGAGCTATGAACAACTAAACCCCTTTCATTGGGTTAGGGAGCTCTGTTGTAATTTGATGGATCAATACTAGTTTTCATTATTCTTCTTCTATCTTTCCTCTTGATTTACTTGAAAGCTTTCGATCTTCATCCAATTGGATAGTTATCTTGGAAAAGAAGCTATTCAAACTTGGATCTCTTCGGAACCTTGAAAGAGGAATGAAGAGATCAGCTAGAAATGCTTTCTCGTGCTGGACCAAATTGGGTATGGATGGGTATGTGGTTATAACCCTTTCAACACTTGATTTGGGAAATGCATGTGGTATAATCAGTGACCATACTTCATCTCTTCTCATGAGCAATTGACCAAGGAATTGGCTATTGATAAAGATTTGAGAGATTGAACCACAAGAAATTATTGTTGAATCACTTAAGATTGCCAAGGAGATCAATGAGTGCATTGATTGAGGAAAAGATGAGAATGAAATTGATCCGGAGAATGCAACATCTCCTGAGCCCAATGAACTCCCCATTTCTGATCTTACCCATTCTCTTTAATTTCTGCAATTTACTTTTATGAGCAATTCCCCCATTCCCAATTACAATTCTGCAATTTACTTTCAGTCATTTACTTTCCTGGCATTTTATTTTCTGCAATTATCAACTCTATTCATGGATTTGCTCAACTAGAACATTCCTCTAATTAACGTTGCTTGATTAATCAATCCCTGTGGGATTCGACCTCACTCTATTGTGAGTTTTTACTTGACGACAAATTCGGTACACTTGCCGAAGGGAGATTTGTTGAGAGACAATTTCCACGTGCATCAAGTTTATGGCGCCGTTGCCGGGGATTGATTGTGCATCGACAATGATTACATTAGAGGATCACTAGATTGAGCATTTTTTTATTTAATTTTCTGTTTGAGTAATTTGCTTTCTGTCTTAGTTAATTTTGTCCCTCCCCTGTTTTTTAGTTTTTCTTTGTTATTTACAATTCAGTTCACTAACCCCACTAACTGTTTGATATAATGCATCACTGACACTAACAGTAATACTAACGAAATACTCTCTGCATTTCTTTTCCTTGCTTGTACTCTGTTGGTTGTATGACAGGGAGAAGAGGCGGGGCTTCAACTTCCTTTGATTCTGAACCTGAGAGAACCTTCTTGAGATTAAGAAGGTAGGCAAAAGAAAAATGTGTGGTTGGTGCTGAAGAAGAGGAGGAACACTTTGAAGAATACTTTGAAACAACCATGGAAGACCATCGTGAGGAAGAGGTTCACAACCATGGTGGAGGAGGTAGAGCAAATCCTGGTGGGGAGGATAGAAGAGTCTTGGGCTCTTATATCAACCCAAACCCAGGGAACTGCAGAACTAGCATCCAAAAGCCAACCATCCATGCCAACAATTTCGAGCTAAAACCTCAGCTCATCACTCTTGTGCAGAATAATTGCTCATTTGGAGGAGGTGCTCAAGAAGATCCGAATCAACACTTGACCATCTTCTTGAGGATTTGTGACACAGTGAAGTCCAATGGAGTCCACCCGGATGTCTATAGGCTGCTCTTGTTCCCTTTTTCACTCAGGGACAAGGCATCCAAATGGCTTGAATCCTTCCCAAAAGAAAGCCTGACAAATTGGGAGGAGGTAGTGAATAAGTTTTTGGCAAGGTTTTACCCCCCGCAAAGGATCAATAGGCTGAGAACTGAAGTACAGACGTTCAGACAGCAAGATGGGGAGACACTTTATGAAGCTTGGGAAAGGTTCAAAGACCTAACAAGAAGGCGTCCCCCAAATATGTTTAATGAATGGGTGCAGCTGCACATCTTCTATGAAGGACTGTCATATGAATCAAATAAGGCCGTAGACCATTCATCTGGAGGTTCTTTGAACAAGAAGAAGACCATTGAGGAAGCCATAGATGTCATTGAAACTGTAGCTGAGAATGACTACTTCTATGCTTCCGAAAGAGGGAACACTAGAGGGGTAATGGAGCTAAACAATGTAGATGCTCTGCTGGCTCAGAACAAGCTCATTACCAAGAAGTTAGCTGACCTCACCAAGAAGATGGAGAGGAACCAAGTGGCAGCAATCACCACCTCATCAACAACCCAAGAAGAAGTTGAAGAAAAGGACCTTGAGCAAGCCAACTACATTGGGAATTCACCTAGACAGAACCATGATCCATACTCCAAGACATACAACTCTGGATGGAAGAACCACCCAAACTTTGGGTGGGGGAATTAGCAAGAGCAAAGCCAAGACCAGAGACGTTACAACTCCAACAACAATGCAGCTCATCAACAATTCACACAGAGGACATATCAACACCCCCACATCAACACATCTCATCCATCTACCCCTAATCCCAACCTACTATCATTTGATGACAGAATCTCAAAGATAGAAACCCTCATTGAAAGCATATGCAAAGACATTCAAGACAATAAGGTGTTCAAAGAGGAAGTGCGAGCCAGTATGAAGAATCGGGGAGAAGCAATAAAGAAGCTGGAATTCCAAGTGGGATATTTATCTGAGAAGATTCCCAGACCCACTAATAGCTTCCCAAGTGAAACGGAGAAGAATCCGAGAGGTGAAACGAAGAAAGTAAGATGGGAGGATTGCAACATGGTCACTACAAATGATAAGGAGACTGAATACAAGCCAAGCAATCTGTCAGAACAACCTGAAGATACCTTAGTAGAGAAGGAGAAGAAAGACCATCAAGAACCAGAAATCTCACAACAGGAGCTGCTGAGACTATATGCACCATTTCCCCAACTGCTTAAGGGTGCTGTGGGAAAGAGAATATGCTCAAGGTTCTTGGACTTGTTTGCATCCTTGAATGTGAACATACCATTCATCAAGGCCATTCAGCAAATGCCAGCATTCATCAAATATATGAAGGAACTTCTTCCCAAGAAGAGTTCACTTAAGGGGGGCCAGACTATAGTGATGAACAAAGAATGTAGTGCTCTGATTCAACCTGAGCTACCTACAAAAAGAAGAGACCCAGGGAGTTTTCACATCCCTTGTGCCATAGGGGAGATACTTTTTGATAGAGCACTTTGCAATTTAGGAGCAAGCATCAACTTAATGCCCCTATCCTGGTGAAAAGGATGCAGATCAATGAGATACTACCCACAGATGTAGTCATAAGGTTGGCTGACAAGACTCAAAAGCAAGCAATAGGAGTGGTGGAAAATGTGTTGCTCAAAGTTGGAAAATACTTTCTCCCAACAGACTTTGTCATCCTGGACATGGAAGAGAGTCACCTGCACCCAATCATACTGGGAAGACCATTTCTCGCTACTGCTGGAGCACTCATAGATGTGGAGAAAGGGGAGCTAATACTGAGAATCCATGATGAGCAGCTCAGCTTTAATGTTTTCAAAGAAGAAGACCAAGAGTACAAGGAATCAAGCAAACATCATGATGAGCTGTTAAAGGAAGAAGCAAGCACTGAAGCACAGCCAGCTCATCCTGAGATTCACTGGGTTGATGGACAAGGCAAAACAGCAAGTGCCACAGGTCAAGGAAAAATTGGAAGAACCTAAGCCACCAGAGGCTTCTGAGGACAACAACAAAAGCTCATCAAAAAATGAGGCCACCAAGAATAAGAAAACAACACCAGGGGCAAAGAAGAAGGTACCAAGGGGGTGGCGGAACAAGAAGATCCCTACGGAAGATTTCTCTCCAGGGGATAAAGTAATCTCAGCCTACTTCATAGATATCCCCCCTAATCTCCCTACTGTGCCATCTCAGTTACCTAAGGTTTTCACCATCAACAGAGTTCTCTCCTTGGAGCATGTAGAGATAATTGATCCAACCAATGGATATAAGTCCACTGCCAGAGGAGAAGACTTCAAGCACTACCAACCTCCTTGATGAAAGCAAAACGTCAAGCTAGTGACGCTAAAGAAGCGCTTCATGGGAGGCAACCCATGTTATATGCTTTGAGAAAATAGTGAATAAATCAATATTCATGAATTCCAACCGAAACTTGACAAACACATGTGAAATTCTTGATATGCAGAATATAGTAAAGAGCAAGTTTGGTGTTCAAAGCATTATTATTAGGGCTTTGAACACAACTTTTCATCACAGTGCTCCAAACTAAGTTTGGTGTCACCTTATGGTGCCACCAATGTGCATATAAGGATACACAGTTAGTCAGTTAGTCGGAGTTCATGAATAAACAAAAAATCCTTTTTTCTTGCTTTTATTATGCTAGCCGTAGAATTCAATTTGGTTCAGATATTCCTTTTTACTTTTCTTATTTTATTTTATAGGGAAAAGGAGAGGAGCATTGAAGGTGATTGATTGGGCAATCAAATGTGGAAAGTTCGGCCACTTCATGATGAGGAGCCACACACGTGTTTCAAGAGGGATTGCATTGGAAAATGTTGCCATGCAACATTGAAGAGAGAAGACCCTTGAAGACCGAGCAATCTCCATCATAAGGTGGTGACCCTTGTCCTTTATCCATGCACTACCCCAACCGTCCATCAAGCAACAACTCCAACAATCCACACCCTCTATCCACTCACCAATTCTCTATATAAGTAGATTTAGTCCACACCACTTCCACACTCAAAGTTGCTACCCTTCTACTTCCCTGTCCGAAAATCAGTCTCCAACTTCCCATTCTCTAAATCCTACATTTTTCTTTTCGCCACACCCTAACCACAAGGTTAGGATGACAACTATCTATCCTGAATACTTTACTTTTGATATACCCATGAGACTAAGATAACAACAAGATTCTAATAAGAGAAAAGGGAAAGAACAATGGAAGTGAAAAACTAAAGACAAAGAATAAGCAATAAGGCTAGGCACCAATGGTTTACCTTAAGACATGTGTCTGTGGTGCTCCTATGTGGGGGATCTACTTGGATGAATAAGCTCTTAGGGGTGCTTTATCACTTGATAACTTGGGTTAACTAACCCGGGATTATCAGCTGAAAATCCACTATCAAGAGTAACCCTTACTACAAAACACTTAGTAACCTAAAGAGGTGCTGGACACCAAGGTCTCAAGGAAGAAAATAAATAAACCAGATGCCTGTGGTGTGTATGTATGGGGGAGAGTTGGCTAATTATGATACAGGTAGAGGCAGAGAAACTGCATATTATTGATAAGGATTGCATTGAAAAAGGGATTGTAGAACTTATCTGCAAGCATAATATCAAGAAGCTTATGATGGGAGCAGCTTCTGATAAGTACCATTCTAGGTAAGAAGAAGATTACTTGTAGTATTTTCCAATCTAGATAAGTTGATATTAATGTTTTGATTGACCTCAACTTGCAGGAGAATGACAGATCTCAGGTCTAGGAAAGCCATTTATGTGAGGTTGTGATGCCAGGGCATTTTGGCCAGTTTCACTGACCTTTTCTTTACTGTTTTTAGGTAGTTTCTTTGCATTTTCTTAGGGAATAAGCTAGTTTTGGGTAGAAAATCATTTACATCCTGATTCAAGCATGCATTGTGCATTTTACATGATTTCATGAGGATTTTGCATGATTTTAATGACAAAATTGATATTGCATCCCCCATGACTTGGATTAGAACTTTGATGCACTTTATTGCTTGATTTCAGGAACAAAGGAAGCAAAGAATGGGAGTAACTTGCAAGGCTAGGGAGAAAAGTGATTGCCAATAACACTCAAAAGCCATCAATGCCACGTTAAGGAGTCACGTTAACTAAGTTAACGAGAACTCTAACGTGGAGAAGAGAAGTTGAGCCAACGTTAGTGACACTTAACATTGTCACTAACGTTGGCAATTGCTCACAAATGGCCACGTTAGGAGCCACGTTAACCTAGTTAACGTGGCCTCTAACGTTAAAGGGGGAAGAGAAGCCAACGTTAGTGACACTCAACATTGTCACTAACGTTGGCCTAAGGAGCAAAGTACCACGTTAACTCCCATGTTAACTTGGTTAACGTAGGAGCTAACGTAAGAGATGAAGAGTTGTCGACAACGTTAGTGACACTCAACATTGTCACTAACGTTGAAGCAACCACACAAACCCCAAGAGCCACGTTAACTTCCCCGTTAACTTGGTTAACGTGGAAGCTAACGATGAGGAATGAAGAATGACCAACGTTAGTGACACTCAACATTGTCACTAACGTTGGGATGGCTAAGAGTGGCCACGTTAGAAGCCACGTTAACCTAGTTAACGTGGACTCTAACGTGTGACCTATGGGCACATTGGAACGTTAGTGACAATGTTGAGTGTCACTAACGTTGTCGAAGGTTGGCAAAAGCCACGTTAGAAGCCACGTTAACCTAGTTAACGTGGGCTTTAACGTGAGGCTAAGGGGTGCATTGAAACGTTAGTGACAATGTTAAGTGTCACTAACGTTCTCAAACTTATAATTTCACTAAATGTTAAACACCCCTAACGTCTTGAGCTAAAGTCTCTACCCACGTCACACTTTCTCTCTGCAAGTAAAGCCAAGCCCAAATGAAGTAAGGAACTGCTTCAAACTCAAGATCCAAAGGCCCAAGACTTGAAGAGCCAACTAGAAGCTGAGAAGACTAGTATATATAGGAGTAGCTTTGAATTGTTGGGGGACGGAAGGAGAGCTAGGAAATAGAACTACTATTTGTATTTTACTTTCTCTGCACTTCTAGCTTTATGATGTATTCTCCATCTTTGATTTTGATTTCTAGAGCTATGAACAACTAAACCCCTTTCATTAGGTTAGGGAGCTCTGTTGTAATTTGATGGATCAATACTAGTTTTCATTATTCTTCTTCTATCTTTCCTCTTGATTTACTTGAAAGCTTTCGATCTTCATCCAATTGGATAGTTATCTTGGAAAAGAAGCTATTCAAACTTGGATCTCTTCGAAACCTTGAAAGAGGAATGAAGAGATCAGCTAGAAATGCTTTATCGTGCTGGACCAAATTGGGTATGGATGGGTATGTGGCTATAACCCTTTCAACACTTGATTTGGGAAATGCATGTGGTATAATCAGTGACCATACTTCATCTTTTCTCATGAGCAATTGACCAAGGAATTGGCTATTGATCAAGATTTGAGAGATTGAACCACAAGAAATTATTGTTCAATCACTTAAGATTGCCAAGGAGATCAATGAGTGCATTGATTGAGGAAGAGATGAGAATGAAATTGATCCGGAGAATGCAACATCTCCTGAGCCCAATGAACTCCCCATTTCTAATCTTACCCATTCTCTTTAATTTCTGCAATTTACTTTTATGAGCAATTCCCCCATTCCCAATTACAATTCTGCAATTTACTTTCAGTCATTTACTTTTCTGCCGTTTTATTTTCTGCAAGTATCAACTCTATTCAAGGATTCGCTCAACTAGAACATTCCTCTAATTAACGTTGCTTGATCAATCAATCCCTGTGGGATTCGACCTCACTTTATTGTGAGTTTTTACTTGATGACAAATTCGGCACACTTGCCGAAGGGAGATTTGTTGAGAGACAATTTCCACGTGCATCACTTCCGCGTCAACCCTATTTCACCCTACTCACGCGATCGCGTCCTCCACGCGTTCGCGTAGATTTATGATCACTAACCCCAATTCATGCAAACCCTACCCTGTCGCATCCCCCAAACCCCAACCCCCTTTTTCCACTCTTCTCTGCAACTCCACACCCCACCAGACCACCACACCCCACCAGATCACTGCCACACCACCATCGACCACCCAGACCCGCCGGCCAACTCTCTCCCCCTTTTCTTCTTTCTTTCCTTCTTCCTTAGCATATGATAGTTGATTTGATCGAAAAAAAATAAAAAAAAATAAAAAGAGTAAGCTAGGAACCAGAGTATAGTAAAACAATCCACACACCTTGTATATATAGCATTACATGTTAGTTAGTTAACAACATTTCTTCAAGGAGTAACACTAAGATTTTAAGGGGCACCTTAAAAATTTACATTGAGTTGAATGGAAACTCTTAATTTCTACTTGCATGACATACATAACTGATATATGATTTATGAGCTTGAGAACACACACCCTGTGAGTTTTGAGCTTAATTGTATGGTTGCATTCAAACCATAAATTTCATTCCTGTGTGTTTTACCCTTCTTTTTTTTATTCTGGTGTTCTTTACTTTGTTTTAATCCATATGTCCAATTATACAATATAGATGCATACCAAGAGATGATTGAGAATATTATTTGTATTTATACCCACTTGTCCCAAATAAACCTACCTTTTATGCCATCCTTGTTAGCCCCCTTAAGCTTTTTAGTCCCCATTCATTTTGTAACCATATTACTAGCCTTAAGCCAAAAAACAAAATAAAAATCCCAAGTTGAATCCTTGGTTAGCTTAAGATAGATATTGTGTATAATTTAAGTGTGGGAAATTTTATGGGCACATGGGATGATAGAAAAAGTAGGAAATTAAATTGAATAAGTCATTTGAAAATTTGGGGAGCATGTTTATGTGAAATCAAAACAATTAAGTTACCATGTGCATTTAAAAAAAAATATTATCCAGAATGCTATTACACAAATATCAATGCACATGGGACCAAAGTTAAAATAAAATGCATGAGCATGTAACACAAAAGTGGAAAGATTTGGGAAGCTAGGTGAAGAATTATGAAATTATATGTTAAGTGAGATCTTAGACTAGTCAAGGATTCACTATTTAGCTCACTTAGCCTTACACATATACCCTTACCTTTACCCTGGCCCCATTACAACCTTGAAAAGACCTCATGATTTTTGTATGTCTATATTCCATATTTGTTGATTGGTTAGATGAAGAACAAAGTTATAGAAAGTAAGGATAGAAAGAAGAATAGAGCGATTAACCCAAATAAACACTGAGTAACTAGAGAGTGAACACAAAATCCAATAAGGGTTCAATAGCTCATTCTCATATGTCCATGTTTAATTATTGATTGTCTTGCAAGCTGTGAATTATCTTAACTCAACTCAATTGTAACTGTGCTTTAATATAATTTGGCCCTAATTGCACATACATGATTCCTTGAAGATATGAATTAATTTGACTACATGTATGCTTTATATATAGGTGAATAATAACTAGATTTGCATGGCTCATTTAGGTAGTTGCATTTAGAGTAGATTGCATTGCATATGATTCCACCATTTTACCTTTACTCTTTTCTCTTGAATTTAGCATGAGGACATGCTATTGTTTAAGTGTGGGGAGGTTGATAAACCACTATTTCATGATAAATCTTGTGCTTAAATTGAATGATTTTATCAACTCTTCACCTACTTAATCATATGAATCTGCATGGTTTTGCAATTCCTTCCTTATGGTATAACATATGAGAAAACATGTTTCTTATGCTTTAAAATAATCAAATTTAATTATCCTTTATTATCATTCGATGCCGTGATGTGTGTGTTGAGTACTTTCAGGTTTTATAGGGTAGGAATGACTCAAAGGATGGAAAGGAAACATACAAAAATGGAAAGAAAGCACAAATTGGAGTTTCGGAGAAATTGGCAGCGACGCGTCCGCATGGACGACGCGAACGCGTGCTTTGCATAAATTAGCATCGACGTGAGTGCATGGACGATGCGAATGTGTGGCATGCGAAACACAACTGACGCGGACGCATGACTGAAGCGACCGCGTGGAAGAGCAAAACTCCAAGATGATGCGACCGCGTGACCCACGCAGACGCGTGACATGCGCAATCTGCAGAATTTGCAGAAGTCCGTTCCAACGACTTCTGGCCTTTTTTGGCCCAGATCCAAGCCCAGAGAACACA
This sequence comes from Arachis duranensis, assembly GCF_000817695.3. Classification (NCBI taxonomy): domain Eukaryota; kingdom Viridiplantae; phylum Streptophyta; class Magnoliopsida; order Fabales; family Fabaceae; genus Arachis; species Arachis duranensis. The sequence continues at coordinate 59,704,336 of NC_029780.3, read as the reverse complement.
GATTAAAGGGTTATAAATGGAGGAATCCATCCATTCATAACATATACTGGATACATCAGACAACAGACTTTTGATAATTTAGATGTAGTTTTTAGAGAGAGAGGTTCTCTCCTCTCTCTTAGGATTAGGATTTAGAGTTTCCCTTAGGATAGGATTATCTCATCTTCATATCAGGTTCAATATTGCTTTATTTTGACTTCTCTTATTTGTTAATTATATATGTTGTAAAATTGGCTTATGGACCATGCATTTTATGATTTTCTTAATTAATACACATTGAGGTATTTCAGACTTATGATTGCTTTTCCTTGTTTATAATTTAGATTTTCCCCTTTTGGATTTGGTTGATTAATTGGTAACTCTTGATTGTCAAACTCATCGTGATTGATAATTATTATTCTTGCTGATTAATTTAGATTCCTATAACTCTAGTCTTTTCTTAAGGAGTTGACTAGAACTTTAGGTGTTTAATTAATTTTCCACTTGACTGACCTTCATAGTTAGAGGTTGACTTAGTGGGAACAAAAGTATAATTCTCATCACTATTGATAAGGATAACTAGGATAGGACTTCCAGTTTTCATACCTTGCCAAGAGATTTCTTTGCTATCAATTTATTAATTTCTGCAACCCATTTCTCTTGCTCAAAACCCTTTTCAAAACCCAAACCATTATTTTCCATAACCAATAATAAAACACACCTCCCTACAATTCCTTAAGAAAATGACCAGAGGTTTGAATACTTCGGTTTATAAATTTTATTGGGTTTGTTACTTGTGCAACCAAAACATTTGTAAGAAAGGTTGATTGCTTGGCTTAGAAACTATACTTACAACGAGAATTTATTATAAATTCTAAACCATCAATCTTCAGTTCTTCAGGCCAACTTCGTCATGTCGGGCTCTTCTGAGTTATTTCTGTAATCCTCTTTCTTGGACCTTGTTTAGGTCTCTTTCAGGGATTACTTTATAACTCTTTGTCGATTAGTCCGACTTCGTCATGTCGGGCTCTTCTGAGTTATTTCTGTAATCCTCTTTCTTGGACCTTGTTCAAGTCTCTTTCAGGGATTACTTTATAACTCTTTGTCGATTCGGCCAACTTTGTCATGTCGGGCTCTTCTGAGTTATTTCTGTAATCCTCTTTCTTGGACCTTGTTCAGGCCTCTTTTAGGGATTACTTTATAATTCTTGTTGATTGGGCCGACTTTGTCATGTCGGGATCTTCTGAGTTATTTCTGTAATCCTCTTTCTTTGACCTTGTTCAGGTCTCTTTTAGGGATTATTTTATAACTCTTGTCGATTGAGCCGACTTCGTCATGTTGGGCCCTTCTAAGTTATAGAAATCCTCTTTTATAGGGTTGGCCAGACCTCTTTCCAGGGATTTACTTATAACTTTTAGTTGACGCGACTGGTCCGACTTTTATGTCGGTCCGTCTTTAAGTTATTTTGTAGCAATAAATTTTGTTAAGACCTCGTCAGGTCCTTTCTATCGATCACTTTCGATAACTTCTTGCATTATTCTGTTTTCACCTTTGCCAATTTTCGTAGAAATTGGGTTTTAACCCTCGTGTGTTTGACCTCCGATGAATTTGGTTTTCGTCTCTATGGGTCTTTCATCGTGATTGTGCAGTGAATTCGATTTTCACTTTTGCCGATCTGTAGCTTTATAATCGGATGATGAATGTTTCAGATTAATGCGGCTTGAGAACTTGTAGAGAATCTGAACAAAATTTATTCAAAAGAAAATGAAAATATATACATGTAGGAGTTTTTCATTGAGTTGGGTGGTTAGCAGGCCTTGGCTTGGCGCCTCATTAAAAAACCTTTTCAGGAAAAAGAGTGCGCCTTATCCTAAGATCCTTTATCACCCCTAACTATAGTACCTTCTTAGGTTGCAGGCGTGCCATGACCTGGGAAGCTCTATTCCATCGAGTACCTCTATGACTCGGTAAGGTCTTTTCCAGTTTGCTACTAGCTTTCCTTCTCCAGGTCAAGTCATTCCGATGTCATTTCGGATTAGGACGAGGTCATTTTCAATGAAAGCCCGCTGTATCACCTTTTGATTGTATCTCGAAGCCATTCATCGTTTTAGTGCCTCTTCCCTGATCCGAGCTCTTTCTTGAACTTCTGGGAGTAGGTCAAGTTCGTCCCGTTGAAGTTGGGAGTTGGCTTCCTCATTATAGTGGATTACTCTGTGCGACCTTTCTTCAATCTCTACTGGGATCACTGCTTCCATTCCGTATGTTACTCGGAAAGGTGATTCCTTTATGGTGGAATGTAGTGTTGTTTGGTATGCACATAGGACTTGTGGGAGCTCTTCAGCCCAGGCTCCCTTTGCGTCCTGTCATCTTCATTTCAACCCAGCCAATATGACTTTATTAGCTGCCTTGGCTTATCCATTGGCCTGGGGATGTTCTACGGAAGTGAACTGTTGTTTTATATTGAAGTCGGCTACTAATTTTCTGAAGCCTGCATCAGTGAATTGAGTGCCATTGTCTGTAGTTATGGAGTAGGGGATCCCAAATCTTGTGATGATGTTCCTATATAGGAATTTCTGACTTTTTTGAGCCGTGCCATTAGCTAGAGGTTCTGCCTTGATCCATTTTGTAAAATAGTCCACCCCTACTATGAGGAACATAACCTGTCCTGACCCCTGAGGGAAGGGTCCAAGAAGGTCGAGTCCCCATTTTGCAAATGACCAGGGTGAGGTTACACTGATGAGTTCCTCTGGCAGGGCGATGTGAAAGTTGGCGTGCTTCTGACATGGTGGACATGTCTTTATGAATTCGGATGCTTCCTTTTGTAGAGTTGGCCAATAAAATCCTGCTCGAAGTACTTTTTTGGTAAGTGCTTGCACTCCGAGATGATTGCCACAAATGCCGCTGTGTACTTCTTCTAGGACTTCCTTTGTGTTGGAAGTCGGTACACATTTTAGTAATGATGTTGAAATCCCTTTTTTGTACAGATTGTTGTTTATGATGGTGTAGTGTTACGCCTCCCGTTTGAGCCTTTTTGCCTCCTTTTCTGCTGTGGGAAGTGTTCCTGCTTTGAGGTAGTTAATTATGGGAGACATCCATCCTTGAACCTGACTTGTAATAGCCAGGATATTTTCTTTTTTTGAGATTGATGGGTCCTACAGGGTTTATTGGATGAGGCTTCTGTTGTTGCCCTCTGGTTTAGTGCTGGCTAATTTTGAGAGTGCGTCTGCTCGGGCATTCTGTTCCCGGGGTATGTGTCAAACTTCATATTCTCCGATTGTCCAAGTTGTTCATTGGTTTTATCCAAGTACTTTTTCATGGTGGGGTCTTTGGCTTGGTAGCTCCTTGTTATTTGTAAAGTGACTACTTGTGAGTCACTGAAGATGATAAGTTTTTGAGCTCCAACCTCCCTAGCCAGCTTCAAACCAGCTAGTAGTGCCTCGTATTCTGCTTGGTTGTTTGAGGCCGGGAACCCAAATTTGAGGGAGAGTGTGATTTGAGTTCCCTGGTTGCTTTCAATCATCACACCCGCGCCGCTTCCAATTTTGTTAGAGGAGCCGTCAACATAGAGATTCCATTCTATGGGGATTTATGTTGTGTCTGTAAATTCTACAATGAAGTCGGCCAGGTATTGTGACTTGATGGCTGTCCGAGCTTCGTATTGAAGGTCGAATTTAGACAACTTGACCGCCCCACTGTAGGATTCTGCCTGCTAGGTCTATTTTCTGCAAGATCCCTATTATGGGCTGGTTGGTCCAAACCCTAATGGTGTGAGCTTAGACGTATGGTCGAAGTCGCCGGGATGTCAGAATGAGAGCGTAGGCAAACTTCTCTATTTTTTGATAGTTCAGCTCGGATCCCTGTAGTGCCTTACTGATGAAATATACGGGTTGTTGTCCGCTGTCGTCTTCTTGAAGTAGCGCTGAGGCTACTGCTCGATTTCCTACCGCGAGGTACAATATGAGTGATTCCCCTTTTCGTGGTCGAGTCAGGATAGGTGGTTGTCCCAGGAATTTCTTGAAATCCTGAAAGGCTTGTTCGCACTCCTTTGTCCATTCAAACTTCTGTCCCTTCCTCAGGGTAGTGTAGAAAGGTAGAGACCTTATGGCCGATCCAGCTAGAAATCTGGACAAGGCTGCCTATCTCCTGTTTAGTTGTTGTACGTCTTTGACACAAGTCGGAGTTTTCATGTCGAGTATGGCCCGATATTTATCCAGATTTGCCTCTTTGTGTGAGCATAAAACCCAAGAATTTTCTGGCTTCTACGGCTACGGTGCATTTTGCGGGATTGAGTCGCATGCCTGCTTCCTTATAGTGTTGAATACCTTGGTCAGGTTGGACAGTAGCATTTCTTCATTTTGCGTCTTTATTAACATGTCGTCTACGTAGACTTCCATGATTTTTTCAATGTGATCCGAAAAGACTTTATTCATCAGTCTCTGATATGTAGCTCCTGCGTTTTTAAGACCAAAGGGCATGACGATGTAGTAATAGTTTGCTTTTGGGGTTAAGAAGGAAGTTTTCTCCTAATCGGCCGGATACATTGGGATTTGATTGTATCCTGCATATGCGTCCATAAACGAGAGGTATTTATATCCGGAGGAGGCATCTACCAAAGCGTCAATACTTGGGAGTGGATAAGGATCCTTTGGGCAAGCTTTGTTGAGGTCGGTGTAGTCGGTGCACATTCGCCACTTCCCGTTTGATTTCTTCACCAAGACGACGTTAGCTAGCCATAGCGAGTATATGACTTCTCTTATGAACCCTGCCTCCAGTAAAGCTTGTACCTGCTCTTCCACAGCTTCAGACCGTTCTGGTCCGAGCTTTCTTTGTCTCTATTGTACTGGCCGAGCTCCCGGGTAGACTCCAGCTTGTGGCACATTAATTTAGGGTCTATGCCTGGCATGTCTGTGGCCTTCCACGCAAAGAGATCGACGTTATCTTGTAGAAACTGTGCGAGTGATTCTTTCGTATTTCTTTTTAGGGTTGTCCCGATGTTGGTTGTTTTGTCCGGGGTGTCTCTGATCTGAATCTTCTCTACTTCCCCTTCGGGTTGTGGGAAGAGCTCTTCTCGCCTCTGAATTCCACCAAGCTCTATTGTGTGGCATTCTTCTCCTGCCTCTCTGAGGTTTAGACTTTCGTTGTAGCAGCGGCGTGCTGTCCTTTGATCTGCTTTTACTGTGGCTATTCCTTCCGCGGTCGAGAATTTCATGCATAGATGAGGAGTTGAGACTATCGCACCAAGCTGATTTAGTGTTGTCCGTCCTATTAGGGTATTGTAGGCTGAACTTACGTCGACCGCAATGTAGTCTATCTTGAGTGTTCTTGACTGATTTCCTTTTCCGAAGGTTGTATGCAGCGAGATGTATCCAAGTGGTTGAACCAGGGTATCTCCTAGTCCAAACAGGCTGTTCGGATATGCTTTGAGCTCTTTTTCTTCCAAGCCAAGCTTATCGAAGGCAGCATTGAACAAGATGTCGGCGGAGCTCCCTTGGTCTATTAGTGTGCGGTGGAGATTTGCGTTTGCTAGTATAATAGTGATGACCATGGGATCGTCGTGTCCTGGGATGATACCAGATGCATCTTCTCTGGTGAAAGTAATTGCTGGGATGTCGGGTACTTCCTCTTTCCCCTTGACATGATATACCTCTTTGAGATATCTTTTACGGGATGATTTTGAGATTCCTCCTCCAGTGAATCCGTAGTTCATCATGTGGATGTGTCTTTCAGGTGCGCGGGGTGATTGCTTCGTTCACCCGGCATCTTCATTCCTTCTTCTTTTTCATTGTTCTTCATATCGAGTGACCAGATACCGATCTAACTTCCCCTCTCTTACTAGCTTTTCTATGACATTTTTTAAGTCGAAACATTCGTTGGTGGAATGTTTGCAAACTCGATGGTATTCACAGTATTCGGTCCAATTTCCTCCTCCTCTTCTGCCTTTGAGCGGTCAAGCTGGGGGTATTTTTTTAGTGTGACAAACTTCTCTGTATATATCCATAAGGGACACCCGGAGAGGGGTGTAATTGTGGTATTTTTTATCTTATCCCCGTGTCGGTCTTCCTTCTTTTTAGACTCTTTATCTTTGTATGGGGAGGAGAATCCGGATTTTGATGCTTCTACTAGTCGGGCATTTTCTTCCATGTTGATATATTTCTCGGCTCGTTCATGTATTTCATTTAGCGATGTGGGATACATTTTTGATATGGATTGGCTGAAGGGCCCTTCTCAGAGGCCATTAATGAGGTCCATGATGGCCGCTTCAGTGGGTAGATTTTGTATGTCTAGACATGCCTTGTTGAATCTTTCCACGTAGTTGCAGAGACTTTCCCGATCTCCTTGCTTGATCCCTAACATACTTGGGGCGTGCTTGGTTTTGTATTTCTAGATGGAGAATCTGACTAAAAACTTCTTGGCTAAATCGTCAAAACTGGAGATGGACCTCGGAGGTAGATTGTCAAACCATCTGATTGCTGTCTTAGTTAAACTAGCTGGAAAGGCTTTGCAACGAACTACATCTGAGGCATCGGTGAGATACATTCTTCTTCTGAAATTGCTGAGGTGATGGTCAGGATCTGTGGTGCTGTTGTACAAAGTCATGTCCAGGAGTTTAAAGCTTTTGAGATCTTGGCCTTCATGATTTCCTTGGTGAATGGATCTTTATCCTTGCGGGGGTTATCTCCACCAGGAGATCGAATAGCTTTGATTTTGAGATCGGCTTCAGTTTGTAGGAGTTTGCTTTCCAGCTCTCGACGTCGCCTTATCTCCCTTTGCAGGTGATTTTCTGCCTCTCCTTGATGTTGGGCATCTTTCTCGAGTTGCTTTAGTCGATCTTGAAGCGTCTCCAAAGCTTCCTAGTTTGGCACATTCTTGTCTCCACTAGGTCGGGGGGTATCTTTAGGCGTAACGTCATTATTTTTATGCGGCGTTCTATCTTCTAAGTCTGAATCGTGTTCATTGTCATGATCATCCACCATGTTAATGGGATGACTTACAGGTTCTCCGGCAACAGCGCCAAAGTTTTGAGGGTTACCAGAAACTATAGGTCGATCTTGAATGAGATCTTCTGCGCTGACCAGAGCTGTGGAGTCCGATCTGATGATGGTGGTCAGAGCTGTTGTATCCGACTTGTTGGACAGGGTGACGATGCTAATCCTTCGTCCCCGGAGAGTGGGGGGTACCTGCAAGGGACTCCGATACTTAAGATAGCAAGGGTATTAAGCATGTATTGAGTAGAATCAGAATATGAGTTATACCTGGGTGCTCTAGTGTATTTATAGTGATGGGGCGTGACCTTTTTAGATAAGATAAGTTAATTATCTTATCTTATCTTACCTTCTAGGTGAGGACAGCTTATCTACAAGGGAACCGCCCTTATCTTTGTAGGATTGGGCTGCCTTTGGATTTGGGTTGTGTTCCTCTACCTGGGCCCTTTGTTGGGCTTTCCTGTCAATTTGGCCGAGCTCTTTGAAAAGAGGTCGGATGGTCTGATCTGAAAAGATTGGTCACTTTGTCGCTAGTCATCCCGGGTTGGACAGTTCAACCCAGGGTATGAACAGAAAGGAATATGCACGATTGGATGGAGACAGCCGGAAAGCAGACATTCAAAGAGCCATACAGCACCTTCATACGCTTATCTGAAATTCCCACCATTGAATTACATAAGTATCTTTATCCTTATTTTATGCATTATTTATCTTTATATTCGAAAACCATTATAACCATTAGAATCCGCCTGACTGAGATTTACAAGGTGACCATAGCTTGCTTCATACCAACAATCTCCGTGGGATCGACCCTTACTCACATAAGGTTTATTACTTGGACGACCCAGTGCACTTGCTGGTTAGTGATGCGAAGTTGTGAAGAAAGTGCTGAGATTATAAACGCACATACCAAGTTGAGCGCCATAGTTAGAGATCACAATTTCATGCACCACATGCCACTAGAGCTTTTATAGAAGATGCCATGTCCAAGTTTGATAGAATTAAGGGTTTGAAGGATGAGCTAGGTGCTAGGGTGGCTAAGTTAGAGTTGGATGTAGAGAAAGCGAAATATCGAGCTAGTGCTGCTGAGGCAACTGCAAATCCGACTGAAGAAACGGCAAAAAATTACAAGGAGAGCTATACCCGTACATATGGTGAGCTACTCGAAACTCGGGAGAGGCTTTAGCCTACCTAGACTGATTACGCCAAGCTCCAGGGTCACATGGTGGATAGTGTGACCGATGCATATGAAAATTTGAAGGCCCAGGTCCGAGTTCTTGCCCCTAAGCTCGGCCTCTCTTTATTTAGTCTGGATAATGTCGTGGAGGATGGCAAGATCATGCCTGCCCTAGATGATGAAGATGAGGGTCCTCCTCCTGTGCCCCCAGCCAAGGCTTCTACAGCTTCAGCCTCTTCAACTCCATCTGCCAATGTGGTCCCTCTTGAGCTAGAGCCCGATGTGGAGATTCTGGGAGGATCGGATGGAGTTGTTAATGCCACTCCGCTCGTAACCAGGCCCCCTTCCCCTAAAGATGTGGCTCCTGAGGCGACTTCAGATATTTGATGATTCCTTGGTATATATATGTTTTGTGGATAGTCCTACTTGTGAACTTTGCTTGATTTTCTGTAAATCTCTTGTGGTTGGCTTTGGTATTTAGTTGCTTCTTGGCAACTTTTATTTTAAAAAACAAACACTTTAAACTCTTGGATTGCCCTTTAGGCAGCTTTTGAGTCTTTAATGTATGCATTTTGCTAATACGGTAATTATACCTTTTAATGTTTTTACCCCTGTGATTCGTATGGGTTCTGTAGGAGTTTTTGTGATACCTCCTAGTCTGACCTTTTTTGAGTGAAAATGCCTTTGCTTTGAGTTTTATGTTGTCAACCCTTTGCTTTTGGCGGACCTATCCTTGTGGCTTGGGGTCCAGGACTTTTGTAGCCGGTCCGACAACTATTTGATGTTCTTTTCATCGAACATTTGAACAATTCATGTAGCCTTGTTTTGAGATCGTGCTTTCTTTGAGCGGGGTTTTATCCCTTTTTAACCAAGCACTGCTGAGCCTTAAGTTGTTTTTCTACTTTTTTGTCTTTTTATTTCTTTGGGTTTCTGTAGCCGGTCCTAACAACTTTTAATACTTTGTTGGGATGACTTTTTAGCTCCGTTTCTAGGGCGTGCTTCTCACTTTAGGTAGAATCCTTTTCGGGACTTGGTACCTTTTTTAGCTGACCTATAGGTTTTTTGATCTTTTAGATCATTATTTGTTCCCTTTGCGGAGGTTTTGGTTGTCCCTTTAGCCGACCTTTTTGTCTTCACTTGTTCGGGCTTTTTAGTCATATTCCAACAACTTTTTAGGTAGTGTTCCGTTAGGCAACCTTTTCTTTGTAGTTTGTTTGGATGACCTCTTAGTGCCGTTTCGATCTATGATTTTTCTTTCTAAGTAGTGTCCTTTTTCAAGACTTCATACCTTTCAGCAAAGCATTCTTAGCCTTTCTTTGGCCTTTGCGAGATGTCTTTGTCCCTATTTAGTGATCCTTTCATATTGGTCTGACTTCTCTGTCGGGCCTTCTCGAGTTATTTTTAATAATCCTATTTCTAGTCAGACCTCGTCAGGTCGCTTTATATGGTTTACTTTGTATAACTCCTTGCATTAATCCGAGCTTTATTGCTACACCTTGCTGACCTCTTTATAATCGGTCGATGAATTTTGCTTTTAAGAGTAAATTAATGAATCTTGGTAGGAAACCTTTTAAGGAATCTGGAAGCTTTATAAATTGTGGAGAGTTTCTTTTCCAAGACAACTAACCAATTGAATTAAGATTGAAAGCTTTCTAGTAAATCAAAAGAGAGGAAAGAAGAAGAGAATGAAAACTATAATTGATCCATCAAATTACAACAGAGCTCCCTAATCCAATGAAAGGTGTTTAGTTGGTTAGAGCTCTAGAAATGGGAAATGGCAGAAAAGAATACATCCTTAGCTAAAAGTGCAGAAAAGTTAATATACAGAGGGTAGTTCTCCAAAGTGCCAACCTCCTCTATAGTTCAAAACTACTCCTATATATACTACTTCTCTTGATCTTCTAGTGAGTTCTTTAAGTCTTGGATGTGGACCTTAGATCTTGATCAAACTAACGTGGGCAATGCTAGTTTGATCCAACGTTAGTGACAAAGGTGAGTGTCACTAACGTTGGCATTGTTCCTTTCTTCCACGTTAGAGTTCACGTTAACTAAGTTAACGTGACTCTTAACGTGCCTCATTGCCAACTCTTGGAGCGTTAGTGGTGTTCACATTTACCACTAACGTTAGAGCTTTCTTCTTCTCCACGTTAACTACTACGTTCACCTAGTTAACATGGGAATTAACGTGGGCTTATGATGGCTTCGCAGGCATTATTTGTGATCACTTTTCTCATTAACGTTGCAAGCTCTTCCCCATTCCACGTTAGTGGTCACGTTAACTAGGTTAACGTGGCTACTAACGTGGTTCTTCCTTGCTTCCTTTGTTCTAAAATCAAGCAAATAAAGTGCATCAAAGCTCTAGTCAGGATAGATAGTTGCCTTATTTCCTTGTTGGTGAACCAACTTAGCTAACTAATCACCCTACCACAAACATTCAGGATTCACTTCACAAAATAACTCCACTCTTGTTCTTGTCATAACATTTTCTTTTTGATTAACTTAAAGGACAGGCATACAAGTAAGCAAGATGAAAGCGAAAACTAGGGACATTAAGCTCAATAACATTGGACCTAAACAATGAAAACCTTAAATGCAGAATTGAAAATCCTAAGCTACTCATGGACGCATGTTCTATTTCATACATGATTTTCCTTATTTAAAGTTTGAAAGAGATAGAACTAAGAAGGAACTCCACCATCTTTCACTTGTTGGAATGTTCATGTTCCTTTGTCTTGGGATCCTCCTTGATTACTTGAGTCCCCATTCTCTTTGCGTTTCCCTATAAGCTTTTTTCAGAAACCAGCATCCTCTATCTTCTTCTTTAATGCTTCAATTTGCTGTTTCACTTTCATCTCTTCTTGCTCTGTTAAGTCCTTGCGAACTGCCTCATAACTTGGGATGGCAGGGTGCAAGTTATGCATATGCCTAGTGATATAGTTTAACTTGGCCTGAGTGTTTATGCTAAATTCTTCTCGATGTAGTTGCCTTCCTTCATTGAGCATACTGAATTCGTTGAAGGCTTTCATCTGAGCTATCTGGTGTTGGTTGAGTTCTTGTAGGCGTTTGTCCTGGCTTTCTTGCCTTTTGGACACCTGATTGATGGCTTGGGAGAGCTAGGAGTAATGCTCCTGTTGTAACTCCAATTGCTGTTTCTGCCACTCTCTTTGTTGATCCATCTAACTAGAGAGTAGTTTTTCTTGATGATCCATCCTTTAAGCTTGGATATGTAGTTGCTGTTCTTGTCCCTCCATATAGTTACTTGCCATATACTCAATGACTTCCTTGATGTGAAACATATTTATATTGGTTGGATCAAATTGTCCTTTGATGAGAGAACTTTTGCGTGGTCTAGAAATTTGCGGATAAATCTTCGTTGCAGGTATAGTTTCTAAACCTTCAAAAGTCCTTTCATACAAACGATTTGGGTGTCATAAGTAACAAACCCCTTTAAAAATTGTTAACCGAGTATTCAAACCTCGGGTCGTCTTCTCAAGGAACTGCAAGTAATATAAATGGCAAGTAAAATAAATGGCAATCAAAATAAATAAATACTGTAAGGCAACTTTTGACAAGGTGAGAGAAATTAGAAGTCAAACTTAGTTATCCCTCTCAACAATATTGAAAGTTGTATCTTAATTTCACTTAGTTAACCTTTGAAGTAAAGGTAAGTCAAGGGACTAATAGTTTGACCTTTGAATCCTGTTTATTTCCTAAGAAAAAGTTGGGATTATTGAAGTTCAGTTCAATTAGCAAGATAACGATTATCACTTACGCTGAGTTCGATAACTGTTGAGTTACTGATTTCTTAACCAAGACCAAAAGGGAAAAAAAGTAAATTGCTGGAATAAAATATCTTCAGATCAGAAGCAATGGTAACGTAAATAAAAGCAATCAATCATAAACTGAAAATACCTCAATTATCATTAATTTAAACAATAATCTATGACATGGAATAATTCATAAATTAAATTATAAAAGTAAATAATTAAGTCAAATGCTAGAATAAATAAATAAAGTGAGAGGGAAGCTTAAAAACAAAGGAACATATAAACCTGGATCGAGAGTCACTCTTACAAGCTAAGAGAAGTTCTAAATCCTAATCCTAAGAGAGAGACGAGAGAACCTCTCTCAAAACTAAATCTAAATCATTGGAAGTAACAAAAATGCGAGCTCCCCTTTTGAATGGATGCATTCCTTCAATTTATAACCTCTAGTCTATGCTGTCTGTACTTGGATTTGGGCCAAAAAGGGCTTCAGAAATCGCTGGGGACGTATTCTGTAAATTCTGATTCGTGGCCTCTGTCACGCGTCAACGTGGGTCACGTGGTCGCGTCATTCGGAGCTTTTCCTTGCCACACGGTTGCGTCAGTCACACGTCCGTATCGTATGCGTTCTGCTTAAGGTGCGTGGTCACGTCAGTCGTGCGGCCGCGTCGCTGCTTCTTCGCTTCTGGCACGCGATCGCGTCGTCCATGCGATCGCGTGGGTGCCAGTTTCTTCAAAGCTCCGTTTCGCACTTTCCTTCCATTTCTGTATGTTTCCTTTTCCATTCTTTAAGTCATTCTGCCTTAGAAAATCTAAAACTACTCAACACACTAATCACGACATCGGATGGAAATAAAGGTAATTAAAATATTTAATTTTAAAGCTTAGAAAACATGTTTTTCACATAGATCACATAATAAGGAAGGGAAAGTAAAACCATGCAATTAATATGAATAAGTGGGTGAAGGATTGAATAAATCACTCAAACTAAGAACAAAATAACTCATGAAATATGAGTTTATCATCCTTCTTGCTGGTTTCCTGTTTGTTGGGGTTCTTCTTGGTGAGGTTCTTCTTGGTGGGTCTCTTCTTGTGCAGTTCTTTTCCCTATCCGAGGTCTTCTTTGTTGTTGAGCCGGTGTCACATAGTTTATGCATTGGAGCGTGACTAGCCTCCCAGGATTTACCCATTGTGGATTGTTGTCTTTGAACACCACCTTGGCTTTCATACATAGTCTCAGGATGGTGCTGGGGCACCAATGTCTAGCACCCAAATAATTCTTCTTGGCTGAATCTTGGATCCCTTCAGCTATAATTTCATGCACATTGATGCTTCCACCCTTTACTAGGCAATGTACCATAGATCTCCTTACTAGCTCAAACCATCCCTTGCCTTCTGGGATAAGGTCTCCTCTCCTAATGAACCTTGGTCTCTTGTCTGAGTATCTTTCCCAATAAGACCTAATAACACACATATCATTCACAATTTCTTCAAGTTCATTTTCCTCAGGAGCATTACTTATTCTTACCTGATATCTAAGCTCATCAAAATGTGGTAATTTCAGTTGAAGAGTCCTTGTTATAGCATTGGGGATGATGTCCACATTCGTTCCTCTTACATAACTTTTGAAAGTGGGAGCCCTAGTGCTATCTTCTCTGACCGTATTTGCATAGAACTCTTTGATAAGGTTTGCATTTATCTTTGTCTCTGGGTTGGTGAGCTTTTGCCAGCCCCTCTGTGCAATCTTCTTCCTGATCTTAGGGCATCAATCCTCGTTGAACTGGAATGTCAACTCTGGCAAGATCTTCTTGTTTTTTATCCATTCATATTGAAGCTCATGGAAGGCAGTCTTGAATCTTACGGCATCGGAAGAAGGCTGCTCCATGGGCTCCTTCCCTCTTCTCCTTTTTGAGTTGGATGAAGCCATGATGGTTGGTATGGTTGCAACTCACAAGACATGACCAGGAGGGTGTGTATGGAACTTTTGGTGGAGGATGAAAGGGGTGTGTTCAAAAGAAGGGAAGGGAGATGAATGTGAACAAGAAGTGCACGGAGAGGGTGCAAAATGAGGATCAGTTATATAGAAAAGTGATGGGTGTTTGAAAGGTGTAGACTGCTAGTGTTGTTTTGTGATAGACGGTTGGGGCTTGACCTTGGATGAACGCAAGGATCACCTCTTTTATGAGGTTCTTGGTTCCGTCTCCAAGGCTATCCACTTTCCAATGTTGCATGGCAACACTTTCCAAGATACTCCCCTTGAAGACAAGTGTATAAGTTCCTTGGTATAGTGGCCAAATCTCCCTTCCTTGATTGTCCTATCATGTACCATCAATGACCTCTTTGATTTCCTATACAATACAAAAAGGAATGCAAACAGTTAATTGAGATTTTGGTGGGAAGACTTAAGGTGTGAACTAGCTACTAGAAAAAAAAACTTTCTTTTGTTTTTAAATACTAAATGCTTTTTATGGATGTAAATAAATCAACCACTAAATTGTCCATGCATGCAATGTTGGTACACCAAACTTGTTTGTGATCATATGGTGCAACAAGATTCGGAAATAATCTCTCATCATGAAGTGTGTTCAAGCCCTCTTGGTGTGCCTTAAACACCAAACTTAGCATGTACTATATGCTGCATGTAAGGGGTCTTATATTGGTTGTCAAAATTGATTTAAAAATCCATGAAATTTGCTTTATTACTACTATTAGAGATTAAAGAGAGAGGGTATAAAACATGGGTTGCCTCCCATGAAGCGCTTCTTTAGCATCATTAGCTTGACGTTTGGTCCTTGTCAAGGTGGTTGGTAATGCTTAAAATCTTCCCCTCTTGTAGTAAATATGTTTCCATTGGCCTTGTTGACAAGTTCCACATGCTCTAAGGACAAGATTTTATTGATGGTGTACACTGGAGGTAGCTGAGATGGAAAAGTGGGGAAGTGAGGTGGTATAGATGGAAAGTATGTAGAGACCACTTCATCTCCTGGAGAAAAATCTTCTATAGGGATCTTCTTATTTTTCCATCCCCTTGGGACCTTTTTTTTGTGTCGCTTGATGTCAATTTTTTCATTGTGGTTTCCTCTTTAAGAATGGTTTTGTTGCCTATCTCATATGACTCTGGTGGGTCTGGTTCCTTTTGGATTACACTTGGCTGTTGCTCTTTCTGATCACATTGGTTGTTAGCCACAGGAGTTCTTAGGGTTAGTGCTTGAGCTCCCTTGTTTGACTCTTCCTTCAGCTCGTTGTTATCATGATCTGCTTCTTGTGAGAGTTTAAAAACATTGAAGGTGAGCTGCTCATCATGTATTCTCAATACTAGCTCTCCTCGCTCCACATCTACAAGTGCTCTGGCTGTGGCTAAGAACGGCCTTCCCAAAATGATGGGGTGAATAGGATTCTCATCCATTTCTAGGATGACAAAGTCTGTGGGGAGCAAGTAGTTTCCAACCTTCACTAACACATTCTCAACCACTCCTATTGCCTGTTTTTGAGTTTGTCAGCTAATTTGATGATTACATCTGTGGGTGTTAGCTTATTGATTTGAAGCTTTTTCATGAGAGACAGAGGCATTAGGTTGATACTTGCTCCCAAGTCATAGAGTCCCTTATCAATCATTGTTTCTCCTATAGCATAGGGAATGTGGAAACTCCCTGGATCCTTCTTCTTTGTGGGTGGCTCTGTTTGAATGAGAGCACTGCAATCCCTGTTCATCTTTATTGTTTGTCCACCCTTCAATGAACTCTTTCTGGCTAGTAGCTCCTTTATATACTTGATGTAGGAAGGCATTTGCTAGAGGGCCTTAATGAATGGTATATTTACATCAAGAGATGAAAACATGTCGAGGAACCTTGAATACATTCTCCCTGCTACACCACCCTTAAGCCTTTGGGGGAAGGGTGCATATGGGTTCAGTATCTCCCTCTACTTCAGCTATTCCTTGAGTGTGAGTTGAGGTGTAGCGTTTCTTTCTTCATGATTCTCCTTTGGACTGTCTTGGAGGTGTTCTACTTCCTCCATACTCCTCTCATCACTTGTGGTAATCATCTTACATTCTTCCCACCTTACCTTCTTTGTTTCTCCTCTTGGGTTATTCTCTGTGTCACTTGAAAAACCATCAGTCGGTTTGAGAATTCGTTGAGCTAGATACCCTACTTGAGACTCCAGTCTCTTGATGTTTTCCCCTTAGGTTTTGATATTGGCTCGCACTTCCTCCTTAAACACCTTATTGTCTTGGATCTCTCTACATATGTCTTTAAGTAGAGTCTCAATCTTTGAAAGTCTATCCTTGGTTAGTGATGTTGGGCTGGGATTAGGTGGTTGTTGATAGGACCTCTGTGAGGGATGTTGGTGAGTTATATTGTTGTTAGGGTTGTGGTTGTGGCGTCTCTGGTCTTGGCCTTGATCTTGTTGATTTCCCCACCAAAAGTTGGGATGATTTCTCCATCCAGAGTTGTAAGTTTTGGAGTATGGATCAAGGATTTGTCTATGTGAGTTTCCAACATAGTTGGCTTGTTCCCAGTCACTTTCTTCTCCTATATTCACTCCTTCTTGAGCTGGTGATGAAGTGATGACTGCTGCAACTTGGTTTTCCTCCACCTTCTTGGTAAGATCTTCTAGCTGCTTGGTGATCATCTTATTTTGAGCTAGCAATGCATCCATGTGGTTCAACTCCATTACTCCTCGAGTATTGCTTCTTTCAGAGGCATAGAAGTAGTCATTCTCAGCTACTGTTTCAATGACATCTATGGCTTCTTCAATGGTTTTCTTCTTGTTTAGAGAGCCCCCTGATGAATGGTCTACAACCTTCTTTGACTCATAAGAAAGACCTTCATAGAAAATGTGAAGTTGAACCCATTAATTGAACATATCTGGTGGGCATCTTCTTGTTTACTCCTTGAACCTCTCCCATGTGAAGGTTTGCACCTTAGCTCTCAGCCTATTAATTCTTTGAGGAGGGTAGAATCTTGCCAAAAACTTGTTCACTACATCTTCCTAATTTGTCAAGCTCTCCTTTGGAAAGGATTCAAGCCACTTGGATGCTTTGTCACAGTGTCACAAATTTTGAGGAAGGTGGTTAGATGTTGATTGGGGTCTTCTTGAGCACTTCCTCCAAATGAGCAATTGTTCTAAACAAGGGTGTTTAGCTGGGGTTTTAATTCAAAGTTGTTGGCATGTATGGTGGGCTTTTGGATGCTACTTCCACAGTTTCCTGGATTTGGATTGATGTAGGAGCCTAGAACTCTCCTTTCTTGCCCAGCATGGTTTGCAGGGCCTTCTCTAGCATGGTTGTGAGCTTTTCCTTCATGATTGTTTTCCAAGTTCTCCTCCATGTTGGTTCCAAAATAATCTTCCTCTTCTTCAGCACCAACAACTCATTTCCCTCTTGCTTCTCTCCTTAATCTCCGGAGGGTTCTTTCAGGTTTTGAATCAAAGGAAGTTGAGGCTCACCCTCTTCTCCCTGTCATACAACTAACAAAACACACAATAAGAGATGAAATGAAGAGATTATTCTTGTTAGAGTGATTGTTAGTGTGAGTTGGGCAAATTATCAAACAGTTAGTGGGTTAGTGAGCAGAATTGTAAATATTAATAAAGAAAGAAAGAAAACAGAGGGGGTATAGGGGGTGAGGAAGAAACGAAACAAACTGAAGGTAAACAAATGAATAAAGTAAACAAACAAAAGAAAATTGCTCAATCTAGTGAACTTCCAACATAATCATTGTTGATACAACATCAATCCCCGGCAACGGCGCCATAAAGTGTATGCATGAAAACTTGTCTCTCAATAAATTTCCCTTCGACAAGTATACTGAATTATCGTCAAGTAAAAACTCACAATAGAGTGAGGTCGAATCCCACAGGGATTGATTGGTCAAGCAACTTTAGTTGGAAGAGTATGCTTGTTGAGCTAAACAGAATATAGTTTGAGAATTACAGAAAATTAAATGGCAGGAATGTAAATAGCATAAAATAAAGTGCAGAATCTTATATGGGGATTTGGGGAAATGAGCATGTAAATAAATGGCAGAAAGTAAAGAGAATGGGTAAGATCAGAAATGGGAAATTCATTGGACTCAGGAGATGTTGTATTCTCCAGATCAAATTCATTTTCATCTCTTCCTCAATCAAAGCATCTATTGATCTCCTTGGCAATCTTAAGTGATTGGGTTCCAATTCCTTGGCAACCCAATCTCTCTAAGCTTGAACAATTGCCCAATTCCATGATTTAATTGCTTATAGGAAGAGATGAAGTGTGGTCACTGATTATACCACATGTATTTCCAAATCAACGTGTTGGGAGGATTACATGTCACTATATCTGCCCAGACCCCAATTCGGTCCAACATGAGAAAGCATTTCTAGCATGATCTCCTCATCCGTTTTCCAAGGCTCGGAGGAGATCCAATTATGGAGAGTTTCTTTTCCAAGACAACTAACCAATTGAATTAAGATTGAAAGATTTATAGTAAATCAAAAGAGAAGAAAGAAAAAGAGAATGAAAACTATAATTGACCCATCAAATTACAACAGAGCTCCCTAACCCAATGAAAGGGGTTTAGTTGTTCATAGCTCTAGAAATGGAAAATGGCAGAAAAGAATACATCCCTAGCTAAAAGTGCAGAAAAGTAAATATACAGAGGGTAGTTCTCCAAAGTGCCAAGCTTCTCTATAGTTCAAAACTACTCCTATATATACTACTTCTCTTGATCTTCTAGTGAGTTCTTCAAGTCTTGGATGTGGGCCTTAGATCTTGAGTTGAAGCAGTTACAATCTTTAGTGGGCTCAGCTTGCAGAAAAGTATGAATTAGGCATGGGGATTAGTGAAGTTAACGTTAAGTGACATTGTGGGTTCGAGAACGTTAGTGGCAATCACCTTTTTCACTAACGTTCCAACCCATATAACCCACGTTAACTCCAACATTAGTGGCACTAACGTGACCACTAACGTTGCCTTATAACCCTTCGCAAGCGTTATGAGGACTCACCTTTCCCAATAACATTGCCTTGTGCCCCTTGTCCCTACGTTAGAGTTCACGTTAGTGTAACTAACGTGGCTCTTAACGTGGGTATGCCTCACCTTCGAGGGCGTTAGTGGCACTCACCTTTGTCACTAACGCTCCAAGTGCCCCTACTCTCCACGTTAGAGCTCACGTTAACGCTCCAAGTGCCCCATCTCCAACGTTAGTGACAAAGGTGAGTGTCACTAATGTTGGCTCATCAATCTTAGCTCCACGTTAACTTTCACGTTAGTGGGCTTAACGTGACCACTAACGTGGGCAATGCTAGTTTGATCCAACGTTAGTGACAAAGGTGAGTGTCACTAACGTTGGCATTGTTCCTTTCTTCCACGTTAGAGTTCACGTTAACTAAGTTAACGTGACTCTTAACGTGCCTCATTGCCAAATCTTGGAGCGTTAATGGTGTTCACGTTTACCACTAACGTTGGAGCTTTCTTCTTCTCCACGTTAACTACTACGTTAACCTAGTTAACGTGGCAGTTAACGTGGGCTTATGATGGCTTCGCAGGCGTTATTGGTGATCACTTTTCTCATTAACGCTGCAAGCTCTTCCCCATTCCACGTTAGTGGTCACGTTAACTAGGTTAACGTGGCTACTAACGTGGTTCTTCCTTGCTTCCTTTGTCCTGAAATCAAGCATATAAAGTGCATCAAAGCTCTAGTCAAAGTTGTGAGATTATGCATCATCAATTTGTCATTTAATTCTTGCAAAATACTCATGGAATCATGTGAAATTCACAATAGTTACTTGAATCAAGGTGTGAGTATATTTTCATCCAAAACTTGCCTTATTCTCTAAGAAAATGTATGAAGCTACCTTAAAATAGTAAAGAAAAGGTTAGTAAACCTAGCCTACAATGCCTGAGTAGTTTCATTACTTGATGGGGAATTGATTAAAAAGGAACTCTTGAGTTGGAAGGATTGAAAGAAAATTTGTAATTGGGTTAACTGTTGAATTACCATCCTGTCACTGACACCAATCCCTTTGAACTAAGTGGGTTGTAACTTGTGAACAGATCTAGTAATTCAACTTGTTTGACTTTCCCTCACCTAGTATAGGATAACCAAACAGAGCAACCATTAATTATAAATTAATCTTAAAAATCACTCCATCAATGATAGAGATCCCAACCAATTAATTCCCAGTCAAGGCTTTTATTCATATTATTTAATTTCCCTCAATTTAAATCCCAATTTACTCAACTCAACTTCTTGAACATCTGATTAATAAGATAACACACTTCTCTGCAACTCGTTGGGAGACGACCTGGGACTTAAAACTCCCAGTAATTTTAATTTAAACTCTGTGACATATTTCTAAATTGATAGGTAGATTTTTGGTGAATTAAGAACTATACTTGCAACATAATCATTTTAATAATTTTTAATTCACCAGCTTCTGCTTCCCATCAATTTTTGGCGCCGTTGCCGGGGAGTTGCAATAGAGTGCAAATTTTATTAATTAGAATTTTTTTATTTGCATTTTTGTTTAATTTTGCTACTATGAGCTGCATGTTTCTTCCGTCAAATGACACGTTCACTTCCTGATCCGCGCTTGCTAATATTCGATCCTGAAATTGAAAGAACAATTTCACGAATAAGGCAAGAACAGCGCAGGTTAATCCGCTCTGAGGGCGGATTTGAAAGTGAGTCTGAGGAAGAAACCAGCCCCCGTTCTACTGATTTGGTTGTTTTGCGTGCAGAAAACATGGCAGCTAGGAGAGTTACCATCCAGGAGGAAGGAGCCCCTGATTTTACAATGCAACCGTTTCAGGCGCATCATCCAGCGGTAGCTATAGATTTTGAAATAAAGACCGCACTGCTAAATTTGATGCCCAAGTTTCATGGCCTACCTGCTCAAGAGCCTATCAAGCACTTGAGAGATTTCCAGGCAGCCTGTTCTACTGTCAGGCGTGATGGCACTGATGAAACTGCAATTCTGCTGAAAGCTTTTCCGTTTTCTCTTGAAGGAAAAGCAAGAGAGTGGTACTACACTCAACCTCTAGCAAATTTATCCAACTGGGATATACTCAGAAAGGAGTTTCTGGAGAAATCCAACTGAGGAAGGATATCTCTACCATTGTTCAGGATGACAATGAGACTCTTTTTGAATACTGGGAGCGCTTCAATAATCTTCTGGAAGCATGCCCCCACCACATGATTGACAAGATCGTGCTACTCAGCTATGTCACACATGGTATGAAGTCCCAAGATAAGACCACATTGGAAAGTGCCAGCAATGGGTTTATGAAGAAGTACAAGACCACTGATGAAGCTTGGCAATTGATCAGTGATTTAGCTGAATCTACTAGGAACCACAGACAGAAGCAAGGCCGTTCAAAAGCCGTTGCAGAAGTATCCTCTAGCAGAGAGACTGTTGCTCTAACTCAAAGCATCTGTGAAATGACCAACTTGCTAAAGCAAATGCAGTTTAATCAACAAGCTCAGCAAGCTCAACCTCCTCAACCGCAGCAAAACCAACAGCTAGTCCCACAAAGAATTTGCGGAATCTATGCTGTTACAGCCATTACACCGATGAATGCCTACAGCTCCAACAAGAAGACAACATGGTGGCATCGACTCACAACTTCTATGACCGCCCCAACCAAGGGTACAATCAAAGTGGAAATAATAACCATGGATGGCAGGACAATTCAAACTAGAATTGGAGGGACAACAATAACAGAGGAGGCAGAGATAATCAAGGAAATCAGAGGTGGAATAATAACAATAACAGGCAGCAAAATCAACCTTACAGAGCACCTTGCCTGAGGCAAAACCAAGGACCACCGAACAATCAGCAGCAGACCTCTCAATTTACTCATTCTTCTGTATCTTCTAATGAAGATTTATTCCAAGCATTTCAGAAGAGACAACTGGCCATGGAAAGTACCATCGTGAATAGTATTAACGCCAGTCTGAATGGTCTCATCTCTACTCTGCAAGATTTTATGACACAGCTTGGCTTAGCACCAAATTCCAGTAACCAACCTTCAAGCACCACTGGAATTCCCTCTCAACCATTACCCAATCCAAAGAGAGGCATTAATGCCATCACCATGAGGTCTGGAACCACACTACAGGAGAGAAATCAGGAGGAACCAAGCTCACCAGAATACGCCTCAGCTGAAGAGGTGGTGGAAATTGAAGATGTTAAAGAGGAAGAGGATATTCAGGACATAGCTGAAGAAGAGATAGCTCAACCACAAGAGGAAGTACCAAAAAGCGCAGGCACCACAAGAACCACCATTCCTATTCCATTTCCACAGCTTGCAAGGAAGCCCAGGAAGCAGCTGGAACCTGATCCTAAAATGGTAGAGATCTTCAAAAAGGTCGAGGTAACTGTTCCCCTTTTTGATGTTATTCAGCAAGTACCTAAATATGCAAAGTTTCTAAAAGACTTATGTATCCATAAAGACAAAATTAATGAATTAGAAACTATTCCTTTAGGTAGTTCTATATCTGCTTTAATGGGAGGATTACCTGAAAAATGTAGTGATCCAGGTCCTTGCATAGTTAGTTGTACTATTGGTGGTGTAGTAATTTATGATTGCATGTGTGATTTAGGAGCATGTGTCAGTATAATGCCTTTGTCAATATATGATGTTTTGAGGCTCCCTCCCTTAAAAAGGTCGGCAGCTCATTTTGTGTTAGCAGATAAAAGCATTATTACAGTGGCTGGAGTTGCTGAAGATGTTTTGGTGAACATTAAAGGGCTTACATTTCCCACTGATTTTTATATCTTGAAGATGCCCCATAATGATTCAGATAAGCCATCATTGATCTTACTTGGAAGACCATTCCTGAAGACATCAAAATTCAAGTTGGTTGCTTTTTCAGGAACATACTCCTTTGAAATAGATGGTCGCATAGTGATCTTCAATCTGAATGGAGTCATTGACAATCCCCCAGAAGATCGTTCTATCTTCCAATGTGATGTCATAGACGAAAGTGTGGCTGAATTTCAAAAAGAAGAGTTTGAAGAGAGGCACAATGGACAAGGTCCAAGTGTGGGGACCCTCTTAACTGACAGTGAGGACACTTCGCCATCTTCACAAGCTCCAGATAATCCAGAGCCTGCCAATGATCAAAAGTTAGAATTGAAACCTCTCCCTCCACACCTCAAATATGCCTATCTTGAGGATGAGCAGAAGCTTCCGGTTATTATTGCAAGAAAACTGACTTCTCAACAAGAAGAGCAGCTACTTGATGTACTGAGGAAGCATAAGAAGGCAATCGGGTGGAGCTTGGCAGAGTATTAGATAGATGTATTAATACGAACCTTGTATTGAATTTCGAAAAATGCCACTTTATGGTAAAACAAGGGATTGTATTAGGACATGTGGTATCTAATACTGGCATTTCGGTAGACCCAGCAAAGGTGAATGTTATTTCTAGTCTACCTTACCCCTCTTCTGTGAGGGAAGTCCGTTCATTCCTTGGCCATGCAGGTTTCTACCGGAGATTTATTAAAGACTTTAGTAAGGTGGCACTTCCCTTATCCAGATTACTGCAGAAGGACATTGAGTTCGAATTCAGTGAGGATCGCAAACAAGCATTTGATACGCTGAAGACTGCTCTAACTCAAGCCCCAATCGTGAGAGGACCTGACTGGAGCCAGCCGTTTGAAATCATGTGCGATGCTTCCAACCATGCAGTAGGAGCAGCGCTGGCTCAGCGTGAAGGTAAGGATCCTTTTGTTATTGCCTATGCGTCTAAGACTTTAGACACTGCCCAGTCCAATTATACTACTACTAAAAAAGAACTTCTTGCTATTATTTTTGCTCTGGATAAATTATGGGCCTATTTAGTTGGTACCAAAGTAGTAGTGTATTCGAACCATGCAGATCTAAAGTATCTATTGGCTAAAAAGGAGTCCAAACCAAGACTTATCCGTTGGATACTGCTGTTACATGAATTTAATTTAGAAATAAAGGATAGGAGTGGTAATCAGAATTTAGTAGTAGATCACTTGAGTCGCGTTGAACATATAAAGGATGATTCTACTCCTATAGATGATAATTTCCCTTTTGATAACCTGCAAGCAGTATCTGAGGTAGTCCCTTGGTATGCACCTGTTGCTAATTATTTAGTTAGCCACACATTCACTCCACATTTCTCTAAACATCAAAGAGACAAGCTGAAAAGCGAGTCTAAATATTATATATGGGATGACCCATATTTATGGAGATGTGGCGCTGACCAGATAATTAGACGTTGTGTGCCTCAATCAGAATTCCAGTCCATTTTAGAGGCCTGTCACTCATCTGAGAGTGGAGGACATTTTGGCCCTCAAAGAACAGCTAGAAAGATCTTAGACTGTGGATTCTGGTGGCCTACTCTTTTTAGAGACGCTGCTGAGTTTTGTAAATCTTGTCCCCCAT
>NC_029780.3:59678743-59679055 GCF_000817695.3 Arachis duranensis | reverse complement strand
TGCACCAGGGAGCCATTTCCACGTTTAAGCTCCAGTTTAACCTTAAACTGGAGCTTAAACGTGTTCGACCAAAATTCTCCTCCAGGGTTGCTTTCTTCATTTCCACGTTTAAGCTTCAATTTAACCTTAAACTGAAGCTTAAACGTGTTCGACCAAAATTCTCCTCCAGGGTTGCTTTCTTCAATTCCATGTTTAAGCTTCAGTTTAACCTTAAACTGAAGCTTAAACGTGTTCGACTACTTTACCCTCCAGGGTTGCTTTCTTCCATTTCCACGTTTAAGCTTCAGTTTAACCTTAAACTGAAGCTTAAAC
>NC_029780.3:59678249-59678645 GCF_000817695.3 Arachis duranensis | reverse complement strand
GCATTGGTTGAGGAAGGGATAAAAATTGTTTTGATTCGGAGATCTCAATATCTCCTGAAACCCAATGAATTCCCCATTTCTGATCTACCACTTTCTCTTACATTCTGCAATTAAATTCATGCAATCACCCTGATCCCTTTTTAATTTCAGCAATTTAGCTTCTCGCTCTTTAATTCATGCAATTTAAGATTTCGCAATTTCAATTTCTTGCCATTTACGTTTCCCGCAAATTTTACATTCCGCAATTCTCATCTAAATCTTGATTCCGCTCAACTAGAACACACTTCTAATCCGAATTGCTCACTCAACCAATCCTTGTGGGATTCGACCTCACTCTATTGTGAGTTTTTACTTGACGATAACCGGTGCACTTGCCGGAAGGAATTTTTGCCGATC
>NC_029780.3:59672987-59676372 GCF_000817695.3 Arachis duranensis | reverse complement strand
AAGGAGCTGCCATCCAGAAGCTAGAAAATCAAATTGTGTATTTGTCTAAGCAAACCCCTGGGCCAAGCGTTTCTCATGCTGCCAAGGCTATTGCAAGGGAAGAATGTAAGGCCATAACCCTCAGAAGTGGAAAGAAGCTAAAGGAGATCTCAAAGGAAACCACAGAGGATGAAGCAAAGGAAAATGTGAGAGACAAGGAACAGGGACAATCTTTTACACCGTCTGCAACAAAAGAAAAAGAAAAAGAGGTCTTGAAGCCTTATACACCCAAAGCACCATATCCTCAACGTTTGATGAAAAGTGAAAAGGATGGCCAATTCTCCAGATTCTTGGAGATTTTCAAGAAGCTTTAAATCAACATTCCGTTTGCTGAGGCAATAGAGCAAATGCCACTCTATGCAAAATTCTTGAAGGAATTAATGACCAAGAAGAGAAGCTGGAGAAATGAGGAAACTGTGTTGTTAACTGAAGAATGCAGTGCCATCATTCAG
The DNA here is from genome assembly GCF_000817695.3 of Arachis duranensis. Classification (NCBI taxonomy): domain Eukaryota; kingdom Viridiplantae; phylum Streptophyta; class Magnoliopsida; order Fabales; family Fabaceae; genus Arachis; species Arachis duranensis. The sequence goes on along the minus strand of NC_029780.3, from coordinate 59,675,881 downwards.
CACAAATTGCCTCAGAAATTGAAGGATCCAGGCAGTTTCCAAATCCCCTGCATCATAGGAGAAGTCATGGTGGAGAAGGCCTTGTGTGACTTAGGGGCCAGTATCAATTTGATGTCTCTAACAATGATGAGAAGAATGAAGATTGAGGAAGCCAAACCAACAAGAATGGCCCTCCAACTGGCAGATCGAACTTTTAAATTCCCTCATGGGATTGTTGAGGATTTGTTGGTGAAAGTGGGAGATTTTATATTTCCTGCCGATTTTGTGGTGTTAGATATGGAGGAAGAAGCCAAAGCTTCGATAATACTGGGAAGACCCTTTCTGGCTACTGCTGGAGCCATCATAGATGTCCAAAAAGGTGAACTCACTCTTAGACTACATGATGAGCAATTGGTGTTTAACGTATTCAAGGCAATGAGCTATCCATCAGAATCACTAAAGGAATGCATGAGGGTGGATGTAGTGGACATTGCAATACAAGAAACCTTTGAGGAAACAACAAAAGGAAGTGGCAAAGGAGGAGTTCACCAAGGATATTGAAGTTAGTGACATCAAGGCTGATGAAACAACCATGCCAAGCATGCCAGAGAGAGTGAAAGAAGAGAAGGAAGCACCAAAACCTGAGCTCAAAGCATTGCCCCCTAATCTCAAGTATGCATACTTGGGTAGTGATGAGAGCCATCCTGTTATCATTAGCTCTGCCCTGAGCCAAGAACAGGAGGAAGAATTGATCAAGGTGCTACAAACTCATCAAGATGCCATTGGGTGGACCCTAGCTGATTTGAAGGGGATAAGTTCATCCATATGCATGCATAAAATCTTGTTAGTAGAGGATGCTAGACCGTCTATTCAAGCTCAGAGAAGATTGAATCCCGCTATGAAAGAAGTGGTACAAAAGGAGGTCATGAAGTTATGGCAGGCAGGGGGAATCTACCCCATTTCTGACAGCCCATGGGTTAGTCCCATCCATGTAGTTCCCAAGAAAGGTGGCATAACTGTGGTGCCAAATGAGAGGAACGAACTCATACCCACAAGAACTGTCACTGGGTGGAGGATGTGCATAGACTACAGGAAGCTCAATGAAGCCACCAGAAAAGATCATTTTCCACTCCCATTCATGGATCAGATGCTTGAAAGGCTTGCAGGACATGCTTACTATTGCTTTCTGGATGGATACTCAGGCTATAATCAGATAGTAGTTGATCCAAGAGATCAAGAGAAAACATCATTTGTTTGTCCATATGGAGTTTTTGCTTATAGACGCATGCCCTTTGGATTGTGCAATGCACCTGCCACTTTCCAAAGGTGCATGCTGTCCATCTTTTCGGACATGATTGAAAAATTTATTGAGGTTTTCATGGATGATTTTTCTGTGTTTGGAGATTCTTTTCCTAGCTGCCTACACCACCTTGCCTTGGTGCTTAAGAGATGCCAAGAGACCAACCTAGTATTAAACTGGGAAAAGTGTCATTTCATGGTCACAGAAGGAATAGTCCTTGGCCACAAAGTCTCTAATAGAGGCATTGAGGTGGACAGAGCTAAGGTGGAACTCATTGAAAAACTACCTCCACCGAGTAATGTCAAGGCAGTTAGGAGTTTTTTGGGACACGCTGGCTTTTACAGAAGGTTTATTAGAGACTTTTCTAAAATAGCCAAACCTTTGAGTAACTTGCTTGTCTCTGATACACCCTTTGTATTTGATAAAAATTGCATGCTAGCCTATGAACTTTTGAAGCAAAAACTTTCCTCTGCACCTATCATTGCCCCACCTGATTGGAACTTACCTTTTGAGCTGATGTGTGATGCATCAGACCTTGCTATTGGGGCAGTGTTAGGACAAAGGAAAGACAATTTGGTACATGTGATTTATTATGCCAGTAAAGTCTTGAATGATAACCAAAGGAATTACACAACCACTAAAAAATAACTCTTGGCAATAGTCTTTGCATTTGACAAATTTAGATCCTATCTCATTGGATCTAAGGTCATTGTCTTCACTGATCATTCAGCTTTAAAATACTTACTTGCTAAACAAGAATCCAAACCAAGACTTATTAGATGGGCTCTTTTATTGCAGGAATTTGACATTGAAATCAAAGACAAGAAAGGTGTAGAGAACAAGGTAGCAGACCATTTATCAAGGATACCATATGAAGAAGGAAGCACACAAAGCACACATATAAATGAATGCTTTCCTGATGAACAACTCATGGTAATTCACAAAGCACCCTGGTTTGCAGACATAGCAAACTTCAAAGCCACTGGGAGTTTGCCGTTGGAATTTAACAAGCATCAAAGGAAGAAACTGGTAAATGATGCCAAATACTTCATATGGGACGAACCATACTTGTTCAAAAAATGTTCAGATGGCATACTCAGAAGGTGCATATCAGAGGAAGAAGGAAGGGAAGTATTATGGGACTGCCATGGCTCCACTTATGGAGGACATTTTGCAGGAGAAAGAACAGCAGCTAAGGTGTTGCAGTGTGGTTTTTATTGGCCCACGATCTTCAAAGATGCAAAGGAACTAGTGAAGCACTGCCATAAATGCCGGAAAGCGGGGAACCTGCCAAGAAGAAATGAAATGCCACAACAATTCATTCTCGAACTTGAATTGTTTGATGTATGGGGGATAGATTTCATGGGACCCTTTCCCACCTCATACTCAAATAATTACATTCTTGTGGCAGTAGATTATGTCTCCAAATGGGTTGAAGCAATAGCAACTCCAACCAATGATAACAAGGTAGTCCTGAACTTCCTCAGAAAACAAATTTTTTGCCGTTTTGGGGTTCCAAGAGCAATCATCAGTGATGGAGGAAGCCACTTCTGCAACAAACCATTAGAGGCATTGCTTCTAAAATATGGAGTCAAACACAAGGTAGCCACACCAT
>NC_029780.3:59670865-59671738 GCF_000817695.3 Arachis duranensis | reverse complement strand
TACTGTCTATGGATCTTGATGAATAAATGTCTTTGGCCATGAAAAAGAAAGAAAAAGAAGAAGAAAAAGCCACTGAAAAAGGGCAACCAAAAAGCAAAAAAAAAATTGAGAAAATAAGCTAGGCACCAATGGTTTGAACTACTGAGACAAATGCCTGTGGTGTTTATGTATTAAGGATATGCTTGGATGAATAGGTTCTGAGGAGTGTTTCAACACTTGGTAACTTGGGTTAACTAACCCGGGATTATCAACCAAAAGTCCACTATCAAGAGCAACCTAAATACAAAACATTTAGTCACACAAAGAGGTGCTGGGCACCAATGTCTCAAGAAGAAATGTGAACTAAAATGCCTGTAGTGGATATGTGTAGTGCACTGATAAGAAAAAGAAAATGCCAACGGCTTGTGCAACACATGACACTGAGCAAACAAGGAGCAAAGGAGCTCTAAGAAAAAGAAAAACAAAGAAGGGAAAAGTGCCAAAGACATAAGAATAACAAGAGGCCATAGCAGTCTTTGATGGATGCAATGAAAAAGTGATAATCTTACCTGATAAGAATGAAAAAGTGATGCTGCAACTTTCTGCATAAAACCCTTCTGATGAACTTCAAGTGCTTACTAATATAGCCAATGTAATTACTTTCTGTTTCATACTTTCTTCTCAAATAACTCAGGACTTGCTTAGGGACAAGCAAGTATTAAGTTTGGTGTTGTGATGCCAAGGCATCTTAGGCTAGTTTCACTAGCATTTTTCTGTTAGTTTTAGTTGTTTTATGCATTTTCTTGAGCTTAAAGTAACCAAGAATGGTTAAATGAACAACAAAGCAATGAACCATCCAAACAGTATGATTTTGATGCAAATTCCATGAGTTTT
>NC_029780.3:59668066-59670573 GCF_000817695.3 Arachis duranensis | reverse complement strand
TGGTTCATGAAACTGTGTGGTATAATCAGTGATCGAGCATCATCTCTTCTTATGAATATTTAAACCAAGGGATTGGGAATTTGTTTGTTTTTAGAGAGAATTGGTGAGCCAAGGGATTGGGATCCAATCATATAAGATTGCCAAGCAAAATTCAATGAATGCATTGGTTGAGGAAGGGATAAAAATGTTTTGATTCGGAGATCTCAATATCTCCTGAAACCCAATGAATTCCCCATTTCTGATCTACCACTTTCTCTTTACATTCTGCAATTAAATTCATGCAATCACCCTGATCCCTTTTTAATTTCAGCAATTTAGCTTCTCGCTCTTTAATTCATGCAATTTAAGATTCCGCAATTTCAATTTCTTGCCATTTACGTTTCCCGCCAATTTTACATTCCGCAATTCTCATCTAAATCTTGATTCCGCTCAACTAGAACACACTTCTAATCCGAATTGCTCACTCAACCAATCCTTGTGGGATTCGACCTCACTCTATTGTGAGTTTTTACTTGACGATAACCGGTGCACTTGCCGGAAGGAATTTTTGCCGATCGTGCAATTTCCTAAAATCGTAGCATCAATCACCTAAGCCATCCTTCAAGCTCTGAACTTATTAAGGTCAATGGACACCGCCTGAAGCTGTACCATGGTGAGAAGGTGCAGAAAAACAAGGAGCTCGAGATCTTCCGCTTGGAAGATCCCCACATAGCAGCAGATTGAGCTAATGAAGCATCCAACTTACGGACGTTAAAGTAAAGTGCTTGGTGGGAGACAACCCACCGCGGTATGATCGTTCTTTTCTTCACTTTTAGTTTTTTCTTCTTCAATGACTCTTCTCTTTATTAATACTTTCATGTTTTTACAATTACATGTCCTTATTTTAAAAAAAAAACTTTCCGATGTGGTCGGCAAAAACTTTGTTAATCAATTATTGCTCCTGTGTTATTGAGTCCAAACAGCATGACTGTGTAGCACTAATTTTCCTTTGGGGTTAGGAAAGAGGCTTTTCTTGGTTGGGTGGATACATTAGGATTTAGTTGTATCCTGAATAAGAATCCATGAAGGAGAGGTACTTGTATCCAGAAGAGGCATCCACTAGAGTGTCTATATTTGGGAGCGGGTAGGGGTCTTTTGGGCAGGTTGATAAACCACTATTTTACGGTTTATATTGTGTTTAATTGTGTGATTTTGTCATGATCCTTACCCACTTATTCATTAATTTAGCATGCATTTATATTTCCTTCCTAAATTTAGTACATGTTTGAAAATTGCTCCCTATAGACCTTAATTATTTAATTTTAATTCTCCATTATTCCATTCGATGCCGTGATCCTTGTGTCAAGTGTTTCAGGCTTTATAGGGTATGAATGAGTTGGAGATTGGAAAGGAAGCTAGAAAAAATGGAAGGAACACAATAGTTTGAGGAGATAACCAGCGAGAAGTGACGCGGTCGCATGGCTCACGCGACTGCGCGAAGGAGTGCAAATCGCAGTGACGCGGCCGCATGGCTTACGCGGCCGCGCGGATTGGAAAGTGCAAGCGACGCGGTAGCGTGGACGACGCGAACGTGTGGTGAGGAAAAAGCGCAAGCGACGCGTCCGCATGGATGACGCGATCGTGTGACATGTGCGATCTGCATAATCTATAGAATTTGCTGGGGGGCGATTTTGGACCTTATTTCGGCCCAGTTTTTGGCCCGGAACAGCAGACTAGAGTCAAAGAATATGCAAAAACAACATACATACATTCAGTAGTTTGGAGATCTAGTTTTCTCTCTTAGGTTTTTTTCTCTAGTTTTAATTTTAATCTTTAATTGATCTTAGCATTGGAACATTGAGAAGAGTTATTTCCTCATCAAGACTTCATCACTCTAGTTTGTCTTCTTAACTTGGTTCTATTCTTCCATGTTCCTTGTTTTTGTTCAATTTTGTCATTCAGATACTCTTATGATTATTTAATGCAAGGATTATTTCTTTTTCATTCAACTTCAATTTCAATAACTATGTCTTTTTTTTATTCCCTTTCATGTTTTATGGATTTATTATTTACAATGCGTGAGTAGTTTCATTACTTGATGGGGAATTGATTAAAAAGGAACTCTTGAGTTGGAATGATTGAAAGAAAATTTGTAATTGGGTTAACTGTTGAATTACCATCCTGTCACCGACGCCAATCCCTTTGAACTAAGTGGGTTGTAACTTGTGAACAGATCCGGTAATTCAACTTGTTTGACTTTCCCTCACCTAGTAAAGGATAACCAAACAGAGCAACCATTAATTATAAATTAATCTTAAAAATCACTCCATCAATGATAGAGATCCCAACCAATTAATTCCCAGTCAAGGCTTTTATTCATATTATTTAATTTCCCTCAATTTAAATCCCAATTTACTCAACTCAACTTCTTGAACATCTGATTAACAAGATAGCACACTTCTTTGCAACTCGTTGGGAGACGACCTGGGACTTAAAACTCCCAGTAATTTTAATTTAAACTCTCTGTG
>NC_029780.3:59644352-59666626 GCF_000817695.3 Arachis duranensis | reverse complement strand
AGAGCTCCACACCTTAATCTATGGTGTGTAGAAACTCCACTGTTGAAAATACATAAGTGATAATGGTGATCATTGGCTTCGGCCCCAGAGAGGGAACTAGAAGAACCAAGATGAAAATACAATAGCAAAAGGTCCTATTTGTAGAGAACTAGTAGCTTAGGGTTTACAAAGATGAGTAAATGACATAAAAATCCACTTCCGGGCCCACTTGGTGTGTACTTGGGCTGAGCATTGAAGCATTTTCATGTTGAGACTCTTCTTGGAGTTAAACGCTAGCTTTTGTGCCAGTTTGGGCGTTTAACTCCCATTCTTGTGCCAGTTTCGGCGTTTTACGCCAGAATTCTTGAGCTGACTTGGAACGCCTGTTTGGGCCATCAAATCGCGGGCAAAGTATGGACTATTACATTGCTGGAAAGCCCAGGATGTCTACTTTCCAATGCAGTTGAGAGCGTGCCAATTTAGCTTCTGTAGTTCCAGAAAATCCACTTCGAGTGCAGGGAGGTCAGAATCCAACAGCATCTGCAGTCCTTTTCAGCCTCTGAATCAGATTTTTTCTCAGGTCCCTCAATTTCAGCCAGAAAATACCTGAAATCACAGAAAAACACAAAAACTCATAGTAAAGTCCAGAAAAGTGAATTTTAACTAAAAACTAATAAAAATATAATAAAAACTAACTAAAACATACTAAAAACATACTAAAAACAATGCCAAAAAGCGTATAAATTATCCGCTCATCAGGAGCTTCCTTGGTCTACCAACGTTCGGTGGAGATTAGCATTGGAGAGTATGATGGTAATGACCATGGGATCATCATGCCCCGGGATGATGCCTATGGCGTCTTCTTGGATAAAGGTAATAGTGGGTAGGTTAGGTGACCTGACCCTTCTCCGACATGATATACCTCTTTAAGGTGTCTTTTGCGAGATGATTTAGAGATCCCTCCTCCTACGAATCCTCCATTTATCATATGAACATGTCTCTCAGGGGTGTGAGGTGGACGTTCAACTCGTCTAGCCTCTTCATCCCTTCTTCTCTTTCTCGGTTCATCTGTTTTACTGGCTAAGAACCGATCTAGTCGCCCTACTCGTGCCAATTTTTTTTATGACATTCTTTAGGTCGAAGCACTCGTTTGTAGAATGTTTGTAGATTCGCTAGTATTCGCAATACTCTGTCCGATTTCCTCCTCTTTTGTGTTTAATCGGGGGAGGCAGTGGGATCTTCTCAGTGTTGCATATCTCTTGGTAGACATCCACAAGAGACACCCAAGGAGGGGTGTAGTTGTGGTATTTTCTAGGTTTCTCAATAGGTTGGTATTCTTTCTTCCTGGATTCTTTATCCTTGTTCCGTGGTGGGTAAGAGAATCTGATTTTTGAGCTCTCCCCCAATCGGGAGTTCTCCTCCATATTGATATATTTTTCCACCATTTCTTGAACCTCGTTTAGAGATGTTGGGTGTTTCTTGGATATTGAGTGGCTAAAAGGTCTTTCTCTTAGGCCGTTGATGAGCCCCATGATGGCCGCTTCTGTTGGAAGACTTTATATGTCAAGGCATGCTTTTTCCATTTAGTTGTGAAGGCTTTCCCGATCTCCTTATTTAATTCCCAACAAGCTTGGAGCATGTTTGGTTTTATCTTTCTGGATGGAGAACCTGGCGAGGAACTTTTTAGCAAGGTCGTCAAAACTTGTGATTGTCCTTGGAGGAAAACTGTCGAACCAGTTTATTGCTGTCTTAGTTAGGGTAGTCGGGAAAGCTTTGAATCGAATTGCGTCTAAGGCATCTGTGAGATACATCCTACTTCTGAAGTTGCTGAGATTATGGCTCGGATCAGATGTACCATCGTATGGGGTCATATCAGGAGCTTTCATAATCTCTTTAGTGAATGGGTCTTAGTCCTTGTGAAGGCTATCTTCGTGACTGGATCGAGTAGTTTTTGTTTTGAGGTCGCCTCATGCTTTAGGAGCTTGTCCTCTAGCTCTCGACGCCGTCTTGTTTCCTTCCGGAGGTCTCTTTCGGCTTACCGCTGATGTTCGGCCTCTTGTTTGAGCTATTTGAGGCGATCCTACTGTGCTCGTAGAGCATCCATAATTTCTGCATTCGGGGACTACTTGCTCCCTTGGGTTGAAGTGTGTCCTTTGACGTGGTATCCGTGTTTTTAAGCGGAGTTCTTTCTTCAAAACCAGGGTTGTGATCGTTGTCAAGGTTGTCCGCCATGATGATGGGATGACTTCCAGGTCCCCGTCAATGGCACAAATTTTCCGAGGGTTACCTGAAACTGAAGGTCAATCTCGGACGAGATCTTTTGTGCTGGTCGGTGCTACCGTGTCTGACCTGGAAGAGTTGGAGACGCTGCTGATCCTTCGTCACCCGGGGGTGGTTGTAGCTGCAAGAGACTCCGATGCTTAATTTAGCACATGCTTTAGGCAGGTTTTTTGTGTAGAGTCAGAGTTTGAGTTATACCTGGCTGCTCCAGTGTATTTATAGTAGTGTGGAGTGACATTTCTGAAGATAAGTTTGGTTATCTTATCTTATCTTTGAGCAAAGTCACCTTATCTTTTAGGCCAGCAGCCTTTAGAGTGGGCTGCGTCCTTTTGTTTGGGCCTAGTTGGGCCTCTATGGTGATTTAGCCGACCTCTTTAAGAAGAGGATGGTTGCGAGCCAACCTTTACGAGAGGTCGGTCACGCTGACGTCGACCAACCAGGGTAATACAGCTCGGTCCAGGGTATGAACAGGTAGCTCGGTCAAAAAGTTTCTCCGGAGCTTTGAGTATTTTGATTTTGTATACAGGTAGGATTTTGGTGAATTCTCACTGATTAAATTTGTGTTGAATAAGTGAATTGTTGTTGTGATTTATTATTGATGGAGTTTGATTAACTTTATATTGGATTTGGTTTATTTATTGTTATATGTGATTAAGCTTATGGTTCGGTCATGTTGGTGCTGCCCAAACCTTGATAATGAGGCTAATTTAGGGCTATCATTGTGTTAGTTTTTGAATAAAATTATTGAGGTAATGGCCGAGAGATTATATCAAAAGTTACGAAGAATCGGTAACCGCAAAAACTCGAAAACGGATTAAAATACAAGTAAAATTTTGAAAGAAAAAGGCTAAGGGTTCGGTTTTGGTGTAAGAGGAAGATTAGTATTTAAATTATATTTTTGAAGGGTAACATTATATTTGTATATAAAAAATTGATGTAAAATTTGCAATTATATAAGTTTTCAGGTATTTTGAATACTAAATAAAGAATAGGGGAAAATTGGGTATTTTATTAAAGGTTTTTATTACTTTTATAAATTTTGAGATAACTGAAGTCTCAAATATCATTTTATAAAAATATTGAGTTAAACACAAAATATTTAATATTTAAAAGTTTGAAATTTAAAATGTAGATAATAAGAGTTTAAAAATAAAATCTTTATAAAGCTAAGTTTTTAAAAAAATATATAAATAATATTAAGAATATTATTTAGTAAAGATATTATTAGTATTATCATAATTCAGAGAAGAGAAAATAGAGTAATCTTAAAAGCTTTAGAGAACACCGACTTGATTAAAGAATCTTATGACTAACTGGTGCATGAAATTGTGATCATCAATGGCGCCATCAACATGATACGCTCAATTGCAATCTCAACTCTTTATCACAACTTTGCACAACTAACCAGCAAGTGCATTGGGTCGTCCAAGTAATAAACCTTACGCGAGAAAGGGTCGATCCCACGGGGATTGTTGGTATGAAGCAAGCTATGGTCATCTTGTAAATCTCAGTTAGGCAGATTCAAATTGTTATGGAGGATTAATGATTAAAAGATAAATAAAACATAAAATAAAGATAGAGATACTTATGTAATTCATTGGTGAGAATTTTAGATAAGCGTATGGAGATGCTTTGTCCCTTCCGTCTCTCTGCTTTCCTACTGTCTCCATCTAATCCTTTTTACTCCATTCCATGGCAAGCTGTATGTTGGGCATCACCGTTGTCAATGGCTACAGTCTCGTCCTCTCAGTGAAAATGTTCAACGTGCTCTGTCACAGCACGGCTATTCATCTGTCGGTTCTCGATCATGTCGGAATAGAATCCAGTGATTCTTTTGTGTCTGTCACTAACGCCCCACAATCGCGAGTTTGAAGCTCGTCACAGTCATTCAATCCCTAAATTCTTCTCAGAATACCACAGACAAGGTTTAGACCTTCCGGATTCTCAAGAATGGCCGCCAATGGATTCTAGCTTATACCACGAAGATTCTGATTAAGGATCCAAGAGATATCCACTCAATCTAAGGTAGAACGGAGGTGGTTGTCAGGCACACGTTCATAGGTGAGAATGATGATGAGTGTCACGGATCATCACATTCATCGAGTTGAGGAACAAGTGATATCTTAGAACAAGAATAAGCTGAATTGAATAGAAGAATAATAGTAATTGCATTAATACTCGAGGTACAACAGAGCTCCACACCTTAATCTATGGTGTGTAGAAACTCTACCGTTGAAAATACATAAGAACAAGGTCTAGGCATGGCCGAATGGCCAGCCTCCTAGAAGAGGGTTCAATCATAAAAACATGATCAAAAGATGATCCGAAGATTGAAAGATTCTTCTAATACAATAGCAAAAGATTCTCCTAGTTAAGTATGATGATTCTTGAACACAGCTACTTTATGAGTCTTAGCCGTGGCCCAAAGCACTCTGTTTTCCAGTATTACCACCGGATACATCCATGCCACAGACACATAACTGGGTGAACCTTTTCAGATTGTGACTCAGCTTTGCTAGAGTCCCCAATTAGAGGTGTCCAGGGTTCTTAAGCACACTCTTTTTGCTTTGGATCACGACTTTAACCGCTTAGTCTCAAGTTTTCACTTGACACCTTCACGCCACAAGCACATGGTTAGGGACAACTTGGTTTAGCCACTTAGGCCAAGATGTTATTCCTGTAGGCCCTCCTATCCACTGATGCTCAAAGCCTTGGATCCTTTTTATTATCCTTGCCTTTTTTTTTGAATTCACTGCTTTTTATTGCTTCAAGAATCATTTTTATGATTTTTCAGATCCTCAGTAACATTTCTCCTTTTTCATCATTCTTTCAAGAGCCAACAATTTTAACATTCATGAACAACAAATTCAAAAGACATATGCACTGTTCAAGCATACATTCAGAAATCAAAAGTATTACCACCACATCAAAATAATTAATCTATTATAAAATTCGAAATTCATGCAATTCTTCTCTTTTTCAATTAAGAACATTTTTCATTTAAGAAAGGTGATGGATTCATAGGACATTCATAACTTTAAGGCATAGACACTAAGACACCAATGATCATAAGACACAAACAGAAATAAAACATAAAGCATAATTTTCGAAAAACAGAAAAATAAAGAACAAGGAGATTAAAGAACGGGTCCACCTTAGTGATGGAGGCTTGTTCTTCCTCTTGAAGGTCTTATGGAGTGCTTGAGCTCCTCAATGTCTCTTCCTTGTCTTTGTTGCTCCTCTCTCATGATTCTTTGATCTTCTCTAATTTCATGGAGGAGGATGGAATGTTCTTGGTGCTCCACCCTTAGTTGTCCCATGTTGGAACTCAACTCATCTAGGAAGAATTTCCTCATGTCCATGAGTGGGATCTCTTGTTTGCTCCATCCTCTTCTTAGTGATGGGCTTGTCCTCATCAATGAGGATGTCTCCCTCTATGTTAATTCCAACTGAATTACAGTGGTGACAAATGAGATGAGGGAAGGCTAACCTTGCCAAGGTAGAGGACTTGTCTGCCACCTTATAAAGTTCTTGGGATATAACCTTATGAACTTCTACTTCCTTTCCAATCATGATGCTAAGAATCATGATAGTCCGGTCAATAGTAGCTTCGGACCGGTTGCTAGTGGGAATGATTGAGTTGGATAAACTCCAACCATCCCCGAGCCACGGGCTTGAGGTCATGCCTTCTCAGTTGAACCGGCTTCCCTCTTAAATCTCTCTTCCATTGAGCGCCCTCTTCACAAATGTCTATGAGGACTTGGTCCAACCTTTGATCAAAGTTGACCCTTCTAGTGTAAGGATGTTTATCTCCTTGCATCATGGGCAAGTTGAATGCCAACCTTACATTTTCCGGACTAAAATCTAAGCATTTCCCCCGAACCATTGTAAGCCAATTCTTTGGGTCCGGGTTCGCACTTTGATCATGGTTCTTGGTGATCCATGCGTTGGCATAGAACTCTTGAACCATTAAGATTCTGACTTGTTGAATGGGATTGGTAAGAACTTCCCAACCTCTTTGGATCTCATGTAGGATCTCCGGATATTCACTCTTTTTGAGTTTGAAAGGGACCTCGGGGATCACCTTCTTCATGGCCACAACTTCATAGAAGTGGTCTTGATGCACCCTTGAGATGAATCTCTCCATCTCCCATGACTCGGAGGTGGAAGCTTTTGCCTTCCCTTTCCTCTTTCTAGAGGTTTCTCTGGCCTTAGGTGCCATAAATGGTTTTGGGGAAACAAAAAGCAATGCTTTTACCACACCAAACTTAGAAAGTTTGCTCGTCGTCGAGCAAAAGAGGAAAGAAAAGAGTAGAAGAAGAAAAAATAGAGGAGATGGAGGGGGCTTTTGTGGTTCGGCTGAGGGTGAGAAGTAGTGTTTAGGTTGTGTGAAAATGAAGGAGTGAAGAAGGGTTTATATAGGGGTGGAGAGAGGGGTAGGGTTCGGTCATTACGAGTAGGTTTGGGAGGGAAAGTGGTTTGAATTTGGATGGTGGGGTTTGTAGCGGTTTATGAAGGATGGATGTGAGTGGTGAAGAGAATAGTGGGATTTGATAGGTGAGGGGGTTTTTTTTGGGGGGGAAGAGGTATTGAGGTGATTGGTGAATGGGTGAAGAAGATAGAGAGTGGTGGGATAGGTGGGGATCCTGTGGGGTCCACAGATCCTGAGGTGTCAAGGATAGCTCATCCCTACACCAAGTGGCGTGCAAAACGCCCTTTCTGCCAATCCTGCATTAAACGTCGAGCTGCTGCCCTTTTCTGGCATTAAACGCCAATTTCTTGCCCATTCCTGGCATTAAACGCCAGTCTGGTGTCCCTTTCTGGCGTTAAACGCCCAGAATGGTTCCAGACTAGGCGTTAAACGCCCATTTGCTGCCCTTACTGGCATTTAAACGCCAGCAAGTTTTTCCTCCAGGGTGTGCTATTTTTCATTCTGTTTTTCATTCTGTTTTTGCTTTTTCAATTGTTTTTGTGACTTCACATGATCATCAACCTAAAAAGAAAACAAAATAGTATAGATAAAATTAAAATAAAATTGGGTTGCCTCCCAATAAGTTTTGTGACTTCTCATGATCATCAACCTACAAAAGACATAAAATAACAAAAGAGAATAGATAAAATATAACATTGGGTTGCCTCCCAACAAGCACTTTTTTAATGTCAGTAGCTTGACAGTGGGCTCTCATGGAGCCTCACAGATGTTCAGAGCAATGTTGGAACCTCCCAACACCAAACTTAGAGTTTGAATGTGGGGGTTCAACACCAAACTTAGAATTTGGTTGTGGCCTCGCAACACCAAACTTAGAGTTTGACTGTGGGGGGCTCTGTTTGACTCTGTTTTGAGAGAAGCTCTTTATGCTTCCTCTCCATGGTTACAGAGGGATATCCTTGAGCCTTAAACACAAAGGATTCTTCATTCACTTGAATGATCAATTCTCCTCTATCAACATCAATCACAGCCTTTGCTGTGGCTAGGAAGGGTCTGCCAAGGATGATGGATTCATCCATGCACTTCCCAGTCTCTAGGACTATGAAATCAGCAGGGATGTAATGGTCTTCAATCTTTACCAGAATATCCTCTATAAGTCCATAAGCTTGTTTTCTTGAATTGTCTGCCATCTCTAGTGAGATTCTTGCAGCTTGTACCTCAAAGATCCCTAGCTTCTCCATCATTGATGGTTTGAATTGAATGTAATGTGGGAGTTCTGATGAATCTGTTCCATTCTCGTTTTGGTGTATATCAAATTTTTTTGTGTATTATAGAAACTTTTTGTTGTATATATAGGTTCAGACTTTTCAATTGGATGAGGGTCAATTGTATTATTATTTTGAATCGAATCAAGTAGTAAGGTGAGGTTTGAATAATTTAATTTCTGTTTGTGAAAATTGTTGTGCATAGTTGATGGTTTGAATTTGAATGTAATGTACAAGTTCTGAATTTGATTTTAATATTTTTTATGATGGTTTTCGGTGTGTGTTATCCTTTTAATATGGTGTATTGTGTACTATTATTAATGTATTTAGTAGTTTCTATTTGATGTTAATGTGTAGCTTGTTCCAAAGGTTGGGATGACTTTTAACATGCTTGAAGAAGCTGCAAAATTCTACAAATATTATTCAAAAGTTGCAGGTTTTTCTACAAAAATTCAGAGCACATATAAGAAGAGAAATAAAATTAAGAACCAATTGATTACATGTAGCAGAGTGGGGAAACAGAAATTGAATATATCACCAATTGAGAACACAAATCCCTCCGCTGGATTAAATTGTCCTACAAGAATTTATATACATATGTTGACGAACGTTGGTGTTTGGATCATTTCGAAGGGTGTGTTGCATCATTAACATCCCTAATGTGTAAATTAAGCAGAGATGCTTAAAGAACACAGGGAATTAAGCATATCCGTATGATGTACAATAAAGAATAACTAGGAAGCCATAATCTAAACCAATCATAACATACCAACCATTTATCATAGTAATAAGGGTCTATCGTGAATTAAGTTTTATTGAAAAAGATGTGAGAAATTGCATCACGAGAGAAGTGCAGAATGTTTCAGAACTAGAGGATGTAAAAGAATATGGAAAATACTTATTAAGAATGAAAGAGAAGAATCATAATTTCTTTTTTGAGCTTGAACTTGAGGTTGATCAGTTAAATAAGATCACTTTTTGGGCTGACGCAAGAAGCAGTGCTGCCTGTGAGTATTTTGGAGATGTTATTTCATTTGATACCACTTACAATACAAATAGATAATATGTTGTTCTAATTTATGTGTTTTTGAAACACTTTCGATGTATATAAAGGGTTTTTGGATGTATATAAGATTTGTTTCTGTGTCGTTATATTCAGGTATAATCTGGTTTTGATTCTTTTTTTGGCGTGAATCACCATGGTCAATCAACACTTCTAAGATGTGATTTGATGAAAAATGAGGATACTCAATCATCCAAATGGTTATTTGAATGTTGGCTTCATTGCATGGGACGAAATGCTCCGAAAGGCATTCTTACCTATCAATGTGCATCGATATATAGGCTATTAAGGCTTGTATGCCCACAACAATTCACCGGTAGTGTATTTGGCATATCATGAAGAAAATCCCAGGAAAATTAAACAGTTACAAGCAACACAAAGAAATTAAACACGAGATGAGTCATGTTGTTTGGAACTCTTTTACAAAAGAATCATTTGATAGGAATAGGAATGATTTTTTGATGAAGTATGGTCTTGGGAAAAACAAATGGCTTTCAGGTAATGTTTTTATTAGGGTTAACTGATGTTGGTAGTTTTAGTATGTGTTTTGCTTGTGTATTAGAGGTGTCAAAATTTATGTTTTTCAATGTATTTTAGTCTGATTTCAGTGGTTTTTCAAAGCTTTTCAAAGATCGTCATTTATGTATTCCAGTTTATCTTGATCACCAATTCTGAGCCGGGATGAGAAGCATGCAAAGAAGCGAAATCATGCATGCTTTTTTTAACAAGTTTATTATGCGCAACAACTCACTTATCCAATTTGTCAAACAGTACGAGAATTGCCTATGAAGTAGATTTTCATATGGTCATACCATATGCAACAAAATCATCAATAGAAGCTCAATTTCAACACGTGTATATGCATGAGAAGTTCAGGGAGGTCCAAGCACAATTTAGAGGAATGGTGAATTGCATCACAAGATCAACGTACTCCGCTTTAGGTTATACCGTATATGAAGTTGTAGAACAAGTTTCTAACTTAATATTCAACAAGTTTGCAATTACATACCATAGGATATCAACTAAAGTTAAATGCCAGTACTTATTATTCGAGTTAAGAGGGATATTGTGCCATCATTCTCTGAGCATGTTAAGCTTTGAGCGAGTAAATAAAGTTTAACCAAGATATATATTGGAACGATGGAGCAAGAATGTAATGATTTAATGATTTGGTGTTCTAGTCACAAAATATTTATGAATTTGTTTCAAAACTTGAAGAGTTGACTGCGATTCTGCACCGCGCTTATGATAATGCTATTGCTGAGAAGCAAGAACCCAAAGCCAAAGCAAAGGGAACTGTTCGTTATCTTACCATAATGCTTCCTTAGAAGATATTAACGAGCTTCAAAGCCCTTCATAGATTAGAATAAGAGGATGTTCGAAAAATAAATTGGGGTCAAACACTGAAAAATAGATTGCAAATACTTCAAAGTAAAAGAAAGAGAAATATCTAACCGAGGTAAAAGTGATGTCCTTTAAATACGGAAAATTGAGTTTGTGCATGTTAATAGTTGTAGTAATATATGATTTACTTTTTACAGTTGAACCTTTTTTATGGCAGTTCAGTAGTGCAGTCAAATTTCAGCCATTATCATAGACATGTTATAAATTATTAGTTCAGAGATTCAGTAGCATAGGGCAGTCTTTCTGGTGTAGTGTGACACTACTTCGGTATACAAAGAAATAATTTCTGTGTATTCTACATGCTCTTCATTTTTATATTTTCTTGTTTTTGTTTCTTTTTGACATGTTGCTATTTTTTGTTTGGAAATTAGTGTCTTTAACTATCTGAAGGGATTTGTTTGTTTTAAATATATATTATATAGACAATTCAATACTTAAGGAGGGTAACAATTCAAATTACAGAATTCTCATATCTCCTGGTTATAATTTATAGAAAAATATACATGGATGTTCTTTCGGTATATTTCGAATAATTTTCAGTGTATTTGTAAAGGAGTTTGGTGTATTAAATAATTACAAAGATAGAAAGTATGTATTCAAACAGACAATTTAACACTCAATTTTTAACCGTGTACAACATTCAAACTATGTACTGTCGATATCTTCTGAACACAATTCACAATAAGGACTCAATAACACCACAGATGGCTTGGGCAGTCTGATGGCTTAACATTCTTTAAATGATCCACTTCTTCCTACAGTTTAAAAAATCTTTTATTAAACTCTGTTAACTTAGTAATATAGAGTTATCTATTTTTAAAGATAGTTACCTGTATCCGATTCTCCCATACATATTTGCCCTTTTTGATGTCTTTTGATTCAATTATCTCGAGCAATTTCATCATATAAATTGCATAATCGAAGCTAAAAATGTAACACCCTACTACTCAGAGTTTTACACTCAAGTCGTAGAATAGAGGTAGTGTGGTGTTACAGACCTCTAATCCATAAAATAAATACATATAATAGTGAAAGAGATAATATACTAGGAGCCTTGAAAAATGGGTTAACAAAAATTGGAAAATAAAAAGCGTAACGCTCAAAGAATAAGATTACTTGAGTGCTATGAAACCTAGAAGATAAGTATAAGAATAAATGACAGAGTAAAAGAGGGCCAAAAATACAACATAACTAGCTCCTGACTTAGCCTGCGAAGCCAAGGCTATACAAAAAATACAAAATAGGATTCTATCTCTCCCACAGCCTCTATGAGGAACAAAATAACAAGTTTTCTTAGAGAGCAAGCTAAGTACATTGGTACATATATACATATAAACAGAAAATCCTAAAATCAACCATGGACTACTCCGTTTCAAGGATTCAAACGCCTAGCGAGGAGCCTCTTGACCTACATCTGAAAATAACAACCCAGTATGAGATGAGAACCAGAGGTTCTCAGCATGTTAAAGGTGCCACGCGTATAATAAATAAGGTCTTGGGAATGCCAGAGGCTATCCTAGAACTCCGTCATGCAATTATAAAGCTTAGTTCTAAGAAAAAGCCATAATTAGGGGTAGATAATCTAAGCATTCCTAAACTTACCCAAACTCAAACCTAACATATCCACTAACCCTTTTCACCCTTCTTCCTTTCCTCCGTCGTCCATAAATTATCCAGAAACAACCAACCAAACAAGTTCACGCACAAGTAAGAAGCAGATAGTGCAAATAACAAGTATAGCAAGTAGCAGAATATATATTTTTAATTAGGCAATCTCAGATAATGCATATCAATCAAAACAAACAAATGCACATGATGCATGCCTGTCCTATGGCTGATGAGGCTCATCTGTTGGTTATCTAGGCAACCCGACAAGTCCGAAAACCTTAGACTGTTCCCCGTCACGCATCCCCATGAGTCTATGCATAGATTTCACATTCATTCATTATTCAAATCACTCAATGGGGGCTATCCATAACCTGGAATTTTATACGTCCCGGTCACCCTTACGACGTAGGGTCAACAGAGTATCAAAGATTCAACCTGGAACACGTAGTGGCAAGCCACGATTCATAAGCCATTAATTATTTAGTCATTCATCAAAGCCATGGCACATTAACTTCTTTCATTAACCACTTCCTTTTCACATTTTTCATCATATTTACCTCTTTATTCACTCTCAAGTTACCTCAAATGCGTAACTTCTGCTATTTATTAAACTTACTGATAAACCCTGATTTTGTGGTTTATCTTGTGCTTATTTTGGGGGGATTTTATCACATTTTCTCACATTTATTCAATGAAATAGCATGGTTTTGCAATTCTCCCTTGATTTGTGCTTAAATGTGAAAACATGCTTTTTAGGCCCTAAAATTGGTGATTTTAATTCACCTTAATTCCATTTGATACCTTGATGTGTTTGTTGAGTGATTTCATGTTCATAAGTGGGAGAACTCATGAAGAAATAAAGGAACCATAAAGCTGTCAAGCCCGACCTCTTCGCACTCAAACGACCATAACTTGAGCTACAGAGGTCCAAATGAGGCGGTTCTAGTTGCTTTGGAAAGCTAACATCCGGGGCTTCAAAATGATATAAAGTTTTTCATATGTTGCTTTGCGTTCAGGGGCGCGCACGTGCACTTTCTGCGCGCGCGCCGATGCTGTCCGTGGCCCACTTTAATGAAATCGCCCCTAGCGATTTTGCAGCTCATTTTGGGTCCAATCCAACCCATTTCTGATGCTATTTAACCCAATGATTGAAGGGGGAATGAACATACTTAGTCATAGTTTTAGTTTTCATCATGTTTTAGGGTAGAATTCTAGAGAGAGAAGCTCTCTCTTCTCTCTAGAATTTAGGGTAGTTTAGGTTTAATTTTCTTAAATCCAACTTTTAATTCTTGTTTTGATTTAGTTTCTCCATATAATATCTTGTTGTTACATCTCTACTCTTCTAGTTTTTACTTGTTCATTTCTTTTATTTTGTTTCTTTTATGTTCATGAACCTTGTTGGATCTTAATTTTCCTTTAATGCAATTTTATGTTTGATGTTATTTTTATTGTTGATTTGAGTTATTGATTTTACTTTTCTTGCTATTGGTAGTTGGTAGATTTTATTATTCTTGCACATTTACTATGCTTTCCTTTTGTGCCCACCAAGTGTTTGACAAAATGCTTGGTTGGATGTTAGAGTAGATTTTGAGCATTCTTGGATTGGAAAGAGTAATTAGGCAATCTTGAGTCATGAAAACCCAAATTATGTTGGTGATCTAGAGTTGTTAGCTAATATTGTTTCCATTGATGCTAATCTTTTGCTAATTTAATTAGTGAGATGATTAGGACTTATGGAATATTGTTTCCATTGACGCTAATCTTTTGCTAGTTTAATTAGTAAGTCGGTTAGGACTTTTGGATTGAGATTAGCTAGTCTCGTTAGACTTTCTCCCTATTTGTTAGAGTTGACGTAATGATATAAATTCTTGTTTATATTTGTAACATGATTGATTAATCTTGTTTGACTTTCTACCTATTTGTTGGAGTTGACTAAATAAAATGAATTGATCATGCATGACTAGGATAGAAAGCCTATGATCTCAATCCATTGCCATGAATGACTCTCTTTATTACTTGCTTCATTTACTTTTCTTGTCATTTAAATTCTTGTCCATTTAATTTCTTGCCTCATATCAATCAAAACCCCCCTTGATCCCTATAGTCAATAATTGACCACTTTATTGCAACTTTTCGTGAGAAGACCCGGAGTCTAAATACTCCGGTAATAAACTTATTTGGGGTTTGTTCCTTTTGATAACCAAAATTTTTGCATGAGAGGAC
Source organism: Arachis duranensis (assembly GCF_000817695.3). Taxonomy (NCBI): domain Eukaryota; kingdom Viridiplantae; phylum Streptophyta; class Magnoliopsida; order Fabales; family Fabaceae; genus Arachis; species Arachis duranensis. The sequence continues at coordinate 59,652,375 of NC_029780.3, read as the reverse complement.
TCTTTGTTGGTGTAGAACTATACTTACAACGAGAATTCATTCATTTGAGGAAAATTCTATACCACACAAAAGTCATATCATCAAAAATGGTGCCGTTGCCGGGGAGTTGCAATGGTGTTATGTTATTGGCTATTGTGAATATGTGAATATGTTTGTCTTTTGCTTATTTGCTAGTTTTTGTTAGCTTTAGGACTTTGTTGCTTATTTTTGTTAGCTTTTATTTTTATTTGCTATTATGAATTCTCATCCCTTTGGCTATGAGTTTGGCTCAATTTATGTTGTAGGGAATGGAAGCTACAATGATGATGTGCATCAAGGATGGAACAATCAAAGATGGGAGGAGCCTCAAGGGATTGATCAACCTTATTGGCAACAACCGCCTCCAGTTTCTTATGGGTATAATTCTCATCCTAATGCATATCAATCTAGTGGATGTGGTGACCCTTATTGTGATTGTCAACAACCACCACCACATGCCTATGAACCACCCCCTCAACATGATTTTGAACCATCTTACTCACAAGCCCCTTACCACCAAACACCTCATTATGACCCTAATCCCTATCCACCATACCAACCACCTTATGAACCATATGAACCACACATGGAACCACAACCATTCCAACACCATTACTCTCAAGAACCACCTCAATATACACCACCTCCATACCCTTACCAAGATGAACCAACTTCCGATTATGAACCTTTCCTCCCAAACAATGAACCTTCTCTTCCACCATCACCTCCCGATGAAGCCCCCACGCAAGAACTAAGAGATCTTGAATCTCATATCTTAAGGCGACAAGAGGAGGATGAAAAGAAGTTTAAAGAGCTAGGAGCCAAGATGGCTATCCTAGTGGAAGCCGTTAGCAATATGGCCTCTTCCCAACTAAGCAATCAAGGAACTCCCATTGACGAATGTGGAGAAGCAACCAAAGAGCATAGTGAGGGAGTGAGTTTAGAGCTTCAAGGTGAAGAAGAGAAGTTGAAGAAAGAATTGCCACAAGGGGAGGAAGTTAAAATAATTGAGCCGGAAGAAGTGGTTGAAGCCTTTGAAGAGGTTGACCAAGAGATGGATTCAATCATTGAAGAATTCTTATGTACAATTGAATCCTCTCCAATTGGGTTTGACATAGAGGGTAATGAAGAAGATACCTCACCTCCCATACCCTTGGTAAGCAATGAAGAAGGGATTGAATTGGAAGGAAGCCACCAAGAGGAGGAGGTTGAGCAAGAAGCAAGCTCCACCATTGAAGATGATTCCACACCAACTAATGAGTCTTTTGGAATTGATGAATCTCCCTCATTGTGTTATGAAATTAATGACAAGGAGGACCGTGCACAACCTCCAACACATGGTTTGAGCAATGAAGGGTGTATAGAAGAAGTTGGTGAACAAGGATACCTAAGGTCTTCACCATCAACAGAGTTCTCTCCTTGGAGCACGTAGAGATCATTGATACAACCAACGGATACAAGTCCACTGCCAGAGGAGAAGACTTCAAGCATTACCAACCACCATAATAAGGAACGTCAAGCTAGTGACGCTAAAGAAGCGCTTCATGGGAGGCAACCCATGTTTTACATGCTTTCAGAAGTTAGTGAATAAATCAATATTCATGAATTCCAACCATAACATGACAAACACGTGTGAAATTTTTATATGCAGAATACTGTGAAGAACAAGTTTGGTGTTCAAAGCATTCTTCTTAAAAAGCTTTGAACACAACTTTTCATCATAGTGCTCAAAAATAAGTTTGGTGTCACCCTAGGGTGCCACCAATGTGCATATGAAGATACACAGTTAGTTAGTTAGTTGGAATTCAAGAATAAACAAGTATTTTTTTTTTACTTTATTTTATTCTAGCCGTAAAGGGTGAAGCAATTTTGTTTCATTTTAATGTCCGTTCTTACTTTTCTTATTTTATCTTTATAGGGAAGGAAAGTGAGCATTGATGAGCATTGATGAGGATTGATTAGACAATTTAATGGGGGAAGCTCGGCCACTTCACGAAGAGAGCCATGAATCAGTGAGGAAGGCACTTGCAGATTGGAAGCAAGCAAGATTGGCACGGTTGCAAGGAAGTGCAAGAGGACACAAGGAGGACCAGCAAGGAAAAGAGCAAGGACGGCCACAAAAGTAAAAGGTGGTGGAGTTCCTTCGTTACTCTATTTCGTTTTCTATGCTTTAAATAAGGAAGATCTTGTATTGAATAGAACATGCTTCCATGTTAGTTTGAACATTTTCAATTCTGCATCTTAATGCTCTTATTGCTTAGGTCCATGAACTCTGGTTTAAGTGTCACTGCTTCTTTCCCTTATTTACTTGTAAGCTTGTCTATTTGTATGAAGAAGAGAATGTCAATGTTTACAAAAGACCAGAAGGGAGTCCATAATGTGAAAGTGCATTCATGAATCTTTGGGGGTAGTCATAAGTTAGCTAAGTTGGTTCAACCACAAGGTTAGGATGACAACTATCTATCCTGAATGCTTGACTTTTGATATACCCATGAGACTAAGATAACAACAAGATCCTAATAAAAAAAAAAGGGAAAGAACAAGGGAAGTGAAAAACAAAAGAAAAAGAGTAAGCAATAAGGCTAGGCACCAATGGTTTACCCTAAGACATGTGTCTGTGGTGCTCCTATGTAGGGGATCTACTTGGATGAGTAAGCTCTTTGGGGTGCTTCATCACCTGGTAACTTGGGTTAACTAACACGGGATTATCAGCTGAAAATCCGCGTGACCGATGCATCCACGTCACCTTATTTAAGCGCTATCCACGTGAACGCGTGATCAACGTGTCCGCGTCGACTGCGCCACACAACTTATCTTAATCTGCCAAAATATCTTATCTTTTTCTTCCCCAAATCCTACTTTTTCTTTTCCTTTCTTATTTCTTTCTTCTCCCTTCCTTTTTTATTTTCATGCATTTTTATGTTGGTGTTGGAACTTTATTTGGATTTTACTTTATTATAACTGAGCTTGTGGATATTATAAGGATTGGTTTGACAATTGATATTTTAAATTTGGCTTTCATATATTGATGCCAGGGCATTTTGGCCAGTTTTACTGACCTTTTCTTTACTGTTTTTAGGTAATTTCATGCATTTTCTTAGGAAATAAGTTAGTTTTGGGTAGATATTCACTCAGACCTTGATTCAAGCATACATTGTGCATTTTACATTATTTCATGAGGATTTTGCATGATTTTAATGACAAAATTGTATATTGCATTACCCATAATATGGACTAGAAGTTTGATGCACTCTATTGCTTGATTTTAGGACCAAAGGAAGCAAGGAATGGGAGGTAACTTGCAAAGTTAAGGAGAAAAGTGATTGCCAAAAACACTCTCAAAAGCCATCAATGCCCACGTTAAAGAGTCACGTTAACTGAGTTAACGTGAACTCTAACGTGGAGAAGAGAAGTTGAGCCAACGTTAGTGACACTCAACATTGTCACTAACATTGGCAATTGCTCACAAATGGCCATGTTAGAAGCCACGTTAACCTAGTTAACGTGGCCTCTAACATTAAAGGGGGAAGAGAAGCCAACGTTAGTGACACTCAACATTGTCACTAACGTTGGCCTAAGGTGCAAAGAGCCACGTTAACTCCCACGTTAACTTGGTTAACGTGGGAGCTAACGTAAGAGATGGAGAGTTGTCGACAACATTAGTGACATTCAACATTGTCACTAACGTTGGAGCAACCACTCAAACCCTAAGAGCCACGTTAACCTCCACGTTAACTTGGTTAACATTGAAGCTAACGATGAGGAATAAAGAATGAGCCAACGTTAGTGACACTAAACATTGTCACTAACGTTGGGATGGCTAAGAATGGCCACGTTAGAAGCCACGTTAACCCAATTAACGTGGACTCTAACGTGAGACCTAGGGGCACACTTGAACGTTAGTGACAATGTTGAGTGTCACTAACGTTCTCAAAGGTTGGCAAAGGCCACGTTAGAAGCCACGTTAACCTAGTTAACGTGAGCTCTAACGAAGCAAGAAGGGGCACACTTGAACGTTAGTGACAATGTTGAGTGTCACTAACGTTCTCGAAGGCTAACAAGGCAACGTTGAAAGCCACGTTAACCCAGTTAACGTGGGCTTTAACGTGAGGCAAAGGGGTGCATGGCAACGTTAGTGACAATGTTAAGTGTCACTAACGTCCTCGAACTTGTATTTTCACTAAATATTAAACAACGTTCTCGAACTTGTATTTTCATTAAATGTTAAACACCCCTAACGTCTTGAGCAAAAGTCTCTGCCCACTTCACATTTTCTCTCTGCAAGTAAGCCAAGCCCAGTTGAAGAAAGGAACTGCTTCAAAGATCCAAAAGCCCAAGACTTGAAGAACTAACTAGAAGCTGAGAAGAGTAGTATATATAGGAGTAGTTTTGAAATAGAGAGGAGCTTTTTGGGGAGGAGAGAACTACTCTCTGTATCTTTACTTTCTCTGCACTTCTAGTTTTATCATGTATTTTCCATCTTTGATTTTGATTTATAGAGCTATGAACAACTAAACCCCTTTTATTTGGTTAGGGAGCTCTATTGTAATTTGATGGATCAATACTAATTTTCTTCTTCTTCTTCTATCTTTCCTTTTGATTTTACTTGAAAGCTTTCGATCTTCATCCAATTGGATAGTTATCTTGGAAAAGAAACTATTCAAACATGGATCTCTTCGGATATTTGAAAGAGGAATGAAGAGATTAGCTAGAAATGCTTTCTCATGCTGGACCAAATTGAGTGTGGATGGGTATGTGGCTATAACCCTCTAAGCATTTGATTTGGAAAGTGCATGTGGTATAATCAGTGACCACACTTCATCTCTTCGCATGAGCAATTGACCAAGGAATTGGCTATTGATCAAGATTTTAGAGATTAAATTGCAAGAAATTGTGATTCAATCACTTAAGATTGCCAAGGAGATCAATAAGTGCATTGATTGAGGAAGAGATGAAAATGAAATTGATCCGGAGAATGCAACATCTCCTAAGCCCAATGAACTCCCCATTTCTGATCTTACCAATTCTCTTTATTTTTTGCAATTTACTTTTATGAGCAATTCCCCCATTCCCATTTACAATTTTGCTATTTACTTTCAGTCATTTACTTTCTCGCCATTTTAATTTCTGCAATTATCAACTCTATTCATGGATTTGCTCAACTAGATCATTCCTCTAATTAAAGTTGCTTGATCAATCAATCCCTGTGGGATTCGACCTCACTCTATTGTGAGTTTTTACTTGACGACAAATTCGGTACACTTGCCAAATGGGAATTTATTGAGAGACAAGTTTTTCCCCGATCACAGTGGTGCTCAAAGCCTTTGGCATACTCTAATAAATGCATTTGATCTCGACTCTAAATGTTTTGTCTCAAGAATTACTTGAGACAAGAACACCACAAGCATATGACTAGGAAAACAACTCTTTGAGCTTTTAATCATGTCTGACCTCCCTAGTCATTCAAAGGGCTATAACTTGAGCTACAGATGTTCGATTGATGTGCTTCCAGTTGCGTTGGAAAGCTGACATTCAGAGCTTTCCAACGATATATAGCAATCCATATTTGGCGTATAATTGAGGCAAGAACGAAAGCCATCTTTAAGAGCCAAAAATAAGCGAAAATAAACCAATGTGCTTCCACCAAGGTTCGAAGCTGGAGCCTCACCCCAAAGCAAAGTAGCGCTCATTTTTCTGCTCTGCCCTCTTGGAGAGCAGGGCAATGTCGTGCTTTTCATGAAAAATCAAGGAAAATTGCTCCCCCAATTGCTTGCCACAAGAATCGAACACGGCACCATGAGGAAGCAAGAAACTAGGCCTTACTTTGGTGCCAAGAAAACCAAGGAAAAGAAGTAGCGTGTGCATCCACCAAGTTTCGAACTTGGAACTTCACTTTTGGAAACACTGCCCTGCCCTCCGCAAGGGCAGGGCAGCATCTTGTGGTGCACGGCCAGCGCACCATTCTGGCGCACCAAGGGAAGTCTCGGCAGCATCAGCACGCACGGGCAGCAGAATCTGGCGCACCAAAAAACTCTGCCCTGCCCTCCACAAGGGCAGGGCAGCATCCTGCAGCACCAACATGCACGCACCAAGGGACGCATGCACCATTTTCTGCCCTGCCCTCCACAAGGGCAGGGCAGCTTCCTGGGAGCAACATATGGGCCAAAATTCAATTTAATTCAATTCCTCACCAAATTGAATCAAAGCCAACCAAACCCGTTTCTCCTCAAATCCAAAGCAAGCAAAGCCCACATCATCACTCAAAGGCACATGGATCAATTAAATTAGGATTTTCATTTTTGTAATTTGTTTTAATTTCATTTTCATTTTTTATTTTGTAAAGCCTATATAAAGGCATCAATTAGAGCTCGATTAGAAGGAAGGCTGGCTCCATTAGGAGTAGTAGTAGTAAATAGCTCTCTCTTTTAATTTTCCTTTCTATTTAAATTTTGGATCAAGAATTGAAGGAATTCTGTTTTAATTCTCCATCTGAAATTCATTTGTGTTCTTCTGCATAATTGAGGAAATTGAGAAATTGGATCTGAAGTTTCTTTTACTGCTTTCATCTTTCTTCTCTTCTGCAAGTTGTCTTCTACTTTGATCAAGGAAGGAATTGAGATCTAGACTTGTTTTCTAGTCTCTATGATTTCCTGAGATTTTCAATTTTATTCTGCACTTAAGCTGAACTTAATTTCTGTTTGCTCCTTCAAGAAATTTTGCCTTGCTGTTTACATCTGCTGCTTTTATTTCATCTGCATTTTTACCTTTCTGTTTCTATTGCTTCTAATTTACTTTCAAGCACTTTAATCTCCCTGCAATTGTTCTAAGCTTGGATCTACTGCTTTCGTTTAATTTCCAGCACCCCATCCCCCTTTACATTTGATGCAATTTACTTTTCTTGCAATTTAAGTTTCAGCTATTTTACATTCTTGTTATTTAAGTTTTATGCAATTTTACTTTCTGCAACTTTAAATTTCCTGTCATTTACAATTCTGTTGGCTACATTTCATCCAATATCCCTTCAATGTTAGCTTGACTAAACTAATCACCCACTAAAGTTGCTTGATCCATCAATCCCTGTGGGATCGACCTCACTCTTGTGAGTTATTATTACTTGATGCGACCCGGTACACTTGCCGGTTGGATTTGTGTGTTGGAAATTTGTTTTTCCACAAAAACACCATCAACGACAAATTCGGTACACTTTTCGAATGGGAATTTGTTGAGAGACAAGTTTTACCCTGATCAATTTTATGGCGCCGTTGCCGGGGATTGATTGTGCATCGACAATGATTACATTAGAGGATCACTAGATTAAGCATTTGTATTTTGTTTGATTTAATTTTCAGTTTGGTTAATTTGCTTTCCGTCTTAGTTTAATTCTTCCCCCCTGCTTTCACTGTTGTTGTTCCCATTCTCTCTCAGAGACAAGGCAACAAAGTGGTTGGAGTCTTTTCCAAAGGAGAGCTTGACAACTTGGGATGATGTTATGAACAAGTTCTTAGCAAGATTTTACCCCCCTCAACGAGTCAATCGGCTGAGAGCTGAGGTCCAAACTTTCAGGCAACAAGATGGTGAGACACTATATGAAGCATGGGAGAGGTTTAAAGACCTAACAAGGAGATGTCCATCTGATATGTTCAATGAATGGGTGCAGCTGCACATCTTCTATGAAGGACTGTCATATGAATCTAAGAAGGCCGTAGACCATTCATCCGGAGGTTCTTTGAACAAGAAGAAGACCATTGAGGAAGCCATAGATGTCATTGAAACTGTAGCTGAGAATGACTACTTCTATGCTTCCGAAAGAGGGAATACTAGAGGAGTAATGGAGCTGAACAATGTAGATGCTCTGCTGGCTCAAAATAAGCTCATCACCAAGCAGCTAGCTGACCTCACCAAGAAGATGGAGAGAAGTCAAGTAGCAGCAATCACCACTTCAACTCAAGAAGAAGCAAGTGAAGAGGAAGAAGGCACTCAGGAGCAAGCCAACTACATTGGGAAT
>NC_029780.3:59641361-59644123 GCF_000817695.3 Arachis duranensis | reverse complement strand
AGAAGAATCCGAGAGGTGAAGCAAAGAAAGTAAGATGGGAAGATTGCAAAATGGTCACTACAAGTGATCAAGAGGCTGAAGAGAAGCAAGGCAAACTCTACAAACAGCCTGAAGACAACTCAACAGAGGAGGAGGATAGAGATCACCCAGAACCAAAAATCTCACAACAAGAGTTGCTTAAGCTCTATGCACCATTTCCCCAACTGCTCAATGGTGCTGTGGGAAAGAGAATGTACTCAAGGTTCTTAGACTTGTTTGCATCTTTGAATGTGAACATACCATTCATCAAGGTCATTCAGCAAATGCCAGCATTCATCAAGTATATGAAGGAACTACTTCCCAGTAAGAGCTCACTCAAGGGGGGCCAGACTATAGTGATGAACAAGGATTGCAGCACCCTCATTCAAACACAATTGTCTGCGAAAAGAAAAGACCCAGGGAGTTTTCATGTCCCTTGTGCTATAGGGGAAACAAATTTTGATAGAGCACTTTGCGATTTGGGAGCAAGCATCAACTTAATACCCCTATCTCTGGTAAAAAGGCTGCAGATCAATGAGATACTACCTACAGATGTAGTCATAAGGCTGGCTGACAAGACTCAACAGCATGCAGTAGGAGTGGTGGAAAATGTGTTGCTCAAAGTTGGAAAATACTTTCTCCCAACGGACTTTGTCATCTTGGACATGGAAGAGAGTCACCTGCACCCAATCACATTGGGGAGACCATTTCTAGCTACTGCTAGAGCACTTATAGATGTGGAGAAAGGGGAGCTAATATTAAGGATCCATGATGAATAAGTGAGCTTCAATGTTTTCGAACTCTCACTAGAAAAAGATGAAGAGGACAAAGAACCGAGCAAAGATCATCATGAGATACTAAAGGAAGAAGCAAGCATTGGAGCACAACCAGCCCATTCTGAGATTCACTAGGTTGATGGACAAGGCAAGCAGCAAGTGCCACAGGTCAAGGAAAGATTGAAGGAACCTAAGCCACCAGAAGCTTGTGAGGACATTAACAAAAGCGCATCAAAGAAGGAGGACACCAGGAGTAAGAAAACAGCATCAGGAGCAAAGAAGAAGGTACCAAGGGGGTGGCGGAACAAGAAGATTCCTACGGAAGATTTCTCTCCAGGAGATAAAGTCATCTCAGCATACTTCACAGATATCCCCCCTAATCTCCTTACTGTACCATCTCAGTTACCTAAGGTCTTCACCATCAATAGAGTTCTCTCTTTGGAGCATGTAGAGATCATTGATACAACCAACGGATACAAGTCCACTACCAGAGGAGAAGACTTCAAGCATTACCAACCACCATAATAAGGGGGGTAACGTCAAGCTAGTGACGCTAAAGAAGCGCTTCATGGGAGGCAACCCATGTTTTACATGCTTTCAGAAGTTAGTGAATAAATCAATATTCATGAATTCTAACCAAAAAAATTGACAAACACGTGTGAAATTTTTAGATGCAGAATATAGTAAAGAACAAGTTTGGTGTTCAAAGCATTCTTCTTAAAAAGCTTTGAACACAACTTTTCATCATAGTGCTCAAAAATAAGTTTGGTGTCACCCTAGGGTGCCACCAATGTGCATATGAAGATACACAGTTAGTTAGTTAGTTGGAATTCAATAATAAACAAGTATTTTTTTTTTTACTTTATTTTATTCTAGCCGTAAAGGGTGAAGCAATTTTGTTTCATTTTAATGTCCGTTCTTACTTTTCTTATTTTATCTTTATAGGGAAGGAAAGTGAGCATTGATGAGAATTGATGAGGATTGATTAGACAATTTAATGGGGGAAGCTCGGCCACTTCACGAAGAGAGCCATGAATCAGTGAGGAAGGCACTTGCGGATTGGAAGCAAGCAAGATTGGCACGGTTGCAAGGAAGTGCAAGAGGACACAAGGAGGACCAGCAAGGAAAAGAGCAAGGACGGCCACAAAAGTAAAAGGTGATGGAGTTCCTTCGTTACTCCATTTCTTTTTCTATGCTTTAAATAAGGAAGATCTTGTATGGAATAGAACATGCTTCCATGTTAGTTTGAACATTTTCAATTCTGCATCTTAATGCTCTTATTGCTTAGGTCCATGAACTCTGGTTTAAGTGTCACTGCTTCTTTCCCTTATTTACTTGTAAGCTTGTCTATTTGTATGAAGAAGAGAATGTCTATGTTTACAAAAGACCAGAAGGTCCATAATGTGAAAGTGCATTCATGAATCTTTGGGGGTAGTCATAAGTTAGCTAAGTTGGTTCAACCACAAGGTTAGGATGACAACTATCTATCCTGAATGCTTGACTTTTGATATACCCATGAAACTAAGATAACAACAAGATCCTAATAAGAAAAAAAAAGGGAAAGAACAAGGGAAGTGAAAAACAAAAGAAAAAGAGTAAGCAATAAGGCTAGGCACCAATGGTTTACCCTAAGACATGTGTCTATGGTGCTCCTGTGTGGGGGATCTACTTGGATGAGTAAGCTCTTTGGGGTGCTTCATCACCTGGGAACTTGGGTTAACTAACCCGGGATTATCAGCTGAAAATCCACTATCAAGAGTAACCTTCACCACGGGGCATTTAGTAACCCAAAGAGGTGCTGGACACCAAGGTCTGAAGGAAAGAAAATAAATAAACTATATGCCTGTGGTGTGTATGTATGGGGGAGAGACTTGAGTAAGTAAGTCCTTAGGGGTGCTTCAACACCTAGCACCTTGAACCAACTGGTTCGGGAGTGTTGGCTGAAAGCTTATCCTAAAGAGTTGCCCT
>NC_029780.3:59640276-59641150 GCF_000817695.3 Arachis duranensis | reverse complement strand
TTTACATTATTTCATGAGGATTTTGCATGATTTTAATGACAAAATTGTATATTGTATTACCCATGACTTGGACTAGAACTTTGATGCATTCTATTGCTTGATTTCAGGACCAAAGGAAGCAAGGAATGGGAGGTAACTTGCAAAGTTAAGGAGAAAAGTGATTGCCAAAAACACTCTCAAAAGCCATCAATGCCCACGTTAAAGAGTCACGTTAACTGAGTTAACGTGAACTCTACCGTGGAGAAGAGAAGTTGAGCCAACGTTAGTGACACTCAACATTGTCACTAACATTGGCAATTGCTCACAAATGGCCACGTTAGAAGTGTTAACGTGGCCTCTAACATTAAAGGGGGAAGAGAAGCCAACGTTAATGACACTCAACATTGTCACTAACGTTGGCCTAAGGTGCAAAGAGCCACGTTAACTCCCACGTTAACTTGGTTAACGTGGGAGCTAACGTAAGAGATGGAGAGTTTTCGACAACGTTAGTGACATTCAACATTGTCACTAACGTTGGAGCAACCACTCAAACCCCAAGAGCCACGTTAACCTCCACGTTAACTTGGTTAACATGGAAGCTAACAATGAGGAATGAAGAATGAGCCAACGTTAGTGACACTCAACATTGTCACTAACGTTGGGATGGCTAAGAATGGCCACGTTAGAAGCCACGTTAACCCAATTAATGTGGACTCTAACGTGAGACCTAGGGGCACACTTGAACGTTAGTGACAATGTTGAGTGTCACTAACATTCTCGAAGGCTGGCAAAAGCCACGTTAGAAGCCATGTTAACCTAGTTAATGTGAGTTTTAACGTGAAGCAAGAAGGGGCACACTTGAACGTTAGTGACAATGTTGAGTGTCACTAACGTT
>NC_029780.3:59637965-59639314 GCF_000817695.3 Arachis duranensis | reverse complement strand
TTCCTAAGTCACCATCCTACACAACATTCAAGTGGGTAAAATTCTTATCTCTAATCTTTACTTTCCCACTTGAATATGGTTTGATTGAAAATGATGGTCAACTTGGAGCTCTTTGTGGAGTTAAGAGTAGGAGAGAGTTGTGTAGTGGTTGGAAACATCATTCTAGGTTCTTCATGGTTGCATGTTCAAAGTTTGATTGCAAGGTTTGGTGTGGAGCTAAATTGTATGGGTCTAGGAAGTTGTTTGGAGGCTTCTTTGAGAATTCCAAGGCTAAACCACCCAATTGGAGCTATGATGATCAACTTGAAGATGGGTGCAAAAACAAGATTTGGGATCCGGGAATATATGAGGATCAATTTTGGGAGCTCATATCTTCGGAAGAACCTCACCCAAGCTTGGTGAAGATGGTTGGAAATTCTGACAACCAATTGAAGAGCAAGCATTCTTGGAGGTTCAAGGATGAACACAAGCATAAGCCACCATGACAAGGAGCCTCCAAATGTCTAACTTAAGGACTTAAACTAAAAGTGCTAGGTGGGAGACACCCCAGCATGGTAAACTCTTTCCACTCTCTTTTAGATTTGGTTAATAAGTGATTGGAGTTGCCGTTGTAGGTAGTTTTTGTTATTTTCTATACTCTTATGTATTTTGATTTTATTGATAGGTTGTTTGTTACATTCATGCTTTGATTAGAATAGTTGTTGTTAGATTGCATTTTGTTTGTAGCATAAGTTTTGTTTTTAGTATGTTTGAAAATTTTTCAAAAACCTAAAGATTTTTGTTAAATTTGAATTTTGGTTGCTTTAGAATGTTTATAGGTTAGGAGAGTGTTAAATTCTGTTTTTATGCTTCTTAAAAAAAATTTAAAAAAAGGGCATCGGCGCCCAAGCGCGCAGTGCGCGCGCGCCGATGTGGTTTCACAACTCCTAGTACTAAAACCCGAGAGTTGTGCCCACCTTATGCCTACTTTGTGCCAGGCGATCCGCGCGTAAGCACGCATGGCGCGCGCGCCGATTGTCCATGTCGCATCCGCGCCCAAGCGCGCGGATTGTACCTTCTGCATCTGTGCCTAAGCACGCATGGCGCATATGCACGGATTTGCACCCTGTTTTCCTCCTTTCTCTTTTCTCCTTCTTTCTTCTTCTCTTCTTCTCTTCTTTCTATTTTTTTTCTTCTTTTTCTTTTTCTTCATCTCTTAAAAAAAACTTTTTTCTTAAAAAAAATAATAAATAAATAAATAAATAAATAAATAAATAATCTACTTGCAATCCATATCATTTCCCTTTCTCCATCATGGACCTAAGTGGAATTGAGCAGTCCAGAAGGACTCTGGGGTCATATGCTAACCC
>NC_029780.3:59610419-59637940 GCF_000817695.3 Arachis duranensis | reverse complement strand
TTTTTTCTTAAAAAAAAAATAATAAAAAAATAAATAAAAAATAAATAAAAAATATATATATATAAATAAAATAAAAAAAATTAAAAAAAATTTTTTTCTTCTCTTCCAATTTCTTTTATTGCATTTGCTTAGTTTCATTTATTGCATTTTAATTTTGTTTTTATAGCCTGTTTTCATTTTTTTTTCTTTTCTAAGCCTCTTATTTGAATAATGGTGTTGAATTTTCTTACTCAATTGTTGAGAATTTCTTGGTTAATCTTGGTGCTTCTTGACTTGTTTGATATTGTTGGGTGATGAAACTTTTGAATCAATGCTTAACCCTTAATGATTCTTGTATCCTTTGTGCATTGATATGAACTTACATGTCTTTCATGACCCACTCTTTCTAGTTGAACTTGATGCTTTTGAGTGCTCTTCATGCTTTGACTTTACTCTTGCATCAAGTATTAGTTGATATGCCTCTTGCCTACATTGCTCTCTCACTTACATGCGTAGCTAACATGTAGTGATAACCTTACTCTTATTTGGCATTAGCCCCCGCCTATGTTCTAATTGCTTTCATATCTTTGTTATTGGCTTAATTCTCTTTCTTTTTCTTCCCCTTTAGGTTGGCCACCAAGAAAGGAGGAAAAGGAAAAGATTTTAAATGGGACAACAAACAAGTCACCCGCACAACCCTTTGAAGGAACTCATCAATTGTAGCAACCCGTCCACCTTGCTTTTCTTTGCATGCACCGAGGACGGTGCAAACTTTTAAGTGTGGGGAGGTCGTCCGACCGACCTCCATGGGTAACAACTTCATTTTTCAACACCAATTTTTCAATATTTGCCTTTGTTAGTTAGTTGTTGCATTGCATGATAGGTTGCATGTTAGTTAGAATTTGTACATATTTGACCACTTCTTTCTTATTAGGACTACTTAGTTAGGGTGATGATATCTTTTCCAAGAAAATTTGTTTTAGGGCACACTACCAATTTGAAAATTTTTTTTTGTGATAAACTTGCTTGAAGAATATATTTTGGAACATGGTTTTTGAGCTAAGAACACAAGCATGTGAGTTTTGAGTCTAATTGTGTGGTTACATTTTATAACCACTTATTTTTCATTCTTGTGTGCATTGTTCTCTTTCTATGATTGTAATCTTTGATTTGTTTGATTCTTTATGTCCATTATTCCATGTATATATGCATTTATATGATTGAGACTATCATTTCATTTAGCTCACTTACCCAAATAGCCTACCTTTCATCAACCATTGTTAGCCAAATTTGAGCCTATTTAATCCTTTTTGTTCTTAATTTTATCACATCACTACCCCAAGTGAAAAACAACAAATGTCCTTAATTTGGATCTTTGATTAGCTTAGGTTAGTAACGGTGTGTATCATTTAGGTATGGAAAACTTGGGACATTGGTTGAGAGAAAAGTGTGTTTTTATATTTTTGTTGAAGATTTTTGGGAAATTGGGTACATATTCATGCACAATATGTAAAACCATATACATTAATATGTTTGTATATATATATATAGAAAAAGATAAAAGAGAAAAAGAAATAAAAAGGGGACAAAAATGCCCCAAAGTAAAGTTCAATAAAAATCAATGCATATGGAATGTGAATAAAAAAAAATGCATGAGTATGTAAAAAAATGGAAATCATGGGTAGCTAGGTTGTGTATTAAAATTGTATAGGTTGTTATATGTGTTTGATTAGAGCTTAGGTTAATCAAAGATTCAAATTTCAAGCTCACTTGACCATATGCATCCTACCTTTACCCTAGCCCCATTACAACCTATGAATAAGTCCTCATGATGAATGTATGCATGCATTGAATAATTGTTGATTGTTAGATGAAAAACAAATCATGGAAAGCATGATTAGAAGAGAATTGAATGATCGACCCTATACACTAGAGACTAGAGCGGATACACATCCGGTGAGGGTTCGATGTTCAATTCCTTGTTCCTGGCTTTCATGAGCTTTCTTCTTGCAAGTCTATTTGAACTTTATTTTGATATTTGAATTGGTAGAGTTTGTGAGTCATCATATGACCTTTGCCCTCCTTGCTTATATATGTTCTTGGAGATTGATTTGCTTTTGACCAAGTAGGTAGAATCATATTGCATTTAGTTGCATTCATATAGATAGGTGCATATAATTTCTTTGCATTGAATAAATGTTCATACCCTTTCTCGTCCTTCTTTGTTCATAGCATGATGACATGCTTGGTTTAAGTGTGGGGAGATTTGATAAACCCCGATTTTGTGGTTTATCTTGTGCTTATTTTAGGGGATTTTATCACATTTTCTCACATTTATTCAATGAAATAGCATGGTTTTGCAATTCTCCCTTGATTTGTGCTTAAATGTGAAAACATGCTTTTTAGGCCCTAAAATTGGTGATTTTAATTCACTTTAATTCCATTTGATGCCTTGATATGTTTGTTGAGTGATTTCATGTTCACAAGGCAAGTATTGGATGGAAGAAGTGAGGAGAAAAGCATGCAAAGTGGGAGAACTCATGAAGAAATGAAGGAACCATAAAGCTGTCAAGCCCGACCTCTTCGCACTCAAACGACCATAACTTGAGTTACAGAGGTCCAAATGAGGCGGTTTCAGTTGTGTTGGAAAGCTAACATCCGGAGCTTCGAAATGATATAAAATTTTCCATATGTTCTTTCGAGTTTAGGGGCGCGCACATGCACTTTGCGCACGCGCTGATGCTGTCCGTGGCCCACTTTAATGAAATCACCCCTAGCGATTTTGCAGCATATTTTGGGCTCAATCCAACCCATTTCTGATGCTATTGAACCCAAGGATTGAAGGGGGAATGAACACACTTAGTCATAGTTTTAGTTTTCATCATGTTTTAGGGTAGAATTCTAGAGAGAGAAGCTTTTTCGTCTCTCTAGAATTTAGGGTAGTTTAGGTTTAATTTTCTTAAATCCAACTTTTAATTCTTGTTTTGATTTAGTTTCTCCTTTTAATTTCTTGTTGTTACATCTCTACTCTTCTAGTTTTTACTTGTTCATTTCTTTTATTTTGTTGCTTTTATGTTCATGAACCTTGTTGGATCTTAATTTTCCTTTAATGCAATTTTATGTTTGATGTTATTTTTATTGTTGATTTGAGTTATTGATTTTACTTTTCTTGCTATTGGTTGTTGGTAGATTTTATTATTCTTGCACATTTACTATGCTTTCCTTTTGTGCCCACCAAGTGTTTGACAAAATGCTTGGTTGGATGTTAGAGTAGATTTTGAGCATTCTTGGATTGGAAAGAGTAATTAAGCAATCTTGAGTCATGAAAACCGAAATTATGTTCGTGATCTAGAGTTGTTAGCTAATATTGTTTCCATTGATGCTAATCTTTTGATAATTTAATTAGTGAGATGATTAGGACTTATGGAATATTGTTTCCATTGACGCTAATCTTTTGCTAGTTTAATTAGTAAGTCGGTTAGGACTTTTGGATTGAGATTAGCTAGTCTCGTTAGATTTTCTCCCTATTTGTTAGAGTTGACGTAATGATATAAATTCTTGTTTATATTTGTAACATGATTGATTAATCTTGTTTGACTTTCTACCTATTTGTTGGAGTTGACTAAATAAAATGAATTGATCATGCATGACTAGGATAGAAAGCCTATGATCTCAATCCATTGCCATGAATGTCTCTCTTTATTACTTGCTTCATTTACTTTTCTTGTCATTTAAATTCTTGTCCATTTAATTTCTTGCCTCATATCAATCAAAACCCCCCTTGATCCCTATAGTCAATAATTGACCACTTTATTGCAACTTTTCGTGAGAAGACCCGGAGTCTAAATACTCCGGTAATAAACTTATTTGGGGTTTGTTCCTTTTGACAACCAAAATTTTTGCATGAGAGGACTCTTTGTTGGTGTAGAACTATACTTACAACGAGAATTCATTCATTTGAGGAAAATTCTATACCACACAAAAGTCATATCATCAAAAATGGTGTCGTTGCCGGGGAGTTGCAATGGTGTTATGTTATTGGCTATTGTGAATATGTGAATATGTTTGTCTTTTGCTTATTTGCTAGTTTTTGTTAGCTTTAGGACTTTGTTGCTTATTTTTGTTAGCTTTTATTTTTATTTGCTATTATGAATTCTCATCCCTTTGGCTATGAGTTTGGCTCAATTTATGTTGTAGGGAATGGAAGCTACAATGATGATGTGCATCAAGGATGGAACAATCAAAGATGGGAGGAGCCTCAAGGGATTGATCAACCTTATTGGCAACAACCACCTCCGGTTTCTTATGGGTATAATTCTCATCCTAATGCATATCAATCTAGTGGATGTGGTGACCCTTATTGTGATTGTCAACAACCACCACCACATGCCTATGAACCACCCCCTCAACATGATTTTGAACCATCTTACTCACAAGCCCCTTACCACCAAACACCTCATTATGACCCTAATCCCTATCCACCATACCAACCACCTTATGAACCATCTGAACCACACATGGAACCACAACCATTCCAACACCATTACTCTCAAGAAGCACCTCAATATACACCACCTCCATACCCTTATCAAGATGAACCAACTTTCGATTATGAACCTTTCCTCCCAAACAATGAACCTTCTGTTCCACCATCACCTCCCGATGAAGCCCCCACGCAAGAACTAAGAGATCTTGAATCTCATATCTTAAGGCGACAAGAGGAGGATGAAAATAAGTTTAAAGAGCTAGGAGCCAAGATGGCTATCCTAGTGGAAGCCGTTAGCAATATGGCCTCTTCCCAACTAAGCAATCAAGGAACTCCCATTGATGAATGTGGAGAAGTAACCAAAGAGCATAGTGAGGGAGTGACTTTAGAGCTTCAAGGTGAAGAAGAGGAGTTGAAGAAAGAATTGCCACAAGGGGAGGAAGTTAAAATAATTGAGCCGGAAGAAGTGGTTGAAGCCTTTGAAGAGGTTGACCAAGAGATAAATTCAATCATTGAAGAATTCTTATGTACAATTGAATCCTCTCCAATTGGGTTTGACATAGAGGGTAATGAAGAAGATACCTCACCTCCCATACCCTTGGTAAGCAATGAAGAAGGGATTGAATTAGAAGGAAGCCACCAAGAGGAGGAGGTTGAGCAAGAAGCAAGCTCCACCATTGAAGATGATTCCACACCAACTAATGAGTCTTTTGGAATTGATGAATCTCCCTCATTATGTTATGAAATTAATGACAAGGAGGACCGTGCACAACCTCCAACACATGGTTTGAGCAATGAAGGGTGTATAGAAGAAGTTGGTGAGCATGGAATTGAAGTTGAAAAAGCTTGCAAAGAGGTGGAGGTAGTCAAGAAAGAGCACAAGGGAGTAGACCTCGCACTGTCTAAGTGTGGGGAGGTCGCCTTTCCTAAGTCACCATCCTACACAACATTCAAGTGGGTAAAATTCTTATCTCTAATCTTTACTTTCCCACTTGAATATGGTTTGATTGAAAATGATGGTCAACTTGGAGCTCTTTGTGGAGTTAAGAGTAGGTGAGAGTTGTGTAGTGGTTGGAAACATCATTCTAGGTTCTTCATGGTTGCATGTTCAAAGTTTGATTGCAAGGTTTGGTGTAGAGCTAAATTGTATGGGTCTAGGAAGTTGTTTGGAGGCTTCTTTGAGAATTCCAAGGCTAAACCACCCAATTGAAGCTATGATGATCAACTTGAAGATGGGTGCAAAAACAAGATTTGGGATCCGGAAATATATGAGGATCAATTTTGGGAGCTCATATCTTGGGAAGAACCTCACCCAAGCTTGGTGAAGATGGTTGGAAATTCTGACAACCAATTGAAGAGCAAGCATTCTTGGAGGTTCAAGGATGAACACAAGCATAAGCCACCATGACAAGGAGCCTCCAAATGTCCAACTTAAGGACTTAAACTAAAAGTGCTAGGTGGGAGACACCCCAGCATGGTAAACTCTTTCCACTCTCTTTTAGATTTGGTTAATAAGTGATTGGAGTTGCCATTGTAGGTAGTTTTTGTCATTTTCTATACTCTTATGTATTTTGATTTTAGTGTTTTGATTGTTGGTTTGGTTGAGTAGATTTATGCTTTAAGTTGTAGGTTAGTTGTTTTTGAATTGCATTTTGCTTGTAGTGCAAGTTTTGTTTGTTTTGTCTTTGAAATAATTTTTTTCAAAAACTTAAAGATTTTTGTTAAATTTGAATTTTGGTTGCTTTAGAATGTTTATAGGTTAGGAGAGTGTTAAATTCTATGTTTATGCTTCTTAAAAAAATAAAAAAATAAAAAAAGGGCATCGGCGCCCAAGCGCGCAGATGTGGTTTCACAACTCCTAGTACTAAAATCCGAGAGTTGTGCCCACTTTATGCCTACTTTGTGCCAGGCGATCCGCGCGTAAGCACGCATGGCGCGCACGCGCCGATTGTCCATGTCGCATCCGCGCCCAAGCGCGCGGATTGTACCTGAAAAAAAATTTTTTTCTTCTCTTCCAATTTCTTTTATTGCATTTGCTTAGTTTCATTTATTGCATTTTAATTTTGTTTTTATAGCCTGTTTTCATTTTTTTTTCTTTTCTAAGCCTCTTATTTGAATAATGGTGTTGAATTTTCTTATTCAATTGTTGAGAATTTTTTGGTTAATCTTGGTGCTTCTTGACTTGTTTGATATTGTTGGGTGATGAAACTTTTAAATCAATGCTTAATCCTTGATGATTCTTGTATCTTTTATGCATTGATATGAACTTACATGTCTTTCATGACCCACTCTTTCTAGTTGAACTTGATGCTTTTGAGTGCTCTTCATGCTTTGACTTTACTCTTGCATCAAGTATTAGTTGATATGCCTCTTGCCTACATTGCTCTCTCACTTACATGCGTAGCTAACATGTAGTGATAACCTTACTCTTATTTGGCATTAGCCCCCGCCTATGTTCTAATTGCTTTCATATCTTTGTTATTGGCTTAATTCTCTTTCTTTTTCTTCCCCTTTAGGTTGGCCACCAAGAAAGGAGGAAAACGATAAGCTTTTAAATGGGGCAACAAACAAGTCACCCGCACAACCCTTTGAAGGAACTCATCAATTGTAGCAACCCGTCCACCTTGCTTTTTTTGCATGCACCGAGGACGGTGCAAACTTTTAAGTGTGGGGAGGTCATCCGACCGACCTCCATGGGTAACAACTTCATTTTTCAACACCAATTTTTCAATTTTTGCCTTTGTTAGTTAGTTGTTGCATTGCATGATAGGTTGCATGTTAGTTAGAATTTGTACATATTTGACCATTTCTTTCTTATTAGGACTACTTGGTTAGGGTGATGATATCTTTTCCAAGAAAATTTGTTTTAGGGCACCCTACCAATTTGAAAAATTTTTTTGTGATAAAATTGCTTGAAGAATATATTTTGGAGCATGGTTTTTGAGCTAAGAACACAAGCATGTGAGTTTTGAGCCTAATTGTGTGGTTACATTTTATAACCACTTATTTTTCATTCTTGTGTGCATTATTCTCTTTCTATGATTATAATCTTTGATTTGTTTGATTCTTTATGTCCATTATTCCATGTATATATGGATTTATATGATTGAGGCCATCATTTCATTTAGCTCACTTACCCAAATAGCCTACCTTTCATCAACCATTGTTAGCCAAATTTGAGCCTATTTAATCCTTTTTGTTCTTAATTTTATCACATCACTACCCCAAGTGAAAAACAACAAATGTCCTTAATTTGGATCTTTGATTAGCTTAGGTTAGTAAGGGTGTGTATCATTTGGGTATGGGAAACTTGGGACATTGGTTGAGAGAAAAGTGTGTTTTTATATTTTTGTTGAAGATTTTTGGGAAATTGGAAAAGAAATAAAAAGGGGACAAAAATGCCCCAAAGTAAAGTTCAATAAAAATCAATGCATATGGAATGTGAATAAAAAAAATAATGCATGAGTATGTTAAAAAGTGGGAATCATGGGTAGCTAGGTTGTGTATTAAAATTGTATAGGTTGTTATATGTGTTTGATTAGAGCTTAAGTTAATCAAAGATTCTAATTTCAAGCTCACTTGACTATATGCATCCTACCTTTACCCTAGCCCCATTACAACCTATGAATAAGTCCTCATGATGAATGTATGCATGCATTGAATAATTGTTGATTGTTAGATGAAAAACAAATCATGGAAAGCATGATTAGAAGAGAATTGAGTGATCGACCCTATACACTAGAGCGACTAGAGCGGATACACATCCGGTGAGGGTTCGATGCTCAATTCCTTGTTCCTGGCTTTCATGAGCTTTCTTCTTGCAAGTCTATTTGAACTTTATTTTGATATTTGAATTGGTAGAGTTTGTGAGTCATCATATGACCTTTGCCCTACTTGCTTATATATGTTCTTGGAGATTGATTTGCTTTTGACCAAGTAGGTAGAATCATATTGCATTTAGTTGCATTCATATAGATAGGTACATATAATTTCTTTGCATTGAATAAATGTTCATACCCTTTTCTCGTCCTTCTTTATTCTTAGCATGAGGACATGCTTGGTTTAAGTGTGGGGAGATTTGATAAACCCCGATTTTGTGGTTTATCTTGTGCTTATTTTAGGGGATTTTATCACATTTTCTCACATTTATTCAATGAAATAGCATGGTTTTGCAATTCTCCCTTGATTTGTGCTTAAATGTGAAAACATGCTTTTTAGGCCCTAAAATTGGTGATTTTAATTCACTTTAATTCCATTTGATGTCTTGATGTGTTTGTTGAGTAATTTCATGTTCATAAAGCAAGTATTGGATGGAAGAAGTGAGGAGAAAAGCATGCAAAGTGGGAGAACTCATGAAGAAATGAAGGAATCATAAAGCTGTCAAGCCCGACCTCTTCGCACTCAAACGACCATAACTTGAGCTACAGAGGTCCAAATGAGGCGGTTTCAGTTGCGTTGAAAAGCTAACATCCGGAGCTTCGAAATGATATAAAATTTTTCATATGTTCCTTCGCGTTTAGGGGCGCGCATGTGCACTTTGCACGCGTGCCGATGCTGTCCGTGGCCCACTTTAATGAAATCGCCCCTAGCGATTTTGTAGCTCATTTTGGGCCCAATCTAACCCATTTCTGATGCTATTGAACCCAAGGATTGAAGGGGGAATGAACACACTTAGTCATAGTTTTAGTTTTCATCATGTTTTAGGGTAGAATTCTAGAGAGAGAAGCTTTTTCGTCTCTCTAGAATTTAGGGTAGTTTAGGTTTAATTTTCTTAAATCCAACTTTTAATTCTTGTTTTGATTTAGTTTCTCCTTTTAATTTCTTGTTGTTACATCTCTACTCTTCTAGTTTTTACTTGTTCATTTCTTTTATTTTGTTGCTTTTATGTTCATGAACGTTGTTGGATCTTAATTTTCCTTTAATGCAATTTTATGTTTGATGTTATTTTTATTGTTGATTTGAGTTATTGATTTTACTTTTCTTGCTATTGGTAGTTGGTAGATTTTATTATTCTTGCACATTTACTATGCTTTCTTTTTGTGCCCACCAAGTGTTTGACAAAATGCTTGGTTGGATGTTAGAGTAGATTTTGAGCATTCTTGGCTTGGAAAGAGTAATTACGCAATCTTGAGTCATGAAAACCCAACTTATGTTGGTGATCTAGAGTTGTTAGCTAATATTGTTTTCATTGATGCTAATCTTTTACTAATTTAATTAGTGAGTTTATTAGGACTTATGGAATATTGTTTCCATTGACGCTAATCTTTTGCTAGTTTAATTAGTAAGTCGGTTAGGACTTTTGGATTGAGATTAGCTAGTCTCGTTAGACTTTCTCCCTATTTGTTGGAGTTGACGTAATGAGATAAATTCTTGTTTATATTTGTAACATGATTGATTAATCTTGTTTGACTTTCTCCCTATTTGTTGGAGTTGACTAACTAAGATCAATTGATCATGCATGACTAGGATAGAAAGCCTGTGATCTCAATCCATTGCCATGAATGTCTCTCTTTATGACTTTCTCCCCATAGTCAATAATTGACCACTTCATTGCAACTCTTCGTGAGACGACCCGGAGTCTAAATACTCCGGTTATAAACTTATTTGGGGTTTGTTCCTTGTGACAACCAAAATTTTTGCATGAGAGGACTCTTTGTTGGTATAGAACTATACTTACAACGAGAATTCATTCATTTTGGGAAAATTCTATACCACACAAAAGTCATATCATCACTCACCATTAAGATCTAGGATTTATACGGCAAAAATAGGGGGTTTAAGGTTCAAAATCATGTTTAGAACAGAAAAACATAGGTGCTGGAAAACATGGCGTGTGCGTACCAACACATGTGTGCGTTCACACAACCCAGAAAGAAAGCAGGATGTGTGCGTGCGCACGCATCATTAAGTGTGCAAGTGCCTCACCTGTGCTAGCGCCACTAACATAAGGCCTATCCTGGTGCGTGCGTGCACACAAGGGCGTGCGTACACACACTTTATGAAAAATACCAGGTGTGCGTGCGCATAAAGGCGTGCGTACGCACAAGTAAAATTTTGCTTCTGTTGGGTGCGTGCGCACAGACCTGTGCGTGGGCACACACCAGAAAACCTGGTTCTGCTGCAGCTTACAAAAATTTAGTTTTTAGCACCAAATTTCAGGTGTCCATAACTTCCTCTACCGAATTCGGTTTTCTGCAAACTTTATATCAATCTCAAGCTTATTAAACACTCTTTAATTTAAAACAAACCTCATCTTTATTCAAAGTTTGTAGAGCAATATATGGAGCACCAAATTTCATCAAAATTCACATTTTACCAAAATAATCCAAACCCCATTTTTGCCAAACTTACTTATCATCACTCACAAAATCTGCATATTTGAAACGTATCAAGCCTTATTCCATTAATACTATCCACTAATACATTAATATTCACACCAATACATAAAACTCATATATTAACCATAAATCCACCCTTTCCAACCATAAGCTTCCATTTAAAAATTCATTAACCCATTTTCTTCATTCATTAATAACCACTCATAAATCACCTTTAACTAATTTAACAAGACATAATCACCAAATTCCATTAACATATATCATTATCATCATCAACCCTTCATTAGTGGGTCCAAGAACACATATTCAACAATATCAACATCTCATACTCATAATTTTCAACACAAGCTCAAGCATTAATTTACCCAATAACATCACAAAGCTAACCATTGGCTACATTGTACCATTTCAACCTATCCTATAATGCTCTAGCCTAAGTTTTCACACAACCTTATATATTAAATGCGCAAAACTTAAACCATACCTTGGCCGACCACTTTATTTAATCCAAGGTAGCCTCACAAGCTACAACACAGCCACTCAGGGTCAAAGAATCCAGCCACCAGGCTCCCCAAAAGCTCACTTTTCAATTCCAATGCTCTTATATAAACTTAATTCACATCTAATACACATATATGCTCCAAATTTATATTCTTCATAATAAAATCAAAATTGACTAGGGTTTATGTTGTTCTTACCATACCCACACGCATAATAACTCAATCTCAATAAGCTCCGGAAGCTAAATCGAACCTAAAACACCAAATTGGGCAAGATTTTATCACAAGGGTTCATTTCACCATAAGAAAGGGAGTAGAGATTCTGAAACAACAATGGAGCTTACTGGTGAAATTGATCTGACAGAAATGTAGAGCTTGACACGTTGGACGCGTGGCCATGAACGGTGCGGCGATCAGAGCTCAAACGAGAAAGTTATGGTGGAAGGAAAATTTGAGAGGGTTATGGAGTTCTTCTTCCTCCCCAATCTGTTTTGCGTCATTGCTGTGTGAAATGGGGAAGAATGAGCTGCTGCTTCTTTTAATTAATGGGTCCGATTGGACCCACAGGCCCGGTTTGGGTCTCGATTCAACCGGTTCGGTCCTTTCGGTCCAATTTTGGGCCAATTTTTTCGAAATTAGTATCAAAATTCTCGTTTTGAAGAGCTCTATCCTACGTTCATGTTAGTTTTGCATTTTTAATTTTCCTAAATAAAATTCAATTTATTAACTAATTATTTACCGATTTTAGTAGGGTTTACATCCTACCCACCTAATTAGGATTTTTGTCCTCAAGATTCAGAGTGAGTTACCCAAAAATAGGTGTGGGTAGGACTTCCGCATCTCTAACTCAAGCTCCCAGGTATGTTCTTCAATACCAGCCCGACTCCAAGCCACTTTAACCAAAGAAACCTCTTTCCCGCATAAACGCTTGATGCTGGTATCATCAATCCTAACTGGAGTTACTGGAAGCGTCAGATCTTCTCTCACTTGAACTGATTCTGGTTCTAGGACATGACAAGGATCAAAAGTGTATTTACAAAGCAGTAATACGTGAAACACGTCATGCAGGTTCGAAAGATGCAGTGGTAAGGCGATCCTGTATGCCACTGGTCCAATTCTCTTTAGGATTTCAGACAGTCCAATGTAATGGGGATTTAGCTTCTTAGTTTTGATGGATCTCCCTACTCTAGTGGTCTGAGTAACCTTCAGGAAGATGTGTTCTCCTTCCTCAAACTCTAAAGGCTTCCACCTTTGGTCCGCATAGCTTTTTCGATGGCTTTGAGCCACAAGCATTTGATTATGGATTTTCTTTATTTGCTCAGTGGTTTTATTTATCATTTCAGGCCCTATCAAGCTCTTTTCTCCTGCTTCATACCAACATAATGGAGATTGATATTTCCTTCCATATAAAGCTTCATACGGAGCCATTCCAATGCTCGCATAATAGCTGTTGTGGTAGAAAAACTCCACTAAAGGCATATATCATCCCAGCTCGCTGGCTGGTCCAAAACACAGGCTCATAGCATGTCTTCCAAGGTTTGGATTGTTCTTTCGGATTGGCCATCCGTCTGAAGATGATAGCCAGTGCTTAGGCTCAACTGAGTGCCAAAAGCTCACTAAAAAGCTCCCCAGAACCATCATGTGAAGCGAGGATCTCTATCAGATACAATGGTGGAAGGTACGCCATGGAACCTCACAATCTCCTTTATGTATAGCCGCGCCAACTCCTCTATAGTGCAACTTATCCGAATAGGCAGAAAATGAGCTGACTTAGTCAGTCGATATATAACCACCCAAATGGCATCACAACCTATTCGAGTTCTTGGTAAACCCAACACAAAATCCATAGCAATGCTCTCCCATTTCCATTGTAGAATCTCCAATGGTTGAAGGGTTCCTGCTTGTCTTTGGTTTTCAATTTTAACTTTTTGACAACTTAGGCACTTGGAAACATGCAATGCTACGTCATTTTTCATTCATGGCCACCAGAACATTATTTTTAGATCCTGGTACATCTTGGTGCTTCCAGGATGAATTGAGAACCCGCTCTTATGAGCATTCTCCAAGATGCTCTGTCGCAAATCCCCGACATCTGGCACAATGATTCGATCCTTGAACCTCCATAATCCATCCTTATCTTCTGACACTCTCCACTGCTTGCCTTTCTCAATCGACGGCAAAATCTTATACAATTCTTAGTCATTCTGATGAGCCTTTAGTAATTCAGCCTTGAAGTCGCTTGAAATCTGTAACTGACCTAGGCATAAAGTCCCAAACTCTTCTCTGACTCCCAGTTTCAATCCTTGGAACGCTTTTAGCAATTCTTCCTCTTTTAGCATCATCCAAGCAGCACATAGAGTTTTCCTATTCAAGGCATCTTCCACCACATTCGCCTTTCTCGGATGGTAGTTCAGCTCAAAGTCATAATCCTTTAGGAGTTCCATCCACCTCCTCTGAAGCATATTCAACTCTTTTTGTTCAAATAGGTACTTCAAGCTCTTATGGTCCGAGCAAACTTGAAACTTGACACCATAGAGATAATGCCTCCAAATCTTAAAAGCAAACACAACGGCAGCAAGCTCCAAATTGTGGGTTGGATAGTTCCGTTCATGTGGCCTTAACTGGCATGAAGCATAAGCTACAACTTTATGATGCTACATTAACGCACATCCTAAACCCTTCAAGGATGCATCACAGTATACCTCGAATGGTTCTCTTAGCTCAGGTAACACTAACATGGGTGCATTGGTGAATCTCTACTTTAAGGCAAGGAAACTCTCGTCGCACTCAGGAGTCCACACAAATGGAACATCCTTCCTAGTCAACTTGGTCAAAAGTAAAGTAAGCTGTGAAAACCCTCTAATGAACCTCCAATAATAACCCGCCTGATAAACCAGTATTTTATGGTTTATCTTGTACTAAAGTGAGTGGTTTTTTATCAGTCATTTGCACACTTATTCATACAAACTGCATGTTTTTACAAATCCTTCCCAATTTTGTTCTATGATTGAAACTTGCTTCCTAAGCCCTTAAATCATGCATTTTTAATTCCCCTTTATACCATTCGATGTCGTGATCTGTGTGTTAAGTATTTTCAGGCTTTATAGGGTAGGAATGGCTTAGAGGATGGAAAGGAGGCCTGCAAAAATGGAAGGAACACAAGAAACGAAAGAGCTGACCAGCGAGAATCAACGCGCATGCGTGGCTCACGCGCGCACGCAATTTGGCGCATTCCATAGCGACGCGGACGCGTACCTGACACGTACGCGTGACACGCACAGAGGAACATCGACGCGCACGCGTACTTGATGCATACACGTGCAGAGATTGCAGAAGATGTTGGGGGCGATTTTGGGCTAAGTTTGGACCCAGTTTTTGGCCCAGAAACACAGACTAGAGCTAGGGGACAATGGGGACTCAACACACATTCACACATTCTCATTCGTTAGGTTTAGTTTTAGTTTTGAGAATCTAGAGAGAATTTACCCCTTCCTCTATGGTTCTTCATATTCATAGATTTTCTAGTTTCATGCTTTTAGATTGGACATTGAGAAGAGTTACTACCTCCGTTGAAGTTTCTATCATTATAGTTTGTTTTCTATTTCCTTACTCTTTTATTTCCCATTTACCTTATTCAGAGTTATATATGGATACTTTGATTCTAGAATTAAGTAATGCAAGGATATTTTTTTGTTTTAATTTCATTATTTGTTGATTATCTTCAATTGAGTTTTATTACCATGTCATCTTCCTACGCCCTTTACAAGCATGCAAAAATGGCATCCATGTCAATGGAGTAAGTTCTCAACTTGACTTTGGAGTTGATTAATAGGAGACCCTTGAGTTGGAATACTCAAGAGTTGACTAGTAATTGAAAATTGTTGGCTGGCTCTCTAGTTACTAACGCTAATTCTTCCCAAGGGAGAGGATTAGGACTTGTGAATAAGAGTTGGCTCAATTACTTGACTTTCCTTTATTCGATAAGGGTTAAATAAGTAAAAATAATAACCTGTTACTGTTACTCTTAGGAAAATCCAACAAGGATAGAACTTCCGATTAATCTTCTCCTAGTCAAGGTTTTATTTCGATTACATAAAATCCCTTTTTAATTTCCATTGCTTTAATTTATAATCATTTATTTGCCCATTCTCCAAACTCCAAATTTCTCGGAAAACTCCTGACCAATAAATAGCACTCTCTTAGCAACTCGTTGGGAGACGACCTGGGAATTCTACTCCCAGTATTTTATTCTTAATTTGTGACAAACCCCTTTTAAATTGATATGCGGAATTTTTATCAGTTAAGAACTGTACTTGCAACGCTACTTTCCATTATAAATTCTTAATCGGTAATTTTTTGTACGTCAATTTTTGGCACCGTTGCCGGGGAGTTGCAACAGTGTGCTAAACTATTGGTTGGTGTACATATTTTTATATTTACATATTTGAATATTTTATTTTCTTTCATTGAATGACGTGATCACTACATGATCCCATCTTAGCTGCATTTGATCTGAAAATTGAAAGAACTATTTCACGTATAAGGCGAGCTCGACATCGGTTAGCCTCTAAAGGTGGTGAAGTGGTTACTACCAATTCACCAGTCTTATTTGAGGGCGAATCTGAAGCGTCATTTAAGGAAGAAACAAGCTCCTCTTCTACTGATTTTGTTGATTTATGCACGCATAACATGCGGAGCCTAGAAGGATTACTCTCCAGAAAGCAGGAGCTCCAAACTTTACACTGCCACTGTTCCAAGCGCGTCATCCAAATCTGGGTGCAGATTTTGAACTGAAAACTATGCTAATCAATCTACTGCCTAAGTTTCATGGCTTACCTGCTCAAGAGTCTCTCAAGCACCTCAGATATTTTTAGATAGCCTGCTTAACTATTAGGCATCATGGTGCAGATGAGACTACTATTTTGCTATCTGCTTTCCCGTTTTCTCTTGAGAGAAAGGTAAGGTAGTGGTACTACACTCAACCTAAAGCCATTGTTACCAATTGGGATTTGCTCATAAGGGAATTCCAGGACAAATACTTCCTGGCTAAAGTTACTGATAGACTGAGGAAAGAAATTTACTGCATTATTCAAGGTGAAACAGAGACTCTTTATGAGTATTGGGAACGCTTCAGGTATCTCCTAGACGCATGTCCCCACCACATGATTGACAAGTTGGTATTGATTAGCTATTTCACGCAAGGCATGAAGCCTCAAGACAAGACTACATTAGATGGTGCGAGTAATGGCTCTCTGAAGAAGTACAAGACTGCAAACGAAGCATGGCAACTGATCACCGATCTAGCTGAGTCTACCCGGAATGCCAAGCACAGGAATAATTGATGGTGTATTTTTGTGAAAAAATAAATTTCCAACACAAAAATATAATCCGCAAGTGTACTGGGTCGCATCAAGTAGTAATAACTCACAAGAGTGAGGTCGATCCCACAGGGATTGATGGATCAAGCAACTTTAGTGGGTGATTAGTTTAGTCAAGCTAACATTGGTGAATTGTGTGAAGTTGAGCAACAGAATGTAAATTTGCAGGGAATTTAAATTGCAGAAAGTAAATGACAAGAAATGTAAAGAGCAAGGAATGTAAATTGGCAAAATCTTAAATGACAAGGATGGTAAATTGCATGAAATGTAAATGGGAGTGGGTGCTGGAAATTAAAGAAAGCAATAGATCAAGCAACTGGAAATTTAAATTGCAGGAAGAATAAAGGAAATTGGTTGCTGGGATTCAAGAAATCAAACACGGAAGTGTAAATAGCAATCAAACAGAGAAGTAAAAGATGCAGTAGATTCAAACAGATTTGGAAAATCACTTTAAAATCAAAACAGAGAGCAGCTTGGCTCAATTTTAAAATCTCAGTGAGAAATTGAAGATCTCAGAGGCTCAATGATACTAGAAAACAAGTCTAGATCTCAAGTCCTTCCTTGATCCAATAGAGAACAATTTGCAGAAGAAAGAAAGATGAAAACAGTAAGGAGAACTTTGATTCAAAACACAGTTCACTAAAAATTTTGCAAAAGAGCAAACAGAGAGAATTCTCAAGGTGAGATTGAAACAGAATTTCTTCAATTCTCAACCCAAGATTCAAAACAAAAATAAAAACTAAAAGAGAGAGCTCTCTAATCCTAATGCTCCCTAGTGGAGCCAACCTCCTTAGTGAAATTAAACTAATGCCTTTATATAGGCTTTTACAAAATAAAAATGAAAAATCAAAACAATATTTACAAAATGAAATTCCTAATATAGCTTCTCTGTGTGCCTTTGAGTCTTGTGGGCTTTGCTTGCTTTGGAGTGGAATTGGGTTGAAGATGGATCCGGATGGCCTTGGTCTTGAGAAGAAATCCGCTTGCAATTTGAACTTTGGGGCATTCACGTTTGAGGCAAACATTGACTCAAACGTCTTCGTGAAGGCACTATGCAGAACGGTCATTTTGCTGTCACTCACATTTGGGTTCACGTTTGAGGTCAAACTGAGCTCAAATGTGATATCCTCCAAGGCATTTTTTGGCCAATGTTTGACCTCACATTTGAGGCAAACATTGGCGCAAATGTTAGCTCCCCCAGTGTGTGTTTATCAGCCAACGTTTGACCTCACGTTTGAGGCAAACGTTGGCGCAAACATGAGGGCTTCTTTCCTTTCTTGATGATGCCAATTTTGGGCATTACTAAGTATGCTTTTCTTTAGTGACTTTGCATTTATTTAATTAATGCATTCATTGGCTTTCATTCATTCATTGGCAATGGTTCATGCATGCTTTCATTGGCATTCATTGGCTTAATTAATTAATGCCAATGCATTCACGTTAAAGCCATTTGCTTTAATAATGCATTCTTTCATTCGGCCAGAGTTAAATGCATGCATGCTTAAGCATTAATGCATGTGTATAAATCCAAGGCTTCATGGTCATGGGCCACGCTTTTAAAAGCATGGCCTAAAGCTTCCAATGTGTGCTCAATCTTCAAAGTGTGCCCAAAATTTCTCTTTTCTTCTTTTTAGCTTATTTTGTGCTTTTTGCTTCTTTTTCTTCTTATTTCCTACAAAATTTATAAATTCAAAAGATCAAGGAAATACACAATTTAAGCATAAAAGAATGCAATATTTAAGCACTAATTATCAATTACTTGTATGAAAAAGCATAGAAAAAACATGACATGGTGACATGTCATCACAACACCAAACTTAAACCTTGCTTGTCCCCAAGCAAGGAAAGAATCATACAGTAGAGATTGACAATCCAAGGTAGGAAGAATAGCAACTCAATTTTCATAGTAAGCTAGTTTCCAATGCATGCTATAATCACAGAAGAAATGTAAATAATTGATGCTTCCATCTAGCTAAATTTATGAAATCTTCTCCTTATAATTTTTCCTTGAAACAAGCTTTTGATTTCTTATTAGCTTCTCCTTTTGGGTGCTTTGCCCCATGAGTTGATAACAAAGCTACGATTTTAAATGCTTTGTTTTCAAGTATTAACACTTGATACATAAGCACCACAAGCATTTGAATTAGAGGACTTCATTAAGCTCATTTTTTTATTTTATTGACTCTCTAATCATTGATGCTCGGAATCTTGAGCTTTGAGGGAGTGCTTTTGCACTTGAGCCTAGCCTTGACTTCTAAGTGCGTTGTTTTCAAGCATTTGGCCTGATACATAAACAGCACAAGTACTTAACAATGGAATTGTCATTGGTACTCAGAGCCTTCAGCTTTCTCATTCTTTCCCTTTTTTTTTTCTTGCCTTAATTGTATTTGCTTCTTCAAGGTTTTCATGATTTTCAAAAGATTTCACAAAATGTCCTAGATGAAAACTTCAATTAAATAAAATCTAATGCAATTGAGCAACAATCAATCATACTAGCTTTCCAATACTTGTATGCACATGCTAAATTCTTCTTCAATTCCTTGTTTGTTTATGATCATGATGCTTTTTTTGCTTTTGAATTCACAAAACTCAAGTTGGTAGTCATAATGTCACAGCAACATGTTGCAAATCAAAATTTAGGCTATGTTTATTCATACCACACATGCATACAGAGAATATAAAGACAATTATACAATTTGAAGTGCTGGAAATAAATGAGAGGAAAAAGAACTTTACAACCTTGTAGTCCATCTTCTCTATTGTTGTCATTTTCCTCCCATTCTTCTCCTTCCCATACCAACTCAGAATGCTTGCTCATCCTCAAGCAGTTATTAGGACCGTGGCTATGGGGCTAAGATAGATCATGAATGTCTTACACAATGAAATGTTAGTGATACATGTGTTCTAAGCAAGAAAAATTGAGGATAACAATTAAGGCACAAAGAAACAGAGACATTGTGGTTGCAAAAATAAGTTGGTGTGCATGATACATTGCAATAAGAATAAGTGGCACACCAAACTTAGTGTGACACTTTCACTTGAAATTGATGCAAGTATCTAATAAAGATTAGAACCAAATTATGTTGCATAGCAACACCAAACTTAGAATGCAATCGTATGTCAATTTATTTGAACAAAAACTAGATGAAACTGTAATATGTTAAATACAATCACCAAGCAAAGAATCTGTCATGAATAAGGATCTCTTGGTGATGTATTAACAATAACAGTTAATAAAATAAAGCATTAAAAACAAGAAAATGACTCAAACAAAAAGAAAACTAAAATTGTCTAACTAAATGAAAGATAACACTACAAGGCATTATGATTATGCAGAC
Source organism: Arachis duranensis (assembly GCF_000817695.3). NCBI lineage: Eukaryota > Viridiplantae > Streptophyta > Magnoliopsida > Fabales > Fabaceae > Arachis > Arachis duranensis. Next base: position 59,617,921 of record NC_029780.3, on the reverse strand, counting down.
AAGTGGTGTTGCTGAATGAATTGCATAGAAAAATAAGTGGCACACCAAACTTAAAATCTTAGTGTGTCACTTCCATGTAAAATTGATGCAATCATCCAAAGGGATTGAATACAAATTGTTGCAGGGCAACACCAAAGTTAGAATGTAACCATATGCCAATTTATTAAAATTTAAACAAAGCAGTTAGAGAAAATAAATAGCAAAGGAATGAAATGTTACCTAAGGTTGGGTTGCCTCCCAACAAGCGCTCTTTTAGTGTCATTATCTTGACATGTTGTTATTCACTTTCTTCCTCTTCTTCCAGTTTGTTAAGAGGAATGACCTCAAGGGGGGAGAAGATTCAGCTATTGTCCCTTGTCTTGGCCTTTCCTCATCAAGCTTCCTTTTGCAAATGGCTTGATTGATCTTGCTTGCTGAATCAGGGACAATATTGGTGCCCTTGTTAGTTGCCTTCACTTCTTTGGTTTCAAGACTTGGTTGTTGTGTGATTATTGGAGTTTTTTCTTCATCGAGAATTCCTTGCAATGGTGGTTCAATAGGCTCTTCCTTCATGTGCTTATCTGCTTCACTTGAGTGTGGATTCTCTTGATTTTCCTCCTCACTTTCTTGCTCTTTCACTTCCTCCTTCACATCCATCAATTGGTCTTCATTTTCCTTGCTTAGTGGTTCTGAGCATTTCCCTATGTTCTCCAATTGCTCATCCGTCTTCTGAAAAAGGATTTCTTGTTCTCTCCAGGATTGTTGTTGTTCCTCAATGAATTGTTCTTGTCTTTCCAACAATTCTCTGGATTTTTGAAGGGAATCCTTAGTTACTAGCTTAAAAGATGAAGGTGGAGAGAAATTTTGTGGATATGGATGTGTTGTGGTAAGGTTGTTTAGAGTGGCCTGGAATGAATCTTGTGGATTGTGGAATAAGTTTTGTGGTTGGTGGAATGAATTGTATGGATCTTGGAGGAGACTTTGTGTTGAGGTATAATCAAGTGATGAAGAATTTTCCAAGTATGCTCTGGCAGCATGATCAAGTGATAATGTCCTTGAATAATTAGAATATGGATCATTACATTTCCCTTCCCAGCCATCATTTGTGTACGTGCCATCATAGTATGAGTCACTTTGTGGCTCTGAGAAATGTTCATATTCTTTTAATTCTTGGTGATACTCCCAACCATCATTAGAATAATGACTTGAATCATTTTGTGGTGGTGAAAAGTATCCCATATGATTCTCTTGCTCATCTTGTGGTTCTGACGCATATCTCCATGGAGTGGAGTGCTCAGGATCTGTAATTTGTTGGTGATATTCCCAACCATCATTAGGAATTGGTGATGGTGGGTAGTATCCCATAAAATTTGTTTGATCATAAGATGAGTTGAACTCCATTTGAATTTTGTAAAACATAACACCAATGAAATTTGAAATTCATCTCACAGAGAAGAATTTCTTAGTGAGGCAATAACTTAAACACCTTGCTATCAACTTAAATCAGAGAACAAAAATAAAGAAAATGCTTGATCTAGACTTTTCACCCACTAAATCATTATTGATCTAATCAATCCCCGGTAACGGTGCCAAAAACATGATGGTGTATTTTTGTAGAAAAATGAATTCCCAACACACAAATCTAATCGGCAAGTGTACCGGGTCGCATCAAGTAGTAATAACTCACAAGAGTGAGGTCGATCCCACAGGGATTGATGGATCAAGCAACTTTAGTGGGTGATTAGTTTAGTCAAGCTAACATTGGTGAATTGTGTGAAGTTGAGCAACAGAATGTAAATTTGCAGGGAATTTAAATTGCAGAAAGTAAATGACAAGAAATGTAAAGAGCAAGGAATGTAAATTGGCAAAGTCTTAAATGACAATGACGGTAAATTACATGAAATGTAAATGGGAGTGGGTGCTGAAAATTAAAGAAAGCAATAGATCAAGCAACTAAAAATTTAAATTGCAGGAAAAATAAAGGAAATTGGGTTCTGGGATTCAAGAAATCAAACACGGAAGTGTAAATAGCAATCAAACAGAGAAGTAAAAGATGCAGCAGATTCAAACAGATTTGGAAAATCACTTTAAAATCAAAACAGAGAGCAGTTTGGCTCAATTTCAAAATCTCAATGAGAAATTGAAGATCTCAGGGGCTCAATGAAACCAGAAAACAAGTCTAGAGCAAACATAGAGAATTCTCAAGGTGAGATTGAAACAGAATTTCTTCAATTCTCAACCCAAGATTCAAAACAAAAATGAAACTAAAAGAGAGAGCTCTCTAATCTTAATGCTCCCTAGTGGAGCCAGCCTCCTTAGTGAAATAAAACTAATGCCTTTATATAGGCTTTTACAGAATGAAAATGAAAAATCAAAACAATATTTACAAAATGAAATTCCTAATCTAGCTTCTCTGTGTGCCTTTGAGTCATGTGGGCTTTGCTTACTTTGGAGTGGAATTGGGTTGAAGATGGATCTGGATGGCCTTGGTCTTGAGAAGAAATCCGCTTGCAATTTGGACTTTGGGGCATTCACGTTTGAGTCAACGTTTAAGACAATCGTTGACTCAAACGTCTTCATGAAGCATTATGCAGAACGGCCATTTTGCTGTCACTCACGTTTGGGTTCACGTTTGAGGTCAAACGTGAGCTCAAACATGATCTCCTCCAAGGCATTTTTTGGCCAACGTTTGACCTCACGTTTGAGGTAAATGTTGGCGCAAACGTTAGCTCCCCCAGTGTGTGGTTATCAGCCAATGTTTGACCTCGTGTTTGAGGCAAACGTTGGCGCAAACGTGAGGGCTTCTTTCCTTTCTTGATGATGCCAATTTTGGGCATTACTAAGCATGCTTTTCTTTAGCGCCTTTGCATTGATTTAATTAATGCATTCATTGGCTTTAATTCATTCATTGGCATTGGTTCATGCATGCTTTCATTGGCATTCATTGGCTTAATTAATTAATGCCAATGCATTCAGGTTAAAGCCATTTGCTTTAATAATGCATTCTTTCATTCGGCCAGAGTTAAATGCATGCATGCATAAGCATTAATGCATGTGTATAAAGCCAAGGCTTCATGGTCATGGGCCACGCTGGCCTAAAGCTTCCAAAGTGTGCTCAATCTTCAAAGTGTGCCCAAAATTCCTCTTTTCTTTTTTTTAGCTTATTTTGTGCTTTTTGCTTCTTTGTCTTCTTATTTCCTACAAAATTTATAAAATCAAAAGATCAAGGAAATACACAATTTAAGCAGAAAAGAATGCAATATTTAAGCACTAATTATCAATTACTTGTATGAAAAAGCATAGAAAAAATATGACATGGTGACATGTCATCAACAACCATGCCAAGGGTATTGCAGAGGTTTCCTCTAGCAGTGAGACGGCTGCTCTCACACAGACTCTGGGAGAGATGACAAACATACTGAAGCAGCTATAGCTAAATCAACAACAACCTCAGCCCCCTCCACAACAACAGTGTCAACAGCTGGCTCCTCAAAGAGTGTGCGGAATATGTGCCTGCTATACTCATTACACTGATGAATGTCCACAACATCAACAAGAAGACAACACCTTGGCAGTTACTCACAATTTCTATGACCGCCTGAATCAAGGATACTATCAACAAGGCAGCAACTATAACCAAGGTAGAAACTACAATCAAGGTTGGCAAGATAACTCCAACCAGGGATGGAGAGATAACTCCAACCAAGGGTGGAGAGGTAACTCTAACCAATGATGGAGGGACAACTACAACCAAGGAGGCAGAGACAGTAGTTAAAACCAGAGGTGGAACCACAACAGCAATCAGTAAAGCTGGTCTCAGCAGAACCAAAACCAGCCTTACCGAGCACCTCACCAAAGGCAAGCCCAGGGACCTCAAAACAACCAACAGCAAGCCCCTTAAATCACTTACCCACCTTCCTCTTCCAATGATAAGTTGCTTCAATCTCTTGCGCATGGACAAAAAGACATTCAGAACATACTTAACTCTACCATAAACGATCTGAACTCTACTTTACAAGCTCTCGTCTCCCAGATCGGATCATTGACTACCCTGAACAATTAACCTGCAAGCTCTAGTGCACTTCCTTCTCAACCTTTATCCAGCCCCAAGGGTAGAATCAATGCCATTACTTTGAGGTATGGGACTACACTTCAATAGAGGAGTCATGAGGAGCCAAGCTCAAAAGAAGACATCCCAGTTGAAAACTCTATTGAGGTAGATGATCCTGAAGAAGAGGATGAAGTACAAGACATGGGTGAAGAAGAAGTGGCTCAACCATGGGATGGAGCACCAAGGGACACAGAAGCTACAAGAGACGCCATTCCTATTCCATTTCCACACCTTGCTAGGAAGCCCAGGAAGCAGATGGAGCTAGACCCCAAAATGGTAGAAATATTCAAAAAGGTTGAGGTAACTATTCCCCTTTTTGATGCTATTCATCAGGTACCTAAATATGCTAAAATTCTAAAAGATTTATGTATAAATAAAGATAAAATAAATGATTTAGAAACTATTCCTCTAGGTAGCTCTATTTCTGCTTTAATAGGTGCCATACCGGAAAAATATGGGGATCCGAGTCCATGCATGGTTACTTGTACTATTGATGGTGTACAATTTTTACTGTATGTGTGATTTAGGTGCATGTGTGAGTACTATACCATTATCTGTATATGATGTCTTGAGGCTCCATCCCTTAAAAAGGTTGGCAGTACATTTTATTTTGGCAGATAAAAGCATAATTTCAGTGGTAGTGATTGCTGAGGATGTACTGGTGAGCATTAAGGGGCTAACATTCCCTAATGACTTCTACATTTTGGAAATGCCCCCTAATGACTCAGGAAGACCATTGATGAGCGGATAATTTATACGTTTTTTGGCATTGTTTTTAGTATGCTTTTAGTATGTTTTAGTTAGTTTTTATTTAAAATTCACTTTTCTGGACTTCACTATGAGCTTGTGTATTTTTCTGTGATTTCAGGTATTTTCTGGCTGAAATTCAGGGACCTGAGCAAAAACCTGATTCAGAGGCTAAAAAGGGCTGCAGATGCTGTTGGATTCTGACCTCCCTGCACTCGAAGTGGATTTTTATGGATCTACAGAAGCCCAATTGGCACAATCTCAATTGCGTTGGAAAGTAGACATCCAGGGCTTTCCAGCAATATATAATAGTTCATACTATGCCCGAGATTTGATAGCCCAAATAGGCGTTCCAAGTCAGCTTCAGAATTCCCGGCGTTAAACGCCGGAACTGGCACAAAAGTGGGAGTTAAACGCCCAAAATGGCACAAAAGCTGCCATTTAACCCCAAGAAAAGTCTCTACACATGGAAGCTTCAATGCTCAGCCCAAGCACACACCAAGTGGGCCCGAAAGTGGATTTTTACATCATTTACTCATTTCTGTAAACCTTAGGCTACTAGTTCTCTATAAATAGGACCTTTTGCTATTGTATTAGAAGAATCTTTCAATCTTTGGATCATCTTTTGATCATGTTTTTATGATTGAACCCTCTTTGGGAGGCTGGCCATTCAGCTATGCCTAGACCTTGTTCTTATGTATTTTCAACGGTAGAGTTTCTACACACCATAGATTAAGGTGTGGAGCTCTGCTGTACCTCAAGTATTAATGCAATTACTATTGTTCTTCTATTCAATTTAGCTTATTCTTGTTCTAAGACATCACTTGTTCCTAAACTTGATAAATGTGATAATCCGTGAAACTCATCATCAGTCTCACCTATGAACATGTGCCTGACAACCACCTCCGTTCTACCTTAGATTGAGTGGATATCTCTTGGACTCCTTAATCAGAATCTTTGTGGTATAAGCTAGAATCCATTGGTGGCCATTCTTGAGAATCTGGAAGGTCTAAACCTTGCCTGTGGTATTCTGAGTAGGATTCAGGGATTGAATGACTGTGACGAGCTTCAAACTCACGATTGTGGGGTGTTAGTGACAGACGCAAAAGAATCACTGGATTCTATTCTGACATGATCGATAACCGACAGATGAATTGCCGTGCTGTGATAGAGCACGTTGAACATTTTCACTGAGAGGATGGGACTGTAGCCATTGACAACGGTGATGCCCAACATACAGCTTGCCATGGAAAGGAGTAAGAAGGATTGGATGAAGACAGTAGGAAAGCAGAGAGATGGAAGGGACAAAGCATCTCCATACGCTTATCTGAAATTCTCACCAATGAATTACATAAGTATCTCTATCTTTATTTTATGTTTTATTCATCTTTTAATCATTAATCCTCCATAACCATTTGAATCTGCCTGACTGAGATTTACAGAATGACCATAGCTTGCTTCATACCAACAATCTCCGTGGGATCGACCCTTACTCGCGTAAGGTTTATTACTTGGACGACCCAGTGCACTTGCTGGTTAGTTGTGCGAAGTTGTGATAAAGAGTTGAGATTGCAATTGAGTGTATCATGTTGATGGCGCCATTGATGATCACAATTTTGTGCACCAAGTTTTTGGCGCCATTGCCGGGGATTGTTTTGAGTTTGGACAACTGACGGTTCATCTTGTTGCTTAGATTAGGTAATATTATTTTATGTTTAAGCTTTTTACTTTTCAAAAATTTTTCAAAAATAAAAAAAATATTTCTATTTTGTTCTTCCGAGTTTTTAAGAATGGATTCTAGAATTTCATGATGATTTGTTGAAGTATGGCTGGCTGTGAAGCCATGTCTAATCTTTTGGACCGAGGTTTCAACTTATCATCACAAGAGCTTGTTGATTTCTATCAATTTTGCTGTTGTGAGCAATGATCTGCTTAAGCTTGGCTGGCCATTGGCCATGTGTAGTGTTTTGGACCGGAGCTTTCACTGAAAGCTTGGCTGGCTGTGATGCCATGTCTAATTCCTAGACCGGAGTCTTAGACTAGCATTGCAATGATTCCTGGAATTCTCATTAAGAATTTTGAACCCTTGTTTTTCTTTTCCACTCAATTTTCAAAAAAGCACAAAAAAATTTATAAAATCTTAAAATCAAAAATATTTTTATGTTTCTTTTTTGAGTCTAGTGTCTAATTTTATGTTTGGTGTCAATTGCATGTCTCTATTCATCTAATTTTCGAAAATTACATGCATTATGTTCTTCATTGATATTCAAGTTGTTCTTGATGATTTCCTTGCTCTGATCTTTAAATTCTCTTGTCTTTAGTGTTTTGTTGTTTCTCATATGCATTCTCAATTTGTTAGTGTCAATAGTATACAAACTTCTAAGTTTGGTGTCTTGCATGCATTGTTTATTTGATCTTAGTTTCATTTTGATTATTCCTCATCATTAAAAATTCAAAAAAAAATTTAATTGAAGATTCATAACATGCAGCAGAGGAATTACACAGAAAAAGTTGGGCGTTCAAAATGCCCAGTGAAGAAGGAAAACTGGCTTTTAAATGCCAGCCAGGGTACCTAGCTGGGCGTTTAACGCCCAAAAGGGTAGCATTTTGGGCATTAAATGCCAGAATGGATACCATTCTGGGTGTTTAACGCCAGGATGGCACA
>NC_029780.3:59609013-59609463 GCF_000817695.3 Arachis duranensis | reverse complement strand
TCTATGAAGCTTGGGAAAGATACAAACAATTGATCAGAAAGTGTCCTTCTGACATGCTTTCTGAATGGAGCATCATAGGTATCTTCTATGATGGTCTGTCTGAACTGTCCAAGATGTCATTGGACAGCTCTGCTGGAGGATCTCTTCATATGAAGAAGATGCCTGCAGAAGCTCAAGAACTCATTGAAATGGTTGCAAATAACCAATTCATGTACACTTCTGAATGGAATCCTGTGAACAATGGGACGAATCAGAAGAAAGGAGTTCTTGAGATTGATACTCTGAATGCCATATTGGCTCAGAACAAAATATTGACTCAGCAAGTCAATATGATTTCTCAAAGTCTGTCTGGAATGCAAGCTGCACCAGGCAGTACTAAGGACGCTTCATCTGAAGAAGAAGCTTATGATCCTAAGAACCCATCAATGGAAGAGGTGAATTACATGGGAG
>NC_029780.3:59604466-59608654 GCF_000817695.3 Arachis duranensis | reverse complement strand
TGAGTAAGAAAGTTACTGAACTCCCTCCTAGTACTCTTCCAAGCAATACAGAAGAGAATCCAAAAGGAGAGTGTAAGGCCATCTACATGGCCAAATTTGGAGAGGAGGAAGAGGAAGTGATCGCCACTAAGGAAGACCTCAATGGACGTCCACTGGCCTCCAATGAGTTCCCTAATGAGGAACCATGGGAATCTGAGGCTCACACTGAGACCATAGAGATTCCATTGGATTTACTTTTGCTATTCATGAGCTCTGATGAGTATTCTTCCTCTGAAGAGGATGAAGATATCACTGAAGAGTAAGTTGCTAAGTACCTTGGAGCAATCATGAAGCTAAATGACAAGTTATTTGGTAATGAGACTTAGGAGGACGAACCCCCCTTTGCTCACCAAAGAACTAGATGACTTGACTAGGCAGAGATTACCTCAAAAGAGACAGGACCCTGGGAAGTTCTCAATACCTTGTACATTAGGTACCATGACCTTCGAGAAGGCTCTGTGTGACCTAGGGTCAAGCATAAACCTCATGCCTCTCTCTGTAATGGAGAAGATAAGGATCTTTGAGGTACAAGCTGCAAGAATCTCACTAGAGATGGCAGACAATTCAAGAAAACAAGCTTATGGACTTGTAGAGGATGTTCTGGTAAAGATTGAAGACCATTACATCCCTACGGATTTTATAGTCCTAGAGACTGGAAAGTGCATTGATGAATCCATCATCTTTGGCAGACCCTTCCTAGACACAGCAAAGGCTGTGATTGATATTGACAGAGGAGAATTGATCATTCAAGTGAATGAAGATTGATCATTCAAGTGAATGAAGAATCCTTTGTGTTTAAGGCTCAAGGATATCCCTCTGTAACCATGGAGAGGAAGCATGAAGAGGTTCTCTCAAAACAGAGTCAAACAGAGCCCCCACAGTCAAACTCTAAGTTTGGTATTGGGAGGCCACAACCAAATTCTAAGTTTGGTGTTGAACCCCCACATTCAAACTCTAAGTTTGGTGTTGGGAGGTTCCAACGTTACTCTGAACATCTGTGAGGCTCCATGAGGGCCCACTGTCAAGCTACTGACATTAAAGAAGCGCTTGTTGGGAGGCAACCTAATGTTATATTTATCTATTTTCCATTGTTATTTTATGTTTTCTATAGGTTGATAATCATGTGAAGTCACAAAAATAATTGAAAAAGCAAAAAACAGAATGAAAAATAGAAAGAAAAATAGCACACACTAGAGGAAAAGCTTTCTGGCGTTTAAATGCCAGCAAGGGCAGCAAATGAGTGTTTAATGCCTAGTCTGGCACCATTCTGGGCGTTTAACACCAGAAAGGGGCACCAGACTGGCGTTTAACGCCAAAAGAGGGCACCAGACTGGCGTTTAACGCCAGAAAAGGGCAGCAGCCCGGCGTTTAACGCCAGGATTGGCAGAAAGGGCGTTTTACACACCACTTGGTGCAGGGATGAGCTATCCTTGACACCTCAGGATCTGTGGACCCCACAGGATCCCCACCTACCCCACCACTCTCTCTCTTCTTCACCCATTCACCAATCACCTCAATACCTCTTCCCAAAAAAAAAACCCACCCATAATGGCCGAACCCTACCCCTCTCTCCACCCGTATATAAACCTTTCTTCACTCTTTCATTTTCACACAACCTAAACACTACTTCTCCCCCTCAGGTGAACCACAAAAGCCCCCTCCATCTCCTCTATTTCCTCTTTTTCTACTCTTTTCTTTCCTCTTTTGATCGAGGACGAGCAAACCTTCTAAGTTTGGTGTGGTAAAAGCGTTGCTTTTTGTTTTTCCATAACCATTTATGGCACCTAAGGCTGGAGAAACCTCTAGAAAGAGGAAAGGGAAGGTAAAAGCTTCCACCTCCGAGTCATTGGAGATGGAGAGATTCATCTCAAGGGTGCATCAAGACCACTTCTATGAAGTTGTTGCCATGAAGAAGTTGATCCCCGAGGTCCCTTTCAAACTCAAAAAGAGTGAATATCCGGAGATCCGACATGAGATCCGAAGAGGTTGGGAAGTTCTTACCAACCCCATTCAACAAGTCAGAATCTTAATGGTTCAAGAGTTCTATGCTAATGCATGGATCACCAAGAACCATGATCAAAGTGTGAACCCGAACCCAAAGAATTGGCTTACAATGGTTCGGGGGAAATGCTTAGATTTTAGTCCGAAAAATGTAAGGTTGGCATTCAACTTGCCCATGATGCAAGGAGATGAACACCCTTACACTAGAAGGGTCAACTTTGATCAAAGGTTGGACCAAGTCCTCACAGTCATTTGTGAAGAGGGCACTCAATGGAAGAGAGATTCAAGAGGGAAGCCAGTTCAACTGAGAAGGCATGACCTCAAGCCCGTCGCTAGGGGATGGTTGGAGTTTATCCAACGCTCAATCATTCCCACTAGCAACCGGTCCAAAGCTACTATAAACTGGGCTATCATGATTCATAGCATCATGATTGTAGAGAAAGTACAAGTTCATGAGGTTATAGCCCAAGAACTTTATAAGGTGGCGGACAAGTCCTCTACCTTGACAAGATTAGCCTTTCCTCATCTCATTTGTCACCTCTGTTATTCAGTTGGAGTTGACATAGAGGGAGACACCCCCATTGAGGAGGACAAGCCCATTCACTAAGGTGGACCCGTTCTTTAATCTCCTTGTTCTTTATTTTTCTGTTTTTCGAAAATTATGCTTTATGTTTTATTTATGTTTGTGTCTTATGATCATTACTATCTTAGTGTCTATGCCTTAAAGTTATGAATGTCCTATGAATCCATCACCTTTCTTAAATGAAAAATGTTCTTAATTGAAAAAGAGAAGAATTGCATGAATTTCAAATTTTATAACAGATTAATTATTTTGATGTGGTGGCAATACTTTTGATTTCTGAATGAATGCTTGAACAGTGCATATGTCTTTTGAATTTGTTGTTCATGAATGTTAAAATTGTTGGCTCTTGAAAGAATGATAAAAAAGGAGACATGTTACTGAGGATCTAAAAAAATCATAAAAATGATTCTTGAAGCAAGAAAAAGCAGTGAATTCAAAAAAAAAAAAGCAAGCAGAAAAAGCCAATAGCCCTTTAAACTAAAAGGCAAGGATAATAAAAAGGATCCAAGGCTTTGAGCATCAGTGGATAGGAGGGCCTACAGGAATAACATCATGGCCTAAGCGGCTAAACCAAGCTGTCCCTAACCATGTGCTTGTGGCGTGAAGGTGTCAAGTGAAAACTTGAGACTGAGCGGGTAAAGTCATGATCCAAAGAAAAAAGGATGTGCTTAAGAACCCTGGACACCTCTAATTGGGGACTCTAGCAAAGCTGAGTCACAATCTGAAAAGGTTCACCCAGTTATGTGTCTGTGGCATGGATGTATCCGGTGGTGACACTGGAAAACAGAGTGCTTTGGGCCACGACCAAGACTCATAAAGTAGCTGTGTTCAAGAATCATCATACTTAACTAGGAGAATCAATAACACTATCCAGATTCTGAGTTCCTATAGAAGCCAATCATTCTGAACTTCAAATGATAAAGTGAGATGCCAAAACTATTCAGAGGCAAAAAGCTAAAAGCCCCGCTCATCTAATTAATACTGATCTTCATAGATGTTTTTGGAATTCATTGTATATTCTCTTATTTTTATCCTATTTGATTTTCAGTTGCTTGGGGACAAGTAACAATTTAAGTTTGGTGTTGTGACGAGCGGATAATTTATACGTTTTTTGGCATTGTTTTTAGAATGCTTTTAGTATATTTTAGTTAGTTTTTATTATATTTTTATTAGTTTTTATTTAAAATTCACTTTTCTGGACTTAACTATGAGTTTGTGTATTTTTCTGTTATTTTAGGTATTTTCTGGCTGAAATTGAGGGACCTGAGCAAAAATCTGATTCAGAGGCTGAAAAGGGCTGCAGATGCTGATGGATTCTGACCTCCCTGCACTCGAAGTGGATTTTCTGGAGCTACATATACCCAATTGGTGCGCTTTTATTTGCGTTGGAAAGTAGACATCCAGGGCTTTCCAGCTATATATAATAGTCCATACTTTGCCCGAGATTTGTTGGCCCAAACAGGCGTTCCAAATCAGCTTCAGAATTCCCGGTGTTAAACGCCAGAACTGGCACAAAAGTGGGAGTTAAACGCCCAAACTGGCACAAAAGCTGGCGTTTAACTCCA
>NC_029780.3:59583423-59604374 GCF_000817695.3 Arachis duranensis | reverse complement strand
CCAAGTGGGCCCGGAAGTGGATTTTTACGTCATTTACTCATTTCTGTAAACCTTAGGCTACTAGTTCTCTATAAATAGGACTTTTTGCTATTGTATTAGAAGAATCTTTCAATCTTCGGATCATCTTTTGATCATGTTTTTATGATTGAACCCTCTTCTAGGAGGCTGGCCATTCGGCCATGCCTAGACTTTGTTCTTATGTATTTTCAACGGTAGAGTTTCTACACACCATAGATTAAGGTGTGGAGCTCTGCTGTACCTCGAGTATTAATGCAATTACTATTGTTCTTCTATTCAATTCAGCTTATTCTTGTTCTAAGAGGATTGAATGACTGTGACGAGCTTCAAACTCGCGATTGTGGGGCGTTAGTGACAGACGCAAAAGAATCACTGGATTCTATTCCGACATGATCGAGAACCGACAAATGAATAGCCGTGCTGTGACAGAGCGCGTTGAACATTTTCACTGAGAGGACGGGACTGTAGCCATTGACAACGGTGATGCCCAACATACAACTTGCCATGGAAAGGAGTAAGAAGGATTGGATGAAGACAGTAGGAAAGCAGAGAGACGAAAGGGACAAAGCATCTCCATACGCGTATCTGAAATTCTCACCAATGAATTACATAAGTATCTCTATCTTTATTTTATGTTTTATTCATCTTTTAATCATTAATCCTCCATAACCATTTGAATCCGCCTGACTGAGATTTACAAGATGACTATAGCTTGCTTCATACCAACAATCTCCGTGGGATCGACCCTTATTTGCGTAAGGTTTATTACTTGGACGACCTAGTGCACTTGCTGGTTAGTTGTGTGAAGTTATGATAAAGAGTTAAGATTGCAATTGAGCGTACCATGTTGATGGCGCCATTGATGATCAAAATTTCGTGCACTAACCATCCTCCATCCTGCTTGGAAGACAATTTCTGAAGACTTCAAAGTTCAAGCTGGATGCCTTCTCAGGAACTTACTCTTTTGAGATAGATGGTAGAGTAGTGAGCCTCAAACTAGATGAAGCTATAAAGCACCCGCCAGAAGATCATTCCATCTTTTAGTGTGATATTATCGATGAAGTCGTGGCTGAAGTTCATCAAGAAGAAGCAGAAGGGATATAGAGCAAGGTACAAGTGTGGGGAAACCCTCTGAGCTTACTGAATACCCCTTGCTACCACAAATAGCTCCAGATGATCAAGTGCCTCACCAGGAGCAGAAAATGGAATTGAAGCCCCTTCCACCCCACCTCAAGTATGCTTACCTTGAGGATAATTAGAAGCTCCCAGTTATCATTGCAAGGGAACTCACTTCCCCACAGCAAGAGCAGTTGCTTAGTTTACTAAGAAAGCACAAGAAAGCTATTGGTTGGAGCTTGGCGGATATAGTAGGTATCAGCCCTCACGTCTGTGAGCATTGTATATTTTTAGAAGAGGAAACAAGGCCTATCCGTCAACCTCAAAGGCGGTTGAACCCCACCATTCTGGAGGTTGTCAAGAAGGAAGTGACCAGACTGCTTGAAGCTGACATCATCTATCCAATCTCGGATAGTGAATGGGTCAGCCCAGTACAGGTGGCACCAAAGAAATCTGGCATCACCACAGTGAAGAATGAGCATAGGGAACTCATTGCAACTAGAGTGCATAACTCCTGGAGGGTGTGCATTCATTATATGTGCCTCAACCAGGCTACTCGCAAGGATCACTACCCGCTTCCTTTCATCGATCAAATGCTTGATCTCCTGTCAGGTAAATCACACTATTGCTTTCTAGATGGTTACACTGGCTATTTTCAAATTCATATAGCTCTTGAAGAACAAGAGAAAACTACTTTTTCATGTCCCTTTGGAACATACGCATATAAGAGAATACCTTTTGGCTTATGTAATGCACCGGCTACGTTCCAAAGATGCATGATGAGCATTTTCTCAGATCTTCTTGAGAACTGTGTGGAAATTTTCATGGATGACTTTAGTGTGTATGGTGATTCGTTTACCCTTTGCTTGGATAGTTTAGCTAGAGTATTAGACAGGTGTGTTAGTTCAAACCTTGTTTTGAATTTTGAAAAATGTCATTTTATGGTTAAACAAGGTATTATTCTAGGACATGTTATTACTAATACTGGTATTTCAGTTGATCCAGCAAAGGTAGATGTTATTTTTGGTTTACCTTTCCCTTTCTTCGTGAGGAAAGTCCGTTCATTTCTTGGTCATGCAAGTTTTTACCGACACTTTATCAAGGACTTCAGTAACGTAGCACTGCCTTTATCCCGTGCAGAAGGATGTTGAGTTCGAGCTGAGTACGGACTGCATGGGAGTATTCGATAAGCTGAAGACCACGTTGACCCTAGCCCCCTATTGTGAGAGGGCCCGACTGGAGTCAACCGTTTGAGATAATGTGTGACACCTCCAATTACGCAGTAGGAGCGGCGCTAGCTCAGTGAGAAGGTAGGGACCCTTTTATAATTGCCTATGCATCTAAGACCTTAGATACTGCTCAGTCTAATTATACTACCACTAAAAAAGAGCTGCTGGCCATTGTTTTTGCTCTGGATAAATTCTGAGCCTACTTACTTGTTACTAAGGTGTTAGTATACTCAGACCATGCAGCTCTAAAATATTTATTAGCTAAGAAAGAGTCCAAACCAAGGCTCATACGTTGGATATTGTTGCTGCAAGAATTTGATTTAGAAATCAAAGATATGAGTGGTTCCCAAAATTTAGTGGCGGACCACTTGAGTAGCCTTGAGCATATTAAGAATGACTCCACTCCTATCAATGATGCTTTTCCATTTGATAGCTTGCACACAATATCTGAAGTAGTTCCTTGATACGCTCCTATAGCTAATTATTTGGTCAGTCGTACCTTCCCTCCTAATTTTACTAAGCATCAAAAGGACAACCTTAAAAGCGAGTCCAAATATTATATATGGGATGACCCATATTTATGGAGATGTAGTGCTGACCAGATAATTAGAAGGTGTGTCCCACCGTCAGAATTCCAGTTAATTTTAGAGGCCTGCCACTCTTCAGAGAGTAGTGGACATTTTGGTCCTCAGAGGACGGCTTAAAAAATTTTGGACTGTGGATTCTGGTGGCCCACACTATTTAAGTGTGGAGAGGTCACTACCTGACTTTTGGAGGTAATCTTTCTCTCTTAATACCAATATGCAATTTTTCTTTTGTTAGATAGGATAGACTGCATGATAATAACTGCTTCCATGTATGTTCTGCTTGGTTGAATGAATGATATTCTTTTCAAGACCCTATTTTAAAGCATTTCACTAATTCAAACTGAAAATTTGTGTTAAACTTGTTTGAAGATTGTAATTTGGAACATGGTTGATAGCTAAGAACACACAACCTGTTAGATTTTGAGCTTAATTATATGGTTATATTATTTAACCATGAATTTTATTCTTGTGTGTTTTCTCTCCTCTATGATTGCAATCTATGGTTTGTTCTATTCTATATCTTCATTGTTTAGTGTATATTCATGCATACATATGACTGAGGCTATCATATGTTATTAGCTCACTTATCCCAAATAGCCTACCATTTTATCTACTCTTGTTTGCCACTTTGAGCCTTTTAACCCCTATTTCTTCTTTATTTCACCACATCACTAGCCTTAAGCGGAAAAAACAATTAATTACCCCAATTGAATCTTTGGTTATCTTAAGATAGAGATTGTGTGTCAATTAAGTGTGTGGAAATGTGGAAACTTTGATTGATGAGAATGGGTATTATTTTTATTGACAAAAGAATTAAGAAATTGGGTGCGTTAAATAAAAAAATCAATACATATGTGGTGAAAAAAAATTTTGATACGTGAGTATGTGATAAATACAAAAACGAGATTATGGGTAGCTAGGCATGATTTTAGAATTATATATAGTGTGTGTATGTGTTATGTGAGAACTTAGGTTAGTCAAAGAATCAATTCATAGCTCACTTGGCCATACATATATCCTCACCTTTACCTTAGCCCTATTACAACCTTGAAAAGACCTCATGATGTTTGCATTTGTACGCTAGATATTTGTTGATTGGTTAGATGAAGAGAAAAGCTTTAAGAAACATGACTAGAGGAGACTAGAGTGGATTAACCCTAAACAACTGAGTGATTAGAGTGCATATACTTTCCCAGTGAGGGTTCAATGCTTGATTCTATGTTCCCAGCTTTCATGAGTTATCTTTTTACCAGTTTACTTGCTTCTTATTGTGTTATTTGAAATTGTGGAATCTGATTTATGTTTGTCTTGGAATACTTGTTTACTTTTTACCATGTAGGTAGAAACATCTTAGCATGTAGTTGCATTCATATACATAGGTTGCACTGCATGAGTCTTGTTTTCCCCATTCATTCTTTTGATCTCCTTGACTTTAGCATGATGACATGCTAATATTTAAGTATGAGGAGATTGATAAACCATTATTTTATGGTTTATCTTGTGCTAAATTGAGTAGTTTTTATCAATGCTTAGCACACTAATTCATACAAACTGCATGGTTTTACAAATCCTTCCCAATTTTGTTCTATAGTTGAAAACTTGCTTTCTATGCCCTTAAATCGTGCATTTTTTATTCCCCTTTATACAATTCGATGTCGTGATCCGTGTGTTAAGTGTTTTCACGCTTTATAGGGCAGGAATGGCTTAGAGGATGGAAAGGAAGCTTGCAAAAATAGAAGGAATACAAGAAACGAAGGAGCTGACCAGCGAGAATCAATGCGCATGAGTGGCTCACGCGCGCGCATAATTTGGTCCATAGCGACGCGGACGCGTACTTAACGCATACGCGTGACACACACAAAGAACCATCGATGCGCACGCGTACTTGACGCGTACGCGTGACATGCGTCACGTGCAAAAATTGCAGACGACACTGAGGGCGATTTTGGGCTAAGTTTGGACCCAGTTTTCGGCCCAGAAACACAGGCTAGAGCCAGGGGACAACAGGGACTCAACGTACATTCACACATTCTCAATCATTAGGTTTAGTTTTAGTTTTGAGAATCTTAGAGAGAATTTACCCCTTCCTCTAGGGTTCTTCATATTCATATTTTTTCTAGTTTTATGCTTTTGGATTGGACATTGAGAAGAGTTACTACCTCCATTGAAGTTTCTATCATTATAGTTTGTTTTCTATTTCCTTACTCTTTTATTTCCCATTTACCTTATTCATAGTTATATATGGATACCTTTGATTATGGAATTAATTAATGCAAGGATATTTTTCTGTTTTAATTTCATTATTTGTTGATTATATTCAATTGAGTTTTATTACCATGTCTTCTTCATACTCCCTTTACATGCATGCAAAAATGGCATCCCTATCAATGAAGTAGGTTCTCAACTTGACTTTGGAGTTGATTAATAGGAGACCCTTGAGTTGGAATACTCAAGAGTTGACTAGTAATTGGAAGTTGTTGGCTGGCTCTCTAGTTACTAACGCTAATTCTTCCCAAGGGAGAAGATTAGGACTTGTGAATAAGAGTTGGCTCAATTACTTGACTTTCCTTTATTCGATAAGGGTTAACTAAGTAAAAATAATAACCTGTTACTATTACTCTTGGGAAAATCCAACAAGGATAGAACTTCTGATTAATCTTCTCCTAGTCAAGGCTATTATTTCAACTACATAAAATCCATTTTTAATTTCCATTGCTTTAATTTATAATCATTTATTTGCCCATTCCCTAAACTCCAAATTTTTTCAGAAATCTCCTGACCAATAAATAGCACTCTCTCAGCAACTCGTTGGGAGAGGACCTGGGAATTCTACTTCCAGTATTTTATTCTTAATTTGTGACAAACCCCTTTTAAATTGATACATGGAATTTTCATCGATTAAGAACTGTACTTGCAACGCTACTTTCCATTATAAATTCTTAATCGGTAATTTTCTGCACGTCACCTCCAAGCCTAAGAAACTCCTAATCCACTACTATTCCTTGCTTACTCACCACGTGACCAAGAAATTTCACTTCAGACTTCTAGAATTCACAGTTAGATAGCTTGGCATATGACTTCCTATCCTTCAGGATTTGTAGCACTATTCGTAAGTGCGCTGCATGCTCATCCTCTATCTTAGAGTAGATAAACTTATTCAGATAAACACAACCACAAACTTATTCAGATACGGATGAAAAATCCTGTTCATATAATCCATGAATATCACCAGAGCATTAGTCATTCCAAAGGACATCATTGTGTATTAATAGTGGCCATAGCGCGTTCTAAAGGCAGTTTTGGGAATATCCTCATCTCTGACCCTTATCTGATGGTACACGGAACGTAAATCAATCTTAGAGAACACACCGGCTACCAGTAACTGGTCCATCAAGTCGTCAGTCCTTGGCAACGGATACTTATTCTTCACAGTAATCTTATTCAACTGCTGATAATCAACACATAAACGCATACTCTCATCTTTCTTCTTCACCAGTAATACTGGTGCACCCCACAGAGAGACACTCAATCGGATAAAGTTTTTATCAAATAGATCCTCCAATTGAGACTTCAACTCGGCCATTTCTAGAGGTGACATCCTATAAGGAGCACTCGAGATCGGTCCGGCCCCAGACACTTGATGGTGTTTTTGTGGAAAAATGAATTTCCAACACACAAATCCAACCGGCAAGTATACCGGGTCGCATCAAGTAATAATAACTCACAAGAGTGAGGTCGATCCCACAGGGATTGATGGATCAAGCAACTTTAGTGGGTGATTAGTTTAGTCAAGCTAACATTGAGTGAATTGGGCAAAAATTGATCAACAGAATGTAAAATTGCAATGAATTTAAATTGCAGAAAGTAAATGGAACTGAAACTTAAAGAGCAAGCAATGTAAATTGCAGAAACTTAAATGACAAGAAATGTAAATTGCTTGAATCTTAAATGGGTCAGGGATGTGGGTTTGAAGAAATTAATCAAGGAAAAATAAATTGCAACAAGTAGAAGAGTAGAGGATTGATTCAATGGAACTAGATCTTAACAGAAAAGTAAAAATGCCTTAAAGAATTTAGAACAGAAAAGCAATGCTTAAGTTGCAGCAATTTAAAAGTGATTGAAGATCTCAGGAGTGGAGGAGACTAGATAACAAGTCTAGATCTCAAATCCTTCCTTGATCCAACAAGAACAATTGCAAAAGAAATTAAGGAAAGCAAATTGCATAAATCGCAGAAGAAGAAGAAATGAATTAAAGTTGCAGAAGAAGAAGATTTAAAACAGCAATTGGATTTTGAATTATGCAGAAAGATTAACAAGAGATCTCAAGGTGGAATTGAAACAGAAGTTCTTTAATTCTCCACCCAAGATCCAAAACGAAAATGAAAACTAAGAGAGCTTTCTAATGGAGCTCCCCTTCTGAAATGAGAGTGATGCCTTTATATAGGCTTTTCAAAGTGAAAAATGAAAATGAAATTAAAACAAATTACAAAAATGAAAATCCTAATTTAATTGATCCATGTGCCTTTGAGTGATGATGTGGGCTTTGCTTGCTTTGGATTTGAGGAGAAATGGGTTTGGTTGGCCTTGATTCAATTTGGAGAAGACTTGAATTTAAATGAAATTTTGGTTAAATTTTGGCCCATGTTGCTCCCAGGAGGCTGCCCTGCCCTTGTCGAGGGCAGGGCAGGAAAGTGTGCGTGCTGGTGCTTGTGCGTGCGAGCTTGGTGTGTGAAGATGCTGCCCTGCCCTTGTGGAGGGCAGGGCAATGTTGCCTTGCATGTGTGTCTTGCGCACTCACTTCCTTGGACCGTGTCATGATGCCCTCCTCACTCCCCTTAGGTGCTTGGTTTGAAACTTGGTGAAAGCACTTGTGGAGCAATTTTTTTCTTGATTTTCCATGAAGAGCACGACATTGCCCTGCTCTCCAAGAGGGCAGGGCAGAAAATTGAGCGCTACTTTGTTTTGGAGTGAGGCTCCAGCTTCGAGCCTTGGTGGAAGCACTTTAGTTTATTTTCGCTTATTTTTTGCCCTTAAAGATGCCTCTCGTTCCTGCCTCAATTGTACGCCAAATATGGATTGCTATATATCGTTGGAAAGCTCTGAATGTCAGCTTTCCAACGCAACTGGAAGCACATCAATTGGACGTCTGTAGCTCAAGTTATAGCCCTTTGAAGGAGGCATGGTCATGCTGTGAGCGCCCAGATTTTACCTTAGTGAAATTCTTGCTTCCAACCTCAATGTGCATCACGATTCTGCCCTGCCCTTGGCAAGGGCAGGGCAGTGTGCGTGCTGGTTGTTTTCCTCTTTAATTTGGTCATGGGCCACACTTTTAAAAGCGTGGCCTAAGGCTCCAAAGTGTGCTCCAACTTCAAAGTGTGTCCCAAAGCTCTTTTTTTCTCCTTTTTTGTGCTTCTTTGCTTCTTTTTCTTCTTATTTCCTACAAGATTTATAAAATTAAAATATCAAGAAAATATATCATTTAAGTACAAAAGCATTCAATATTTAAGCACAAATTATCAATTTCTTGTATTAAAAGCATAGAAAAATAGGTATATGATGACATGTCATCAACACCAACTCAATAGCAAACTCAACCTCTCGGTTAGGTGGAAACTCATCAATGTCCTCAGGAAACACCTCCAGAAACTCACACACAACCGGAATTTGCTCCAAGCTTTGATCATCACCCGAAACACCCACAGTTAGCAACAATATACCCTGGCATTTGGCTCGAGAACAATTCACCTTCATAGAATTCAGGTAGTAGCTATTTGCTACAACCGGCCCTTCTGTGTCCTCGGGCATAAAACACACTGATTTTGTGGAATAATCAAGTAGAACATGGTTCTTGGATAACCAGTCCAACCCCAAAATGAGATCAAGACCAGTCATTGGCAGACAAATTAAGTCATCACGAATTCACGCTGTTGTATTCGAAATAGAACTTGGGGGCACCCTAACCTAGTCATCATAGCCTCGTGGGTAGCATTATACACCTTTAAATCATATCCTATGACTACTATTTTCAATCCTAACTCATCAGCCTTCTCAAATGCAATAAATGAATGTGAAGCTCCAGAATCAAACAAGGCATTCAAAATTTTACCAGTTATCTCACAATTACCTCGGATCAATGTCTCTGACCCATCAGCATCTACTGTAGAAGTAGTATATACTCTCCCTGGCTGCTGTACTCTACCTGTCTCATTCCTTTTCTTCTCTGGGTAACTATTAGCCAATTGTCCAGGCTCCCCACAGGAATAATTGACTCCAGTCCCAAACCTATATGGCCCCAAATGAAACTTTTCACATCTGTGACAACTCAAATCCTACTGTGGCTGCTTCCCCTGTCTTCTTCCTGATTAGCATTGGTATTAGGCCTCCTGAAGTTGCCTTGTCCCTAGTTATTCTGAGGGACAAAGCCACCATGCTTGAACTGTCTGCCCTCAGGTGCAAAATTCCTCCCTGTAGTCCTCTGGAATGGTATCCTTATATTCCCTTTTTCTACTGCAGCCCTTCTGACACACTCCTCAGGCACCGTGCTCTTATTCACAAGCTCAGAGAACACCCGAATCACCATAGGTGCTATAAATATCTGAAGATCACTCCGAAGGCCTCCTTCATATTTTATGCACATCCACTCAGCAAAGTCCTTAGGAGCTCCCTGACAGATTTGTGAAAAGCGACACAGTTCCTCAAATTTGCTTGTGTACTCAGTAATGGTCATCTGGCCCTGTTTCAGCTGAAGTAGTTCAAGTTCTTTAGCATTTCTAATTGAGTTGGGAAAATATTTCTTATAGAATTCTTCTCGGAACAACTCCCAGGAGATCACAACCCATCAGGCTGCAAGATATGCCTCACGCATTGCCACCAATGCTGGGCTTCACCGTGTAGCTGGTAGGTTCCAAACTCAACCCACTGTTCATCAGGAACCTTCTGAGCCTGTAATGCTCACTCAATAGCTTGTATCCAATTATCCGCATTAGTAGGGTTCGAGGTTCCTCTGAATGTCGGAGGATGAACCTTCAAGAAGGAAAAAAGTGACATAGGGCCATTATCACCATTATTGCAATTATTTCCATTATTTATCTTGTTTCCCAGGGCTTCAGCTGTCACTTGCATTACGTGGCCATATTTTCTAAGGTGGCCATGAAGTCTACAGGGTTAGGAATATTTCCTGTCGCTTCAGGCATCGCATTGCCTAGTCTGGCTCTACCTCACATGCATCCGCGTCTGCGAGACAACATCTGGTCCCTATACACACCAATCAAGTGATATCAAGTTGATTAGTCTCAATATCACAAATCCAGTGCTTTAAGTCCCAAATGCATGCTCATGAACGTTTACGCCACATATATCAGTTAGATATCCTACTAGCACATAGACACATGCACAGAGAATGCACAGAAGCATAATCAGTCTGTCCTTAGGCTCTATAGGAACGAACTACTCTGATACGATAATGTAATACCCTACTACTCTGAGTTTTATGCTTAAGTCGTAGAATAGAGCTAGTGTGGTTGATAAACCACTATTTTATAGTTTATATTGTGTTTAATTGTGTGGTTTTGTCGTGATCTTTACCCACTTATTCATCAATTTAGCATGCATTTAGATTTCCTTCCTGAATTTATTACATGTTTGAAAATTGCTTCCTAGAGACTTTAATTATTTAATTTTAATTCTCCTTTATTCCATTCGATGACGTAATCTGTGTGTCAAGTGTTTCAGGCTTTATAGGGCATGAATGAGATAGAGATTGGAGAGGAAGCTAGCAAACATGGAAGGAACATAAGAATTTGAGAAGATAACCAGCGAAAAGTGACGCGGTCGCATGGCTCAAGCGACCGCGCGAAGGAGCGCAAATCGCAGTGACGCGGCCGCATGGCTTGCGCGGCCGCGCGGATTGGAAAGCACAAGCAACGCGGTAACGTGGGCGATGCGAATGCGTGAAGAGGAAAAGCGCTAGCGATGCGTACGCATGGACGATGCGATCGCGTGACATGCGCGATCTGCATAAACTGCAGAATCTGAAACCAGTGACTTTGGACCCTATTTCGGCCCAGTTTTTCGGCCCGGAAAAGCAGACTAGAGTCAGAGAATATGCAGAAACAAGAGACACATTCATTGAGTAGTTTAGATCTAGTTTTTGACTCTCTTAGGTTTTTCTCTCTAGTTTTGAGAATTTTAATTTTCAATTGATCTTAGCATTGGAACATCGAGAAGAGTTATTTTCCTCATCAAGACTTCATCACCCTAGTTTGCTCTCTTAACTTGGTTTTATTCTTCCATGTTCTTTGTTATGTTCAATTTTGTCATTCAGATATTTTTATGATTAATTAATGCAAGGATTATTTCTTTTTAATTTAATTTCCATTCCAATAATCATGTCTTCTTTTAATTCCCTTTCATGTGCCATGAATTCTTTATTTACAATGCGTGAGTAGTTTTATTACTAGATGGGGAGTTGATTAAAGGGAACTCTTGAGTTGGAAGGATTGAAAGAAAAAATTTGTAATTGGGTTAAATGTTGGATCGCTATCCTGTCACCGACGCCAATTCCTTTAAACTAAGTGGGTTGCAACTTGTGAACAGATCTGGCATTTACACTTGTTTGACTTTCACTTATCTAGTAAGGGATAACCAAACAGAACAACTATTAATTATAAATTAATCTTACAATCACACCATCAATGATAGAGAGTCTAACCAATCAATTCCCAATCAAGGCCTTTCATTTTTATTATTTAAAATTCCTCAATTTAAATCCCAATTTACTTAGCTCAACTTTTTTTGGAATATCTGATTAATAATACAGCACACTTTTCTGTAACTCGTTGGGAGACGACCTGGGACTTAAAACTCCCAGTAATTTTAATTTAAACTTTCAGTGACATATTTCTAAATTGATAGGCAGATTTTCGGTGAGTTAAGAACTATACTTGCAACGTAACCATTTTAATAAATTTTTAATTCACCATCTTCTGCATCCTCATCAATTTTTGGCGCCGTTGCCGGGGAGTTGCAATAGAGTGCTTATTTTATTAATTAGAATTTATTTATTTGCATTTTCTTTAATTTTGCTACTATGAGCTGCGTGTTTCTTCTGTCAAATGACATGTTCACTTCCTGATCCGCGCTTGTTAATATTCGATCCTGAAATTGAAAGAACAATTTCCCGAATAAGGCGAGAACATTGTAGGTTAGTCCGCTCTGAGGGCGGATCTGAAAGTGAATCTGAGGAAGAAACCAGCCCCCGTTCTACTGATTCGGTTGTTTTACGTGCAGAAAATATGGCAGCTAGAAGAATTACCATTCAGGAGGAAGGAGCTCCTGATTTTACACTGCAACTGTTTCAAGCGCATCATCCAGCGGTAGCTACGGATTTTGAAATAATGACCGCACTGCTAAATTTGATGCCAAAGTTTCATGGCCTACCTGCTCAAGAGCCTATCAAGCACTTGAGAGATTTCCAAGCAGCCTGTTCTACTGTCAGACGTGATGGCGCTGATGAAACTTCAATTCTGCTGAAAGCTTTTCCGTTCGCTCTTGACGGAAAAGCAAGAGAGTGATACTACACTCAACCTCTAGCAAACGTATCCAACTGGGATACACTCAGAAAGGAGTTCCTGGAGAAATTCTTCCCATCTGAAGTTACTGATAAACTGAGGAAGGATATCTCTACAATTGTTCAGGATGACAATGATACTCTCTTTGAATACTGGGAGCGCTTCAATAATCTTCTGGAAGCATGCCCCCACCACATGATTGACAAGATCGTGCTACTCAGCTATGTCACACAAGGTATCAGGCCCCAAGATAAGACCACATTGGAATGTGCCAGCAATGGGTCTATGAAGAAGTACAAGACCACTGATGAAGCTTGGCAATTGATCAGTGATTTAGCTGAATCTACTTGGAATCACAGACAGAAGCAAGGTCGTTCAAGGGCCATTGCAGAAGTATCTTCTGGCATAAAGACTGCTGCACTAAATCGAAGCATCTGTGAAATGACCAACCTGCTGAAGCAAATGCAGTTAAATCAACAAGCTCAACAAACTCAACCACAGCAAAACCAATAACTAGTTCCACAAAGAATTTGTGGAATTTGTGCTGATTACAGCCATTACACTGATGAATGCCCGCAGCTCCAACACGAAGACAACATGGTGGCATCCACTCACAACTTCTATGACCGCCCCAACCAAGGGCACAATCAAAGTGGAAATAATAACCATGGATGGCAGAACAATTCAAACCAGAATTGAAGGGACAATAATAATAGGGGAGGCAGAGATAATCAGGGAAATCAGAGGTTGAATAATTACAACAACAGGCAGCAAAATCAACCTTACCGAGCACCTCACCTAAGGCAAAACCAAGGACCACCGAACAACCAGCAGCAAACCTCTCAATTTACTCATTCTTCTGTATCTTCTAATGAAGAATTATTACAAGCTTTTGAGAAAAGACAACTGGCCATGGAAAATACCATCATGAACAGTATTAACGCCAGTCTGAATGGTTTCACCTCTACTCTGCAAGCTTTTATGACACAACTTGGTTCAGCATAAAATTCCAGTAACCAACCTTCAAGCACCACTGGAATCCCCTCTCAACCATTACCCAATCCAAAGGGAGGCATTAATGCCATCACACTGAGGTCCGGAACCACGCTGCAGGAGAGGAATCAGGAGGACCCACGCTCACCAGAATACGCCTCAGCTGAAGAGGTGGTAGAAATCGAAGATGTTGAAGAGGAAGAAGATATACAGGACATAGCTGAAGAAGAGATAGCTCAACCACAGGAAGAGGCACAAAAAGGTGCAGGCACCACAGAAAACACTACTCCCATTCCATTTCCACAACTTGCAAGAAAGCCTAGGAAGTAGCTAAAATGGTAGAAATATTCAAAAAGGTTGAGGTAACTGTTCCCCTTTTTGATGTTATTCAGCAGGTACCTAAATATGCAAAGTTTCTAAAAGACTTATGTATCCATAAAGATAAAATTACTGAATTAGAAACTATTCCTTTAGGTAGTTCTATATCTGCTTTAATGGGAGGATTACCTGAAAAATGTAGTGATCCAGGTCCTTGCAAAGTTAGTTGTACTATTAGTGGTGTAGTAATTTATGATTGCATGTGTGATTTAGGAGCATGTGTCAATATAATGCCTTTGTCTATATATGATGTTTTAAGGCTCCCTCCCTTAAAAAGGTCGGCAGCTCGTTTTGTGTTAGCAGATAAAAGCATTATTACAGTTGCTGGAGTTGCTGAAGATGTTTTGGTGAACATTAAAGGGCTCACATTTCCCACTGATTTTTATATCTTGGAAATGCCCCATAATGATTCAGATAAGCCATCATCAATCCTACTTGGAAGACCATTCCTGAAGACATCAAAATTCAAATTGGATGCTTTTTCAGGGACATACTCCTTTGAAATCAATGGCCGCATAGTAATCTTCAATCTGAATAGAGTCATTGACAACCCCCCAGAAGATCGTTCTATCTTCCACTGTGATGTCATAGACGAAAGTGTGGCTGAAGTTCAAAAGGAAGAGTTTGAAGAGAGGCACACTGGACAAGGTCCAAGTGTGGGGACCCTCTTAACTGACAATGAGGACAGTTCGCCATTTTCACAAGCCCCAGATAACCCAGAGCCTGTCCATGATCAAAAGTTAGAATTGAAACCTCTCCCTCCACATCTTAAATATGCTTACCTTGAGGATGAGCAGAAGCTTCTAGTTATTATTGCAAGAGAACTGACTTCTCAACAAGAAGAACAGCTACTTGATGTGTTGAGGAAGCATAAGAAGGCAATAGGGTGGAGTTTGGCAGACATAGTGGGAATCAACCCTCAAATATGCGAGCACAGAATATTTTTAGAAGAGGGAGCAAGACCTGTCCATCAACCACAAAGAAGATTGAATCCTACCAACTTGGAAGTTGTCAAAAAGGAAGTGACCAGACTATTGGAGGCCGGTATCATATATCCCATTTCATACAGTGAATGGGTAAGCCCAGTGCAAGTGGTGCCCAAGAAGTCCAGAGTCACTACAGTGAAAAATGAGCATAGAGCGCTCATAGCAACTAGAGTTCAGAATGCTTGGAGAGTCTGCATTGATTACAGACGTCTCAACCAAGCTACTCGTAAGGATCACTATCCACTTCCATTCATTGATCAAATGCTGGATCGCCTGTCAGGTAAATCACATTATTGCTTTTTAGATGGTTACACAGGTTATTTCCAGATTCATATAGCTCCTAAGGATCAGGAAAAGACTACTTTTACATGTCCTTTTGGGACCTATGCTTATAAAAGAATGCCCTTTGGCTTGTGCAATGCACCAGCTACTTTCCAAAGGTGCATGATGAGTCTTTTCTCTAATCTTATTGAGGACTGTATGGAAGTTTTTATGGACAATTTTAGCATTTATGGTGATTCTTTTAACCTTTGCTTAGATGGATTATCTAGAGTATTAGATAGATGTATTAATACAAACCTTGTATTGAATTTCAAAAAATGCCACTTTATGGTAAAGCAAGGGATTGTATTGGGACATGTGGTATCTAATAATGGCATTTCTATAGACCCAGCAAAGGTGAATGTTATGTCTAGTTTACCTTACCCTTCCTCTGTGAGGGAAGTCCGTTCGTTCCTTGGCCATGCAGGTTTCTACAGGAGATTTATTAAGGATTTTAGTAAGGTGGCACTTCCCTTATCCAGATTACTACAAAAGGATATTGAGTTTGAGTTCAGTGAAGATTGCAAACAAGCATTTGATAAGCTAAAGACTGCTCTAACTCAAGCTCCAATTGTGAGAGGACCCGATTGGAGCCAGCCATTTGAAATCATGTGTGATGCTTCCAACCATGCGGTAGGAGCAGTGCTGGCTCAGCGAGAAGGTAAGAATCCTTTTGTTATTGCCTATGCGTCTAAGACTTTAGGCACTGCCAGTCCAATTATACTACTACTGAGAAAGAGCTACTTGCTATTGTTACAAGAGTTTGATTTAGAAATCAAGGATAGGAGTGGTAATCAAAATTTAGTTGCAGACCACTTGAGTCACCTTGAACATATTAAAGATGATTCTACTCCTATAGATGATAATTTTCCTTTTGACAACCTGCAAGCAGTATTTGAAGTAGTCCCTTGGTATGCACCTATTGCTAATTATTTAGTTAGCCGCACATTTCCTCCACATTTTTCTAAACATCAAAGAGACAAGCTGAAAAGCGAGTCTAAATATTATATATGGGATGACCCATATTTATGGAGATGTGGCGCTGACCAGATAATTAGATGTTGTGTACCTCAATTAGAATTCCAGTCCATTTTAGAGGCCTGTCACTCATCTGAGAGTGGAGGACATTTTGGCCCTCAACGAACAGCTAGAAAAATCTTAGAATGTGGATTCTGGTGGCCTACTCTTTTTAGAGATGCTGCTGAGTTTTGTAAATCTTGTCACCCATGCCAGAAATTTGGTAACATATCCAAGAAGGATGAGATGCCTCAACAATATATGCTTTTCTGTGAAATTTTTGATGTTTGGGGCATTGACTTCATGGGTCCATTTCCAAATTCTAGTGGATATTTTTATATATTATTAGCTGTAGATTACGTTTCCAAATGGGTGGAAGCAATTCCTACCCGCACTGATGATGCTAACACTGTTGTTTCCTTTGTGAGAAACCATATTATATGCCGCTTTGGATCACCACGAGCGATCGTGAGCGATCAAGGCACCCATTTTTGTAACAGGAGACTAACCGGATTGATGAAGAAGCATAGGATAATCCATAAAGTTGCAACAGCTTACCATCCCCAAACTAATGGGCAAGCCGAGGTGTCAAACAGAGAAATTAAACGTATCTTGCAAAAGATAGTAAAGCCTCACAGAAAAGACTGGAGCACCAGACTACAAGATGCACTGTGGGCATATAGAACAGCATACAAGACACCCATTGGGATGAGTCCTTTCAGCCTAAATCAGAATTTTGCTCTGCTCCCTCAATTTCAGCTAGAAAATACCTGAAATCACAGAAAAACACACAAACTCATAGTAAAGTCCAGAAATATGATTTTTGCTTAAAAACTAATAAAATTCTATTAAAAACTAATTAAAGCATGCTAAAATCTATATGAAATTACCCCCAAAAGGCGTATAAAATATCCGCTCATCACAACACCAAACTTAAACTGTTGCTTGTCCCCAAGCAACTAGATAAATAAAATAGGATAAAAAGAAATTAAGAAGCAATAATATCTCAAAGTTTTAAGTGAAGCTCAGATTCTAATTTAGATTAGCGGGGCTAGTAGCTTTTTGTTTCTGAACAGTTATGGCATCTCACTTTATCCTTTGAAATTCAGAATGATTGGCATATATAGGAACTCAGAATTCAGATAGTATTATTGATTCTCTTAGTGTAGTATGTTGAATCTTGAACACAGCTACTTTATGAGTCTTGGCCGTGACCCTAAGCACTTTGTTTTCCAGTATTACCACCGGATACATAAATGCCATAGACACATAACTGGGTGAACCTTTTTAGATTGTGACTTAGCTTTGCTCAAGTCCCCAAATTAGAGGTGTCCAGAGTTCTTAAGCACACTCTTTTGCCTTGGATCACGACTTTAACCACTTAGTCTCAAGCTTTTCACTTGGACCTGAATGTCACAAGCACATGGTTAGGGACAGCTTGATTTAGCCGCTTAGGCCTGGATTTATTTCCTTGGGCCCTCCTATCCATTGATGCTCAAAGCCTTGGATCCTTTTCATCCTTGACTTTTGGTTTAAAGGGCTATTGGCTTTTTCTACCTCTTGCTCTCTCTTCTTTTTTTTTTCACTGCTTTTTCTTGCTTTAAGAATCAAATTCATAATTTTTCAGATCAGCAGTAATATTTCTCGTGTTCCTCATTCTTTCAAGGGCCAATAATTTTAACATTCATAAAATTCAAGATAAAAAATATGCACTGTTCAAGCATTCATTCAGAAGACAAAAAGTATTGCCACCACATATAATTAATTATAATTTTTCTTATTAAGAACTCGAAGGATATAAATTACCTCTTTATTTTAAAAATCTACTATTTTATTCATATTTGATGATGATGAGAAAAATAAATTATAACTTAATTGGAAATAAAATCAAAATAGATATACTAATTACCACTACTCCTATATAACTTCTAAGGTAAATTCCTATAGTAACAACTATCACAGAGTTAAAGCTAAGATTAGAACTCAACAACCTGTATTTTGGGAAGTGGATGTTCCTCTAGTCTGTGGGGTGCTTGGTCCTTCAAGAATTAATTTCTGACGCTTCAGTTCCCTCAAGTCACGCCCTTGCTCCTCTTGTTCCCTAAGCATTTCGCAAAGCATGCTATTTTGATTATCCTGTTCTTCCTTTATTTGGTCCAAAGCTTCTTGCAACTTGGAAACAGATGCCTCAAGATGCTCCCAGTATTCAAATTGAGGGATTTCTGGGAGGAATTCCTGTGCTCTCCTCTTGATGGGGTCATCCTGCAACTGTTGTTTTTCCATTGATATTTTAGTGATTGGCCGCTCAACTGAGATATACTCAGTTATTCCCATCCTTACTCCAGCATCTTTGCAGAGCATAGAAATTAAGCTTGGATAAGCCAATTTGGCATCTTTAGAGTTCTTGTTTGCTATTTTGTAAAGTTCACACGAGATTAGTTGATGAACTTCTACTTCTCTTCCCAACATGATGCAGTGAATCATCACAGCTCTTTTAACAATGACTTTAGAACGGTTGCCAGTGGGCAATATAGAATGCCCAATGAAGTCCAACCAGCCTCTGGCGACTAGTTTGAGATCTTCTCTCTTGAGTTGAATTGGGATGCCAATGGTGCTGGTGGTCCACCTGGCTCCAGGGATGCATATATCCTCTAGAATCTTTTCCAGGACCTTATTTGTTCTCATCATTCTCCTATTAAAGGAGTCTGGGTCATTTTTCAGCTGAGGCAACTCAAAGATCTCCCTGATTTTGTCAGGGTGGATGTGAACAATATTTTCTCTGACCAAGGTCCAATAGTCATAGAGGGCAGTTCCAGATATTCTTTGCCTGTCTGTTTGCCACAAATTAGCATAGAACTCCTGAACCATATTCCTTCCTACTTTTGTTTCAGGATTGGCTAGGATTTCCCAGTTCCTATTTTGAATTTGCTCTTGGATCTCCGGATATTCATCTTCTTTCAGATCGAACTTGACTTCCAGGATCACTGATCTTAAACCCATTATTTTGTAGTAATGGTCTGAATGTTCTTTGGTTAAGAACTTCCCTTGATTCCAAAGTGGTTTTGGAATACTCTCTTTCTTGCCTCTTCGAGTGGATTGTTTTCCTTTAGGAGCCATGATCTAAGTGAGTATGTTTTTGTGATCAGGGATGAACACACCAAACTTAGAGGTTTGCTTGTCCTCAAGCAAAAGAAAAGAAATGAGAGGGATAGAAGGAGAGCTAATGTCGAATGGTGGATGAGAGGAGGGAGGCCGAATGTAGATTTTAAAGGGAGGGGGTGGGTTTTCGAAAATATTAAAAAGATAAGATAGAAGATATGATTTATAAAAGATAAATAAGA
The DNA here is from genome assembly GCF_000817695.3 of Arachis duranensis. NCBI lineage: Eukaryota > Viridiplantae > Streptophyta > Magnoliopsida > Fabales > Fabaceae > Arachis > Arachis duranensis. The sequence goes on along the minus strand of NC_029780.3, from coordinate 59,584,819 downwards.
AAAAGATATAATTTAAAATTAAAGTTTTGATTGATATTTGAAAAAGATAAATCTGAATATTTGAAAAAGATTTTAAAAGATAATTGTGTTTTGAAAAGAGTTGGATTGGATTGGAAAAAGATTTGTGTTTACGCATGAAGATATATTTGATATTTTTGAAAAAGGGATTTTAGAAATTAGGGTTTTTAGAAATTAGGATAAATTTTTTTTTTGGAATTGAAGGATGATAGTTTGGAACATGTTTATGCAAGAAATCATAAATTGTAATATAGAGAATTAAAAATTTTGTGAAGTAAAAACGAATTTACCTCCTCCCCACCATCCTGGCGTTAAACGCCCAAACGCTGCATGTTTTGGGCATTTAACGCCCATGTGCAGCTTCTCCTAGGCGTTCAACGCCCAGCTGTTGCTTCTTTCTGGCGTTGAATGCCATGAACTTCTTTGTCACTGGGCGTTTTTCTGAATGCCCAGGACGCTGCAAATCTGGCGTTGAACGCCCAGAAGGTGCTTCTTTCTGGCATTCAACGCCCAGAAGATGCTCCTTTCTGGCATTTAACGCCCAGATGGCTATCCTTACTGGCGTTGAACGCCCAGTAGGTGCTTTTTTTGGGCATTCAATGCCCAAAACAGCTTTTACTGGTTTTTTCGCACCAATGAGCTTCCTTTTTTGCTATTTTATCCTCTGATTCCTTTTGTAACTCTGTGAACTTAAGCAGTTGCTATTTTACCTTGAAGATACTTGACATATACCTGTAAAAATTAATTAATTAACAAATAAGCTTTGTAAATGGCTGGGTTACCTCCCAGCAAGCGCTTCTTTATTGTCTTTAGCTGAACTATTACTGAGCTTTAGTTAAGTCTCAATTTTGAGCATTCTTGCTCAAAATTACTTTCAAGATAATGTTTAACTCTCTGTCCATTAACAATGAACTTTTTGTTAGAATCATTATCCTATAGCTCTACGTATATATATGGTGACACACTTGTAATCACATATGGTCCTTTCTACCGGGATTTCAATTTTCCAGAGAATAATCTGAGCCTAGAACTAAATAGCAGAACTTTCTGCCCTGGCTCAAAGACTCTGGATGACAATTTCTTATCATGCCATTTTTTTGCTTTCTCTTTGTAAATTTTTGCATTCTCGAAAGCATTGAGTCTAAATTCCTCTAGCTCATTTAACTGGAGCAATCATTTTTCTCCAGCTAACATGGCATCAAGGTTTAGGAATCTGGTTGCCCAGTAGGCCTTATATTCCAGTTCCACTGGCAAGTGACATGCCTTTCCATACACAAGCTGGTATGGAGAGGTCCCTATAGGGGTCTTGAATGCTGTTCTGTATGCCCACAGAGCATCATCCAAGCTTCTTGCCCAATCCCTTCTACGGTTAATCACA
>NC_029780.3:59580983-59581679 GCF_000817695.3 Arachis duranensis | reverse complement strand
TTTCAATTCTTGGAGTTCACGCCCCTGCTTCTCTTTTTCCTTCAGCAATTTGCAGAGCATGTAGTTCTGATTCTGCTGTTCTTCCTTAAGTTGCTCCATAGTTTCTTGCAACTTGGTGATAGATGCTTCTAGGCTGGTCCAGTAGTCAATTCTTGGGAATTCAGGGAGGAATTCATGCGCCCTCCTCTTGTTAGAGTTGTCTTGCACTTGTCCTTCCATTGACTTCTTGGTGATTGGATGTTCAATGGGTATGAATTCATCTACTCCCATCTTTACCCCAGCCACTTTACAGAGCAAGGAAATCAAGCTTGGGTAAGCCAATTTGGCTTCAGTGGAATTCTTATTTGCAATTGTGTAGATCTCACAAGCAATCACATGATGAACCTCCACTTCTTTTCCAAGCATAATGCAATGAATCATCACTGCTCTCTTGATAGTTACCTCATAACGGTTGCTAGTGGGCAGTATGGAACGCCCAATAAAGTCTAGCCAACCTCTTGCAATTGGTTTGAGGTCTCCCCTCTTGAGTTGGTTTGGGACACCCTTTGAATTGGTTATCCACTTAGTTCCAGGGAGGCATATGTCCTCTAGAACTTGATCCAACCCTTTATCTGCTCTCACCATTCTCCTATTAAAGGAATCAGGATCATCCTGCAATTGAGGCAATTTGAAGATTTCTTTTATTTTGTCCAGATG
>NC_029780.3:59576799-59577411 GCF_000817695.3 Arachis duranensis | reverse complement strand
AATGGTGAGGCCGAACGTCTATATATAAGGGGGGAAGAAGAGATTTCGAAAAATTGGAAGGAGATTTGAGAAGATGTGAAGAGATTTTGAGAGATTGGTGAGTTTTTGAACAAGATTTGGGATTGATTTGAGAGATTTGAAGAATGATTTTGATTTTTGAAGATTTGAAGGTGAATGATGAAAGGTTGAAATGTGTTTATGTAGAAAAGTATGGGTCAAAAAAAGAAAGTTTGAAAAAAAATTTGATTGGAAAGCAAAATCTTGGTCCCCCACCTTTCTGGCGTTAAACGCCCAGAATGGTATCCATTCTGGCGTTTAACGCCCATTTGTTAGCCAATGTGGGTGTTTAACGCCCAGCCAGGTGCCCTGGCTGGCGTTAAACGCCAGGATTCCCTTTATCACTGGGCGTTTTGCTGAACGCCCAGGATGCTGCACACCTGGCGTTAAACGCCCAGAATGGTGCCCATTCTGGCGTTTAACGCCCAAAATGCCCCTTATTGGCGTTTTTTTCGCCAGTAAGCTCTGTTTCTCTGCTTTTTGCACCAAATCCTTCTGTAACTCTGTAGAAACAAAACATATAACCTGCTAATGACTGGGTTGCCTCCCAGCAAG